>NC_056726.1:1065384841-1065597341 GCF_019279795.1 Protopterus annectens | reverse complement strand
TCCACAAAATCTAATATTGTAATCATAGCTGACTCCATACTGAGACCTACAAATGCACCACTCGCCAGCCTGAGTAAAGAAAAGGTGATAGTTAGTTGCTTATCTGGGGTCAGGATTCATGAGATTACACAGGCTCTCAAATCTTTAAATATCAAGTATCATTTTCACTCTGTCATAGTTCATGTGGGTGTTAACATCCTCAGCCATATATGCCTTGACTATACGAATAGAGACCTAATGGAGCTCTCTAAATATGTGACCCAGGCAGGTATGACCCTAGCTTTGAAGAACATTCTACCTTCACCAATGATTCCACCTCAATATGGGCAAAAAATAATTGACTTCAATAATTGGCTTAATGTTTGTTGCCAGTCATGGATGTACAATATCTATCAGCCTGGGAGGACGTAGGTTCATAGGTTCATAGGTAGATACTAGGATATTGGCCCTAGGGCCTATATAAGCCCAGCCAAATGGTACCTGGCTTTTGCAAACCAAGAAAATTATTTTCCTGTGCCCCTGTCAAACAGAGTCACAGAAGTGATCCCGGGGTGCATTTCCTATCTCCCATCCAATCATATAGGTACATAGGTAGGTACTAGGCTCACAGGTAGGTACATGCGCAGCAGACCATGCCTTATCATGAGGGATGCCATACACCTTTCCTCTCTAGGCTTCCATATATCAGCTAAAACATTATCCCCATTGTGCCTTTTTTAGGCAATGCCAACTAGATCAAACTACCTATGTAGCAAAACAAACTAAGGAAAACTTAAAGTTTCAACTGATCAATGCTAGCAGTCTAAACAAAAGTTGCAATCTCTGCAAGCTGTTCTCACCCTAGAGGGCAAAGACATATGTGAAGTGACCACGACATGGTTAAAATTGGCAGAGAGCACTTTGGTGATGTACGGCCTAAAACACCTTCCATAAGTTTATTACACAGGAAAGGAAGGAAGATGGAGGTATCTCAATCTTCATCCAGAAAAGGCTCACATAAAGAATGATAAAGCAGCACAATGTACCTGAGATCCTTCATGTCCAACTTACCATCAACGAAGTGCCTTAGCATATCCTGGCGAGCCACAGAATGTCCTTGATGACCCATGAAACTCATAGCACCTACCTAAACAAACTAGAGTCACTTGGTATTAATCCAAAGACCATATTTTTCAGTGACTTCAACTACCCAGCAATAGGTTGAGAAACATATACCGCTACTAGCATGCAAGCTCAGAGATTCCTGGACTTCAACAATACCAACACCCTGGAACAACGAGGTAGAATACCCCCTGGAGAAACAATGTCTCTGATCTTGTCTTCATTAATATGGAGGAAGTATGCTCCTTCCATAGTGTAAGATCCTCATGTATCAGGTCCAGCCATAAAGCCATATTCAACGTAATAATGATAAAACTCAAATTCCGCATAGACCCAGGTCCATTATAAAAACTTCTCCAAGAATAACCTCCCATCTCTGAGTGATTTCTTGGCTAGATTGAAATTCTCCAAATCTGGAAAGCTCTGCTGTTTATGTAGAAATATACACCATCGACTTTTATCAACATGTACTCAACTGTATAGAAACAGCTGTACCCCAAAGAAGCAAGTATGAAGCAACCCCTAGAAACACACTGCCCTGTTGGAACATAAATAACATCTATAGCATAGGAATAAAATAATAGCCACAATTAAAAATGAAACACCCATCAAACTAAGAAACTAATCATCAAACTAAACAAGAAATTTAAGAGCATAATAAAAACTGCCAAGGCCAAATTTAAGAAGAAAATAGCTACACAGGTCAAGTATAGCCACAAAGCCTTCTTCAGCACATCCAGAATTGTAAGGGCAATACACAGCAGTGTGCTGTTTTAATTGCAAATGGCACCATCTATACAAAAGCTGTGGATAGAGAAAACAAAACCATATTCACATCAAACTTCTATCCCAAGCCACTAATAATCTCTCCAGAAATATCAGGAAACAATACTACCTCAGCTATCACACAGGTCCAAGTCCTAGACACACTCTCAAAGGCCAAAATACTGCACCTATGGGCCCTGACAATATCCAAGGATATCCTCTAACTAGCATGAAAGAAGATATTTATGTCTCCTAAAGACAATTGCCAACCTCATCCTCCAAACTGGCTTTCAACCAAGAGAATAGGGCAACAACAGATATACCCCTGCACAAGGGAGTGCCACCCCCCACCCAATCAATTACCATTCCATAAGTCTGACCAGCCTCATATGTAAAGCCATGGAAAGATATATCATGCAGCTAACCAATAAGGAGTTAGGAAACCTCCAAACACTGGACCCACTGCAGTTTGGTTTGTCAAGGGTATGTCATATCTGCTCAACTTAGTGGACTTTTTCAAACAGTCACCAAAGCAATGGATGAAAGGAAGTCAGTACAGTCTGCTTACCTTGATCTGACCAAGGCCTTTGACACTATACCCCTCTTGGGCATTATGGATAACCTCTATATGACCCAAATTATTGGAAACTGGTTTACAGATAGGACACAGGAAGCCAGAATATGTCTGGCCACCTCAGTAAAAAGTCCTGTCCCAAACGGGGTCACACAGGTTTTTGATCTGGGACTTATGTTATTTGGCATCTGCTTTTCAGAAGTCACAGCAAACACCAACTGCTTAGGTTGCCCAGGTTTTCAGATGACTACAAACTTTGAGCAATCATTGAATGTCCTAAACCCTCAGCCATCCTACACGAAGGCTTGTTCCAAAAAATAACTGGTGTCAGAGTGATGGACTTAAACTAAATGCCAGAAAGTGTATTACTGTCTCCTTTGGTGAATCAACTATCCCTGGTTATTATCACATTGACAATATACCCCTAAAAGTTGACCACATAGTCACGGATGTGGGCAATTACATTGACAGTGAACTAGTTTGCAACCAAAATGTCCACTGTTGTGAACAAGTCCTTCCATTTTGTGTGACCTATAAATAAAAGGACAGCATCTAGGTTCAGAGAGGTCAAGGGATAGCATCCAGGTTCAGAGAGGTCAAGGGATAGCATCCAGGTTCAGAGAGGTCAAGGGATAGCATCCAGGTTCAGAGAGGTCAAGGGATAGCATCTAGGTTCAGAGAGGTCAAGGGATAGCATCTAGGTTCAGAGAGGTCAAGAGATAGCATCTAGGTTCAGAGAGGTCAAGGGATAGCATCTAGGTTCAGAGAGGTCAAGGGATAGCATCTAGGTTCAGAGAGGTAATTGTTCTGCATTGCTCATTTCTCATTAGGCCCGTCATGGAGTACAGTTCTCTCTTTGTCATGTACATGTACAGGCGCTTGCAACAACTGGAACATCGACAGAGATTCCTTATAAAAAGAATATTGGGCCTATGGCACATGACCTACATGGACTACCTTAAAGTCAGTATCCTCAGACTCATATGAACTATGCCTGGCTTATAAGGCATTCAAAGATCCAGCACTAATGGGCCTACAGTGCAACAACAAGTCAAATGGTATTAGAAATACCTGGTCCAGTGATCTCAGCCTTGTCTGCAACATAAACTGAATGGTCCGGCGGGACAGATGCATATCCCAGTGGGTACCACTACTATGGAACAAATTCTCTATATATATATATGCAAAACAAAGCCCTTCTATGTCGATATTTAAGCATGATTTGGACCAGTGGATGAGAAAAAGGAAATTTACAGCAGGTTTGATCCCTGTCCTCTAAATGGACAGAGGCCGTGCTTAATGACCGTCCCATGTTATGCATACCCCATACACCAAAGGCAAGACTAAAACACAATCATCTGCTAAAAACGAGAAATGTTTAAATTAGATATGGCAAGGATAGGTAAACACCTATGGGATAAAAATGTTGGCTGACAAGCATAAACATTGCTAGGCTTAATATGTCCCATCAGAGTTGATAATATAAACTCACCTACGAACCTCTACATCTGTGCTAGTTTGATGAGTGATCAAGACCATGGTAGATGGCTCTTTGCAGCAGCAACATAGATGCATCAATAGTTGGTAACTGGGCTACAATAGCCCTCACTAGGCATGTCTGTCCCAGGTCCCTCTACGCTGTGTCACTCTGCACGCATTGCATAATATTGTACAATGATTGAAATGGTTGCAAACTTCCCCACTGTCCAGTCAGCATACACAGCATTGCTGACATGGTCTGAGTAGTGAATGTCTGTGGCTGGATCACTGACCTGCACATCTGCTGAATGATACGTGGAATAACACCCTGGTCAGGGAATATTCTGAAGCTATAGCAGTACCAGCCACCTAGATGCCTTTCTTTAATGGCAGGTGTGCTCACTTTATTGGCAGTGAAGCCCTCGATGATGTCTGTGATGGGTATGACAGTGTACCAGTGGTAAGAATGACATGGATGTGATGAGCTTCACCAAACACAGATGATGACAGAGATTCATGCAGGACCTTTGAGACCTCCTCAGCTCTGAATGACTGTTATTTTTGCTGACATTGCCATCAGAAAGTACAATATGCATGCTGCTATCATTGTCAGTTTCTGGAGACCCATTGACATCAACCATGTGCTGACCTTTTTAGTCAATTTTCTTGCAGTAGATTCTAAGTGTGCTCTTACTGTAGGTAGGCTGAGACCTCTTATAAGCTTTAAGCAAATTCTTTCTCTTGTTACATAATTAATTTTATGGGTATACCACCATAGTTACCACAGAGGCTTGTTCCTAAATTTCTCATATTTTAACATGTTTCTTTGTATTATACAGAAACAGCAAAGTATTACACCTTCTCTAATGACCCATCTTACTACAAAACTATGTTTCCTTTTCAAATTGCCAAAACGTAACTATAACAAACAACAGTTCAGGCGCTTCTTTTTATTACACTAAACAGCAAGGTATTACATGTCATATAAAGACCCCTCTGACTAAAAAACACTCCTTCCTTTTCAAACTGAAAAAAGGCACATATAGTAGTGAATACAAGCTAAGTCTG
The DNA here is from genome assembly GCF_019279795.1 of Protopterus annectens. Classification (NCBI taxonomy): domain Eukaryota; kingdom Metazoa; phylum Chordata; order Ceratodontiformes; family Protopteridae; genus Protopterus; species Protopterus annectens. The sequence goes on along the minus strand of NC_056726.1, from coordinate 1,065,592,354 downwards.
TTGTAAGGTTAATGTGTAAACTGAGTTTACAGGACAAGTTAAACTGCTTGTTAGCAAGGCATGCACTTTTTTTGTTAGTTGTTTGCAAATCAAGTACATCTATTTAGGATAAGGAAATGGCTGTGGCTGCCAAATTTATTTTTATCAGAAACGTCGTTGCCCGGAATGGCTCATATCAAATTAGCTGTAACTTATCTCCCTCCACCTTCCTCTCTACAGAAATTGAAAGATGTGACCAAGTTAATTTTATAACATGCAAACAACAAGGAAAATATAATTATTCTAAGTGACTTTTAATGTGAGGATGTTAAAGTCCATTCATTCAGAGGTCTTAGACTACCGGGCTGAACTCAGACACAGCTAGTTAGGACCTGCCAGGCCCAGCCTTTTCACACACACAAATGCACACGCGCACACACACGCGCGCGCACATGTGCACGCACACACACACACACAAAACTGACACATATCACACGTACTGACCAATTACAACTACTTCATTATCTTTCTGTAACACAAAATGGTAATTAAATAAAAGAATGAATACATAAATAGCCACAGTAATGGATTTAGCTCAATACCACGTGCATTCTGTAGAACCTACAGCAGCACCCATGTGTGCGTGCACATATAATCACCCATTCAGTTATGTATAGATGTTTGATGTCCAACTGAATTTAAGGAATCAATATATACCTAAAAAATTTTTACTTTCTATGAGAATGTTACTGTTTAAATCTTTTGTTAAAATGTCTTGACTTGCATTTGAATCTTCATTTTTTTTGTTACACTTCTGTATCTGAATTTGTACTTGTAGAAGTATTATCTGCTCTTTATAGTTGTACCTGTATAAATATTATATATTTGTACATGTCTGGAGCTTTTCTCCTTGGATCTCTGCTGAAAAAAGTCTTCTTGCCTGATCAGACTAACCTAGTTAACAAATGTCAAATACAATAAATAAGAAAATAATAGTCACAGTAATATATCTCAGATGTTTTCCTTGAGATGCACTCCATTACACCCAACTCTCTCTACATAGATATGCCCAACAATGAGAACAACTTCAACAACTTCATTATATGTAAATAATTCAGATATCTGAGCACAATCAGAATCATGAATAAATACTACAGACCATATTCTCTTCCACACCTACCTACAGATACACACACACACACACACATTATGTACACAAATTACACAAATTTTGCTGACTGTATAGATCTCAAATATATGATTACTATCCTAAATAAACACATAAATAATGATCAAAGTAATATATCTCAGTTTCATGCAGTTATATGAATAAAAAGTGACCCATTATACCCCCCGCTATAATATGATACAATCATTGCTATTAAATGTGTGTGCTGTTTGGTGCTATTTTTACAGAACTCACCAGTACCCTTTGACTTAGTCAGTCACTCCTCTCATATAATCTACCTTTTAGAATTAGGCATTAGCCTGGATGCCAGTCCTTGGTTCCAAAGTTATCTTACCTTAATGAGATTTCTCAGTGAACTATAATTTGAACTATAACTTCCTTACAGCAAGATCTACAAATGGGCTTCAATCACTTTGAAATGCTTTTAAGATACTGATCAAAAATTCAGAAGATCCAAGAAAACATTAAAAGTCTGTCATTAAACATCCACACAGTAAAGCAGGGGTTCAAATGGAGAGATGAAAGGGGTCTGAATGAAGAGATGAAAGAAGGTCTGAATGGAGAGATGAAAAAATCAGCAAACAAAGGACAGTAGTATTCTTGAAACAGAATTCATCCTCAAGTTTTGGTGAGGACCTTCAGGAGATGGACCCTGTTTTTACAAAATCTCGCCAAGACGACACTGATATATAGACTGTATGTTATATAGCATATATCATGGACAGAAGTAGATTAAAAAATAAAAAAGACAGCTGGAGTGCACAAGTCTTTGGATAAAATGTGCCCAGTCCTGGTAGGCGCACTGGTGCCAGGACTGGAAAAAAATGATAATGTAGAATCCTCATGACAAGGAAATCCTACAAGGGGGTTAAGCCAGGCTCGGGGGGTGGATGGCACCCCTGTTGTAGAAGGAAGTAGTAATCCACAAAAATACAAAAATTGATAGTCCAAAACAGAACCATAATGATGATAGAGTGGACTATTTAGGATAATAAAGAAATTATGTACTGCTATTATTTTTCAAGAAGCCCAGAATTTCCAGATTGTACTCCTTACCAAAAGTTCAGAAAAGAGATGTGAGAAAACCAGATGTAGTAGCCCATGAAAAGAAGACAAAACAGCATTCATCATTGAAATTGTTATATCCAGTGACTATAGTGTCTTATGTATGGAAAAACACAAAGTCATAAAATGCCAGGATTTGCAGACAGAAATAAGGACAATGTGGAAGAAGGATACCATGGCAGTTCCAATAGTAGTAGGATCAATGGGTCTCATAAAAACAAATTTACAGTCCTATTTAGAAATGCTGCTGATACATGTAATTTCCCATGAATTACAGGAGTCAAATATGGGCACATTGCAGGTGCTGGAAACAATACTTTTGGCTAACATCAATGATTGAAACAATACTAATTTCACAAATCTATGATTAATCATGCTTTGACCTAGGAATGGAGTCACATCATGATATTAGAAACCCAAAAGACTTGAAGAAATTACACAAGTTTTTTCTTTCAAGTAACTTCATATCTGGTTGGATTCCTCACTCAGCTTCCACCTGCATCTTGATAATACGTATAAAAACCCTCTACTTTCTACTTGTCTGAGCACAAAAATATCCACTGTTCTCTGACTGGACACCAGATCTGTAACAGGGAGAAGAATCCTACTCCCTCAACTCGAATTCAGCCTCCCTCATACATCAGCAGCATCTAATAAAAAACACCACTATTCAATATATAGAGTTATTATTTACTCCCAGTAAATGAACCACCACTGTTCAATATGTAGAGTTATTACATACTCCCAGTAAATAAACCACAACTATTCAATATGTATAGTTATTACATACTCCCCAGTAAATAAACCACCATTATTCAATATGTAGAGTTATTACATACACCCCAGTAAATGAACTACCACCATTCAATATGTAGAGTTATTACATACTCCCCAGTAAATAAACCACCATTATTCAATATGTAGAGTTATTGCATACTCCCAGTAAATGAACATCACTATATAACTCTAAAAAGGCCAACTAGATCCCAAGAGCTGACCTGTTACCAGGATCACAACTGTTCAAACTCCTGCATAAACCTACTCCCTCCATTTAACCTCAAAACTAGTAAGACACATCACCACATACAACCTAAGAGAGCTACTTAGGCCCTAAAACACAAATCCCACATCCCATGCTACACACCTCTGACCATGCATTCTCATTTCTTGGGCCCAAACTCTGGGAGTCCCTCCCACCTGAAATTAAAAAACTCACCCTCTTATTCTGAGTGCTGTTCTCTAGTAAAATCACATTGAAATAATCAAGGAGAATGGACCATTTACTGCTGAGGTCTCGTTACTTAAGTCTACTATAAATCAAATCCACTCTAAGTCAACCATTAACACCCTTTGTCCTTTTTCACATCTCCAATTTATTTTAATCTAATTTCAAAGATGTTTGGAAATTTCATGGATATTGCAAATTAATACATTGAATTTCTTATGCAGCTAAAGCATTACATGACAGTTGCATTTCTTACTGTCACATATGTGTTATTGCAGTCTTGCTTTATTTGTATAGCTAGTCAGTTTTTGGCACTGGACTGAGACTGACATTGGTCAGCATAGAGCAGTGCTGTACTCCAGTAACCAAATTAAAATAAATAAATTATGCAGAGAGGCACTGTGTTATCGATTTAAAGTATTTAACTAGTGGTAGAATTCAGAGGCATAGGCCTCTGCTTATGAATGGTATCCATCACAGGAGGATGATACTGGAATTTATTTAGGCTATTAGGTAACTAACAAATAGCTCAAGGAAGTTTACTTTGATAAGTTCCTAAATACTGAAGTATTTACAAGGTAAGTGCCACCAGTTTTAAAGGAAATGTTCATGAATTTATGCTATGAATAAGCACTTCAGGATCATACATATGGAAATATGTAAGAAGTTGTAATATTCATAAAGACTAGCTCAAGTTTATTGGGGTCCGTAGAACAATGGTTATCTATTTGCATAAAGGAGATAGTATTTATAAAGTCAAGGAAGCAATGGGCATTCCATCCATGGGCAGTATAGGGCAGCTGCAGTATGTATGGATAAGTGATATCCCCCAGTAGAAAGTTATTTGGTTTAATGGGGATTTCATCAGTGGCCATTCCATCCAGTGGCAGTACAGGACAGCAGTAATATGGATGGATAAGTGATATCCCCAGTAGAAAGTCATTGGGTTTGATAGGGATTTTATCAAAGGCCATTGCAACCACTGGCAGTACAGAATAGCTTCAGCATGGATGGATAAGTGATATCCCCCAGTAGAAAGTCATTGGGTTTGATGGGGATTTCATCAAAGGCCATTCCAACCATTGGCAGTACAGGACAACTGCAGTATGGATGGATAAGTGATATCCCCGGAAACTCATTAAGTTTAATGGGGATTTCATCTAAGGTGTTAAGATGGCAGTCATGCTCAGAAGGAGACACAGAAGTTATGCTGTAAACACAAACTGGTAATTAGTCGTATTTCTCGTGATTTGGACATCTGTGCATTCAACTGTGGTCTCCTTAGGAATCTGTCATGAGGTGATGATTTCCTTGAAAAAAAATATTCTCCCCACAGTTTCTGGTAGACTCTAGCAGGGACCTTTTCATGTCCTGGTAGAGTGGGTACAGTTTTTGACAGCTCTGACCACTGGGCTTTGAGAGATAAAGCACTCCTATGTTGTCAGTTAGTTATAATCTTCACATGATTTCCCTCTGGGTCAGCTTGGCAGGTCATCCTATCCCCCATTACTGTTGTCTCTTCTCTCCTTCCTTGTCTGTCACACTACACCGTATAGTTCTAGTCCTATTTCACCTGGAATTAGCACAACTCTGACTTGTTAATGACTTCTTGTGGCAGGGATACAAGCCACCTTCATTTGCTTACTGTGTATCCTTGTGAAAGTCACTTATCCCATCACTATGTTGGGGCAGTTTTGAATTTGGGCTAGGTTCCTTACTGGTCTTGATGACTGCGTGCATACTAACTACCTAAGAACCATCATACGTTGCTCGCTTTCTGTCTGTCTGTGTCGCTCCTTTGTTGCCTCAGTTATGTGTCATCGATTCCTCTGCTGCTTTTATCTGTGCTCCTTCTTTATTCTAATGCTGCTCCCTTTCCTTTCTCCTCCTCCCTACCTCTCATTTCCACGCCACCTTCCTCCTCTACCCGTCTTCAATAAATAAATAAATAAATATCTTATTATTTATTGATTTAACATTTGTTAACTGGGAAAGTCTGACTGGACACAAGTTCTTTTACAGCAGAGGCCCGAAAAAAAAAGCTCCACTTAAAATTAAACCAATGCAACACAGCTACAAGTAGGGTATAATAAATAAATAAATAAATAAATTAATTAATTAATTACAACATTGGTAACCATATCGAAGAATACCTTTCTTCTCCAACCCCTATACCAGTCTTCCCTTCATTTTTTCTGCTGTGTGTTCCCCTGCTTGCGCTTTTTCTTTCTGATTGTTTGAGGACCCCATGTCCTTTCCGTTTCTATAGTAAACTCAGTTGACACATTGTTGCGGACTCTTCATAAGGCCAATCAGCTATGTCCATGACAGGTGGATGTATCAGCACTGAGCATGTTACCTACCTGCCCATGTCCTCTGGTAATGGGATCATTCATAAGGTTATTTCAGGTTCCCAGAGAGAGCTGTTTTTATGACTGCAAAGCATCATTATGTAGTAGTATCTCTGACATGACCACAGTAGAACTAAATCCAGAATGGCCACCCTACTTCAGCAATTATTCATACTGTATCTTCATTTCTATTTATTTATTTGTATTACTCTGTTAACTAGGTAAGCCCACTGACCGCAGGTGTATCTTTAAAGGAGTGAACCAAAAGCACTGGGCTCATTGGAGTTAATCATGATATCTTCACATTGATATTTGCCAATGGGTGATGCTTCTTTATGAGTACCCCCTCAAAGGCTGACAGAAATTGTATTATAAATAACAAATTAAATCGAGCCTTGTAACAAAGTGAGCTGATATTAACCAGATGAGGACATATCACTCTACAGTACATGTGAGGAGAGTAAACTACATCACAGGCTCTTACCTGACTTCAGGTAAATGGGTAGCAAATTATCTTACTTGTCATGGTGAATCTGAAGATGGGCTCAGAAAAAATAAAATCAAGGGCCCCAGATAAGAAAACATACAGAATATTTTATTTTTTCAGAACATTATTTACTATTTATTTTATTTATTTGTCTTTTTTGACTGGGAAAATTTCAGCTGGGTAAACCCATTTTCAGTGGAGGCCCAGTGAGGAAAAACTCCACTTTTAAGTTACACGTGATGTACGTTTATAACAGCAGGGTGAACACACATATACATGAGCTTATTGACATGATTTTTAAATATTCCTTAAAATGAACATGGCATTTTAACACAAAAAAAAGAGAGACAAATTAACATAAATTGTATAATTATTGAATAGAATAGTAGTTAGTGGTGGGGTGTGAAAAGGTGGAAAAGTAAGAGTTTAGGAAATAAGTGCCATATGAGGAGCAGCGATAAGGTACAAAAAGATTGGGAAGCAAAGTGGTTTCAAGAGTTGGAGAAAAGTAATCTGAGTAAAGCTAGTCAGGTGAGCAGGACGAACAGATTAATCTCTGGCAGAGATGCTGTTTAAGCAAAGTTTTGAATCTATTTAAGTTTTCTGTTTTACCTGTGTGCAGATTTCCTTCCAGAGTTTTGACACTTAATGAGAGTAGAGAGTCTATAGCAGCGTTGAACTTCTTACTGATACACAGTAAAAGTTTTTTGCTAGAAAGGTTTCTAATGGGTGAATAGTACATTAGATTATTTTATAATGCTAGGCATTTGTCTGAAGAGTACAGTATTTATTTTATTAATTTATTAACATTTAATTACCATGAAAGTCCAACTAGGAAGAAGCCCATTTTCATATGAGGCCCAGAGAGAAAACTCCAAATTATTACAAAACATTTTAAGAACAATAATTTTACTCACTTCAAAAATAAAACAAACATATCTGCAGTTTAAATAATTATATAACAATTTTGACAAGTATTGGTTATGGATTAATACACATTATATGACAATTATTTAATATTTACAAAAATGTTAGAAAGTCTGTAGAGAAATAAAAGGTAGATTAGTCTAATAGAAACAGGATTTGCAATATGAAGTGAGGGATAAATAAGCTTATTTTATATTTAGAGAAACAGTCAAGGAAGACATTTGATAGAAGTAAGGAAGCAAATGAAGAAGGGACAGTAGGGAAGTATAAGGAACGAAAAGAGAACAGAAACTGATTATAGCTAGGAAGTCTTTCACAATGGTTTCAAAAGATGGGAGTGAGGGTATTACCTGATGGATACAGGTAAGGAGTTACAGACATACCTCCCAATTGTCAAGATTTTCATTGAATGTCCAGATTTTTGGCTCATATTTTTGGTCTGTTCCTCCTAAAATTTGTAATTTTCTGGCAAAACACTGGGATGATCTGAGGTTTGATGTCACTAAGTAATGGCATACATTTGAGTTTCAGACTTGAAATGTTTCAGAAAATGTATGTTAGAACAAATGCTGTAACTGTTGCAACGTTTGTAAGAGCAGTACTTAAAATCTCATCCTATTTTTGTGGCTTTGCCTCCCCCATTTGGACAGGCTTTGTCCAGATTTCTTGCACTGAGGCTGAGAGGTATGGTTTCAGACTTTAGCAACCTTGTATGAGTACAGACAATGCCTAGTAGATTTGATAGTTTGTAGACAAAACGTTTGGTCACTGAATCACAATGATAGACTGGAAACCTAGTTGTTTGGAATGTTTTTCAGTGCTGGACAGGCAGATGGATGCTGGGTAATTTTATAGATGGCAACAAATTATGTACATGTTAGTTGATGAGGCAGTTCTAACCAATTTTGGCTTTTTAGTGCTATACACTGGTGGGTTCTGAAAGGGTTATTGCTGCCAATTTAGCAACTTTGTTATAGCACTGTTCAAGTTTTAATGTTTGTGAAGCCTAAATGTTAGTAAGGATGGGAGTGTCATAAAGAAGTGAGGGGAGGAGATAAGTAGTGGTAAGTGTAGATTTAGTTGTGTCGGTGAGAAAGTTTTTGGCTCTGTAATGAATTCCTAGTTTTTGATGAGATTTTGTTATGCAAATTTTGTATATGCAGGTCAAATGTAAGATCATCATCTACTATCATACCTATTACTTTGCTATGAGAAGAGACTTAAATGGCTGTATTATCAAGAGAGAGGACTTTAAATTCTGTCTTTTCATGAGAAAAGGATTTGGAGAAAAAGTAGTGGTTTGGTCTTTTTATGGGGGGGGGGGTTGAGCATGAGTTGTGAGTTACAAAGCCATATTTCAGTGGCTGTTAAAGCTTCCTGAGTATTTTTTTTTTTGGGGGGGGATATATCAGCTTATCAGATGTGCAAATAAAAGTGTAATCATCTTTGTATTGTATCAGAGTGGTCTGCTGTGTGGATGTAGAGAGGGTGTTGGTGAAACTGTTAAAGAGGAAGGAACCAAGGAGAGAACATTGTGGTGCACCAGTGGTGACTGGGAGATAAGGAGAGAGAGTGGATTGCCATTATACTGACTTTTACCTATTGGACAGATAGCTTTGGAATCACAAAAGGGTGGTCTGAGACAGACATAGTGAGGACACGAAGTAGATGTTTCCTGCGACAAACTGTGTCGAAGGCTTTAAACAAGTCTAGAAATAATGAACTAATAACCAAACTCCACAAACTAAAAATATATAACGCAATCAAACCAAAACCACTTGAGACCACCAAAATAATAATTTTGGCAGTCTCAAGTGGTTTCGGTTCCACTGTGTTATATATTTTAAGTCTAGAAATAAGGAAGAGACAGGTTTGCCGATATCTCTGGCTTTAGTGACTGTATCTCTGTAGGTTAAAAGAGCAGTGCTAGTACTATAGGAAGGGTGAAAGGTATGTTGTGTAGAGGACAGGAGCTCTTCCTGCAGGAAATAGTCTAGCAATTGTTTCTGAATACATTTTTCAAGTATTTTGGTGAGGGGAGATAGCATTGATCTATGTCTAAAGTTGTCAATGTGTGTTGAATTTCCTCCTTTGTGTAGACGGATTATGTGTGACTATTTCCAGAGAGGGGGGAATGTGGGATTCCTGGACTGACCTCTCTACAAGGATTGAGACAGGATAGGCAATGCTATTAGCTGCTATTTTTAGGTATTCGCATGGAATGTCATCAGCTGAAGAAGAACATTATAAGTAGTTCCTATAGGATGTGGGTGCAGATTTGAAAGTGAAAGTGGATGTGGTAATATGTGGCTGTTTGGCAGGGCTGGGATTAGATGCTGAGGAATCCTTGGTTAGAGATGGTAAACCATCTATAAAATAAGAGCTGAACTGTCTTGCAGTTTCGAGTGGTGATTTATCAGGAGAGGGGTTTGGGTTGAATTTTTGGCCAGCATATAAGATTTTTTTTAATGGATGTCCAAAATGTAGCATTATTCTGAAAGTTATTATAGCATAGTCTTTTGTCTTCATTTATTTGCTTTTCAGCATGATTGCAAAGCATTCTGAGGTTTTCAAGTTATTGAAATGTTTTATATTTTTGTCCTTCTTTACATGTTTTTTCTGTATCATGCATTAGCATTCTACTCTTTTTGGATAGTTAGATTGCATTATTTGTTTTTAGTCTCTTCCCTCTAGGAGGTGTGAGTGTATTTAGGATCTATAGAGATGTATTGAATTCATCTACAGTAAAGCATCATCAAAGGGGAGGATTTTTATGGCATTCTAGTTAATAGGTGATAGTGTAGTAATGAACATTTCTGGGTTACACTTGGAAAGGTTGTGTGTTTTTTTAAATAAATATGTTGTTTAACTGGATGTATGAGATGCCCGGTCATATAGACTGGTAAATGATCACTAAGATGGTCTGGCATTGTACCTGAGGTGGTGTATTTGCTGGGGACTGATACTAGGATCCAGTCTAACAAGGAATGTGATGTCTTACTATAATGTATGGGGCTTTTAGTTAGTTGTGTGAAACCATACAAGTTCACATTAGATGTAGGAGAGTTAGAGTTTATGTCTAACCAATTGACGTTCATACCACCTAGTAGTATTTTTTTCTTGTGGAAATGCTATGGATATCCAATGTGTGATATCTTCCAGTATAGCTGTACTATCACCAGAAGGGATGTAAAGGACAGTAACAAATATTTATTTATAATTTTATAATTGTTTATTTTGAGAAAAGCAATAAGAAGCTTCTCTGAATTGGATTTTGGTGTCGATTTGCTGCAAAGGGAAATGTGATAGGTATTTGGAAATATTAATGCAATACTCCCATGTTTTCTCTTTATACAGTCATCATGGATCATATTATAGCTAGGAGGTTTAAAGAGTCACTTATGCTGAGTTTAAGTCAAGTTTCAGTTGCAGTGAGAACATCAGGCTAATGTTGAGTAATCCAGGCATGTAGTTCAGCAGTTTTATTTCTTATGCTTCTAACATTTATTGCAACAAAAATTAGATCACCAGGGTTGGGGACTGATTGTGGCTGGATGAGAGAAGTGTGTGGGAGAGAATTATCTTTGTGTTCATTGTAATGGGTGGGGCCAGGATTAGGGTGTATATCTCTTCCTAGAAGGATTTTAGTATCTTGGGGAATTATGCATACTTGTTTTTGGAGAGGATTCTTGCACTTAATTTTATTTGGGTTTGAGTTGACATGCAGATAATCAGTCCATATTTGGAATAAAGGTGAAGAGCAATATTAAATAGGTTTGGTGCAAACTTCACGTTACTTAAGACAGAGGTGGAAAGTTTCAAAGCCCCCATGCTAAAAGATAATGCTGTCCAAGCTGCAAAATCCTTTGCTAATGCATTCTACGGGCACCTACAAGAATGCATGGATTGTGCTATCCCAAGCAAAACCAAGGGTCACTCCTGCAAGAAAAGGAAACCAGTCTGGTGGACCCCTGCCATAAACAAGCTATACAATAGAAGGAGGAAACTAGTACAGAAAATAGTAAAATCCCAAAAAGGGAAGACATCCCTGATCAGTATCAGCAAGAAACTATGATCCCTCAGAAAATCATCCAAGGCTAGCTTTGAAAGAAAAATTGCCAAGGACTCCAAAGATAACCACAAGGCATTCTTTAGCTATGTCAAGAATCTAAGTGGATATGCTCAGATCTGCTCAGAGTTAGTAGAGAATGGCACAAAATACACTGAACCGACCGATATCGCCAACATCCTGGCAGACAGGTTCAGTGCAAACTTCACCACCCTCTCACCCCCAAAAAGGCCCATAACCATACGAGAAGAATGTAGAGCCCCTGAAATCACAGACACTTGGGTTAAAATAGCCCTCTCCAAAGCCAAAAACACAGCATCAATGGGACCAGATGGTATCCCAGGCTGCATTCTAAACATGTTCAAAGATGAACTAACCCCTCACCTAAACACACTGTTCAAACTCAGCCTCTCCACAGGCTACGTACCCATAGAGTGGCATACAGTAATAGTTATTCTGCTCAACAAAGGTGGAGCCACAACAGACCCTGGGAACTATCACCCTATAAGCCTGACTAGCTTGGTCTGCAAGGCTATGCAGCACATCACCATGGAACTCATTAACAGAGACATTGGGAACCTCCAAACTCTGGACCCTACCCAGTTCAGTTTTGTTAAGGGCAGATCATGCCTCCTACACATGGTGGACTTCTTTGAGACAGTTACCAAGGCTATAGATAAGGGAAAGGTGGTACACACAGCCTACCTAGACCTTGCAAAGGCCTTCAACACCATTCCCCATTCTGGTATTATAGACAAGCTCATCAGCTTGAACATAAACCCCTATGTCACAAGATGGGTTGCCAACTGGCTCACCGACAGAACCCACATGGTGAGAGTTGCAGGAGCTAGGTCCGACTCTAAACCAGTTACAAGTAGTGTTCCCCAGGGCTCAGTCTTAGGACCCCTCCTGTTCGGCATATAATTCTCAGAGGTACAGGCAAGCACAGGAGGACTATGGCTGTTCAAGTTCACATATGACTACAAACTAGGGGCTATAATTGACTCTTCGGCTGACACAGACATCTTCCAAAAGGGTCTCACGGAGACGGATACCTTGTGTCAAAATCATGGCCTCAAGCTAAATGCCAAAAAGTGCATAGTCATCCTCTTTGTAAAAAGAAAGTACCCACAAACTACCACATAGGTGTTAGTCCCCTAAATACAGAAGACGTAATAAGGGATCTGGGGACCCAAGTAGATAGTAATCTCTCCTTTGATAATCACATTGCAAAAGTAGTTAGAAAATCCTTCTATGTGGCCCACCTAATCACAAAAGGGTTCACATACAGATCAAAAGAGGTCATTGTGCCCCTCTACTCATCACTCATCAGACCCATCATAAAGTACAACGCCCCATTTGGGATGTACCTTACAAGACACCTGCAACAGCTGTAAAGACCACAGAAGTACCTCACCAAGAGGATCACTGGCCTGAAACAGATGCCTATGCAGCTTGACTTAAGGAACTCCAGCTGTACTCGGTTGCATACCGCCTACTCAGGGGTGATCTCTGCCTGACATACAAGGTTATGTCCAACCCAAAATTGATGGACATGCTCCACCTAAAGAAAACCATATCCCCTCAAGCCACATGGTCTAGGGATCTAAACCTCACCACAGCAATAAATAGGACATGCTGGAGGGATAGATTCCTGTCCCAGAGACTTCCCATGCTTTGGAACAAGATCCCAATCTACATTAGGCAGATCTCCTGGCTAACACTCTTCAAAAGAAACCTTGACGAGTGGATGGGAAACAGAAAGTTTACCCCAGGGATCACGTCAGTGGCTCTGCTGGACAGAGGCACAGGGACCTAATCTAAGTGGGTGGCAAAAGCCAACACATTCTGGCTAGGCTTATAAATGCATTCGGGCAGATAGCCTAGTACCTACCTATGAACCTAATATGTGAAGAGTATAAAGAGGAAGGGTGGTTGAGAGAGTTGGAAAGAGATTGAGAGATATTATTGAGTCATGGTAGGATGATAGGTGGCACAGTAGGAGGAGAAGAACAGAAGATAAGATGAAAAGCAGGAATCTGTATTTTACCGATATCAGGTAGTGGAGAATTAGCAATGAAGAAGGAAAGAAGAAGTTGCAGGGCAGTATGAGATTTGGTGATGGATTCTGAAAGCTGGTAGAGGATAGGTAAGTAGAGAAGTATTTTCTATAAAAGAAGAGAGTTAGGTTATCCTGGTATCTTCTTTGGAATGTAAGGAATACAGGTGTATGAAAGGCTATAGTATAATGATGTAGTCTAAATAAGAAGAAATGAGGGTCTTTTTTGGAAATGTAAAAGCTACAATTTTCACTAGGTAGGTTCTGTTAGGGAGGGGTGTGATTGTGAATGGATATAATGCAAAGCAGTATGGCAGGTAGAAAGATAGTTGGGAATTTGGCTAAAAATTAAACAGAGATTGGGAAGTAGGAAACACGAAACAAAAGTGTATGTATGGAAGTAATAAGGTCATTTGGAGATGGTTTTGGAATAACAGTCACACATGAAATGTGTATGTAAGAAGTATAATGTTAGAGTAAGAGGGGTGGGTCTGGATTGGGGGTAGGGCAAGGTAGGGGAGTGAAGTGAAGCTGAGCGTAGCAGGATTCTCACCCTCAGGTGAAACTATAACTGACAACAATCTGTTTATAGCCAGTACAAAGCAATTAAACAAGAGATACAAAGTAAAGAAGTTTTTTGTCATTTCATAAGGCTAAATAACTGGCAAATACAGCATAATTTACTGTTCAAGGGGATCAGTGGGCTTTTGTTAATGACAGGTTGTGAGTATTTTAACTGGTTTGAGAGTTCAAGGCAGTTTAATTGTCTTAATGCAAGATAGTGGTGTGTTTTATAAGTAGGATTGCTTGCAAATTTAATTATTTTGTAACAGCAGGAGGCTAGTGTAGTTTTATACATAGTGTCAATATTTGTAAGAATAGAAGTATGTCATAGAGAAAGAAAAGGGGTGCTTTGCTGCTAAAGTAATCCTAATTTGATCTTAAACATAGTGTTTGACCCTATAGAAGAAGCCAAGCTTTTGCTGAATATTTTTGATGGAATGAAATCTGTGGTAATCAAATTTAAGGTTGTCATATTTTATGACTACTATTAGATTAGCTTGGCTTATGGCTTTTTTACTTGTGGTAATAATAAATGTGTGTTTTTAGTTAAGGTGATTTCCTGTAAGTTTGTTATGGATGGGACAAAGCAATTAAGGGTTACATCATCAGCGTATTGTATGAGAGTTTCAAGTGTTGTAGCAGTATGAAGTTTATTTATGAAAATATTAAATAAAGGGAGCCTGAGTACTAACTCTTGGGGAACACCAACACAGATTGGTTGAAATGCTGAAAGGTTTTGTTGTCAGCAATTTGCTTTCTGGCAATTGCTTATGTAACTGTGAAACTGGGGGGGGGATTAGTGAGACGGAAGTTAATAGAGGAGCTTTTGGTGGGACACTGTGTTAAATGCTTTGTAACAGTCAAGGAAAGTGAAGAAGTAAGGTTGTCCTCATTTCTGTATTGGTTTACTATGTTGGTGAAGTTGAAGAGGGCAATAGTAGTACTGTGACTTGGCCTGAAACCATGCTGGGTGTTGGAGTGGGGTTGTATTTGGTTATATGCTTCATAAACTGAGCATTCAGAAAAATAAAATCTTAATTTGCCTGCTGCAGTGAAACTACAGGGAGAGTATGTTGGGTCAGTATGATGAACCTCGTGTTTAAAGTGGATGCAATGCTTGCCAAAGTATTGAATGATATCACTGGTACCCCTCACTCTGGAAGTAGTCCAGTCACAGATATAGTGACCTGTGGAGGTGCCATACACACCTCCATCTGTGAGAGATAGAGATAAGGGAGAGGGAGACAACATTTTATCATAGGCGTTCTGTACCTGGTTTGGCACTGCACATTTGACTTTTTGTCTGTTGCAGCATTTGCCTTCTGTTGTCAAGGATATGTAGCACTGATTGATGTCTGTTTTATCTTTTACAGTGACCAAAGAGATTGATTTCAACCAGATTGTCTGTCTAAGGAGATGTGACAGCCTAGCCAACTGGCAGGGTGCATGCATTTTACAGCTTTTTTATTTTAATAAATTTTCTCAAAAGTATTAATTTGCATCTTTGATTTTTCTCTCTGTCTGTCTCAGTTTTTTTAACAGGCCATCTGTAGCACCTGGTTATCCATCTTACAATCATTCTGATTCCCCTGCTGGTCTGATATGAAGTTATACAGGTAAGTACCTTATTAATCCTGTACAGACTGTAGTAAGTGCCTTATGTTTACTGACAACTTACTTCTAAACCAAATATATATCCCTAGCATTAAGTATAATTTTACCTTCTTCCAGGATAATGCCACAATACAAATGTCAGTCCAGGGGGATGCAGTATTTGTCAGCCTGGGAAGAAATGGTTGACAGAGCATGCTGCTTTGCCAGAGATGGTCTTCACCTGTCTCCTCAAGCCTTTTGGATACTGGCAAAGGCACTTGCCTCCTCCATAGTGCCTTTTTTTAGGCAATGTCAAAGCAGCAAAATTCCCAACATAAAGAAATCCTCCTGAGACAAACTCAGGGTTATGCTACTTAATGCTAGAAGCCAAAACAGAAAACTGCAATCCCTGGAAGCACTCCTCACCTTGGAAGATGCTGATATCTACGCAGTCACTGAGACTTGGTTCAAGGTCACAGACAGTGCCTCAGATGTACAAGGCTACAATGTCTTCCACACATTCAGACCCCAAAATGAGGATGAAAGAACCAAAGGTGGAGGTATATCCATGTTTATTAAATCCAATTCTACCTCTTCTTCTTCTTCTCCTTCTTCTTCTTCTTCTTTTTCTTCTTCTCCTTCTCCTTCTTCTTCTTCTTCTTTCGGCTGCTCCCATTAGGGGTCGCCACAGCAGATCGCCTGTTTCCATTTCTTCCTGTCCTCTGCATCTTGCTCTGTCACACCAACCGCCTGCATGTCCTCTCTCACCACATCCCTAAACCTTATCTTAGGCCTTCCTCTTTTCCTGTTACCTGGCAGCTTCATCCTTAGCATCTTTTTCCCCAATATACTCTGCATCCCTCCTCAGCACATGTCCAAACCAACGTAATCTTGCCTCTCTGGCTTTGTCTCCAAACCTTCCAACCTGGGCTGACCCTCTAATATACTTATTCCTAATCCTGTCCACCCTCATCACACCCAGTGCAAATCTTAACATCTTCAACTCTGCCACGTCAAGCTCTGATTCCTGCCTTTTTGACAATGCCACAGTCTCCAACCCATATAACATAGCTGGTCTCACTACCCTCTTGTAGACCTTCCCTTTCACTCTTACTGGTACCAGTCTGTCACAAATCACTCCGGACACTCTTCTCCACCCACTCCATCCTGCCTGTACTCTCTTCTTCACCTCTCTTCCACACTCACCATTACTCTGAACTGCTGATCCCAAGTACTTAAACTCATCCACCTTTACCAGCTCTACTCCCTGCATCCTCACCATTCCTCTATCCTCCCTCTCATTTACACACATATATTCTGTCTTAGTCCTGCTGACCTTCATTCCTTTCCTCTCTAGAGCATATCTCCACCTCTCATACCTCATGACTGGCTAAAGAGTATGATCTCTGGAGCTACCTGGTCTCTTTTGCTATCCTTATTCACATTTAATGAGATGTAACACCCATTAATGATCTGGCACATATTCTGTGCTAATAAACACATTTTGTTTTATACAGAGTTTGTGCTGTCAGTTCAATTGTTTTTGTTATTGGACTTATACACACTCAATAGCTGGATGTTTATGAAGTTTGGCATATCAGGTTTATGAATTTTGCTATGTAGGTAATATTGCTTGACAATATGGACATTATAGGAAAAAAAGACCACAAAGGATTATTGAGACCCAGCACTGCAGAAAGAGTTCTGTTAATTCACTATAATGTAGAGTACACTATGGAAGGCATCATTGCTCCTTTAGAAATTATGTTTGTGATTTTTTTCTATATTTTTATTGTATGTTTTGTAATTTTGTACATTTTGTGTTTTGTTTCTTGCAGATGTTTTCATAAAGTCGTAACTTGCCTTCTTTATTTACACTGCAATATGGCTATTAAACAGCCACATAATATGAGTATTTATCTGCAAATCTGAATGCGTGCTTATGACAATGTGTGTGTGTGTGTGTGTGTGTGTGTGTGTGTGTGTGTGTGTGTGTGTGTGTGTGTGTGTGTGTGAGACTGAGTACATATGTATATGTGTTTTGTCTGTGACAGTCTGTGTGTAAGTGCATAAAATATAAAAAGGTCTCATAGACAAACCAGTTAATAAAAAGCAAAAAGTCCCAACATTTTTCACTATTTAATATCTTAAACCACCTATATAAGAGCAGCATGGACATATGCAAATAAACCATTTAGGATACAACTACACAGATTCTGCAGCACATAACTTTATTTTTATAAATTTTCTACAGACTGAATTGGGCTGAAACAGCCAAACACAAAAAAACTCTGAACGTCATGTCTTTTTTTTCTAAAATCATCAGTACAATACAATTAAATTGCTTACTGGTGCTTTGAAAACACAGAGCCTGAAAGTAAGCCTGATGTACATAAACATGAGTTTGGCTGCAAAATATCCCAAATAACATCCAAGCCAATTTGTAAAAAGATGATTTAATGAAAAAAAAAAGAAAAAATACCTCGCCAAGACAGAGCCTTCACTGGGTAATACCTTAAATCATCTGTAGTAGAGGTCCAGTGGATATATGCAAATAACATCTTAAGGACATACAAATGTTTTAACTGCATGGCTTTCAAATACTCATGAATTTTTAGTTTTTTAAGTCTTTACTGATGCATTCAGGCTAATAAAGCTAACCCCCAACAGCTGCAGACACATCATGTTTTGCCTTTTCTGAGCTTGTCAGTACATCATGAGTGGATTTTTTGGCCACACATTAGAAACACAAATTTTATTAATAAGGCTGACGTCTGACTGTCTCTTTCTGTCTCTCTCTCTATATATATATATATATATATATATATATATATATATATATATACACACACACACACATATATCTAGTATTATATATATATATATATATATATATATATATATATATATATATATACACACACACACACACACACACACACACACACACACACACACACACACACGTCGAACACTACACTTTCATCTCTCACCATTTAAGACAAGATTTTTATCCTGATTATACACAACAGAAAGCATCTCAAATAACACCTGTTACAAATGCCAAAATGAAAGCTTCAAAGGGGCATTTCAGACAAACATTGTGCACAGTACCAACTAAGGTAAGCACAACAACATTTCAGTACTACCTCAAAATTTCAATAATACATTTTAACAAACACAGTAGTGCTACAAAGCAGACTCAATTTAAATAGTGCAATTTGCATCACCACCTTCCTACACACATATATGCATACACTTACATGGGAAAATAAAAAGAGATATGCAGCAATATTAATGTACACTCTAGGCCTACGAAGCAAGCTCAATCCCTAGCCACACATGAAAAAAACAAAATTGTGTGTGTGTGTATCTATCTATATATATATATATATATATATATATACACACACACACACACACATCTATATACACACACACACACACACACACACACACACACACACACATACACACACACACACACACACACACATACACACACACACATACATACACACACACGCACACACACACAGACACGTACACACCCAAATTTTTCTAACTAGTCAGGTACTATAACAAAAGGTATACACTTCTGAGTCTAGATTAACTGTCACTTTTTTTGCTAAATGTGGCATGGTCCTTCTTCAGGACAACTCATTATAAAACCTGAGTTCTACCTTTCAAAGAAACTTAGTAACTTGCTCTGGTCCCCTTGTATGTCTGTCTCTATGTTATATGAACTGAACACCCATCCTCACATGCACTATGTATGTAAATATGTATTTATTTATTTACAATTGATAACTGCTAAAATGCAATTGGTCAGAAGGCCCCTTTGCCATCGAGACCTGAGGAGAAAATATCCACATAGATTGTATAAAGCAGTAGAAACTTTTACACAATTATTGAAAATGTTAGAAGTAGGACGAGCAATGCTAAACATGTCAAAGGGTACTTTATGAAGTACAAGTTGTAGAAGGAGGTAGGTGGAAATATGAAAAGTGAGAAGAGCATAAAATACAGGTGAGGTTAGGAAATGGACAAAAAGAAGTCAGTGAAATTTGAGAAGACAAAGGAAGGTGAGTGAGGTAGGAGACAGTCTATCATGGAAGTGAGGAGATGTAATAGGTCCATTAATCAAGTAGATGTGACTTGAGCAAGCTTTTAAGTTGGAGTTTTAGATAGACAGAAGGAAGACATGACACCCCCATGAGAATTGTAAAATGGGGTAACTGAGGAAATAAATTGGTCAGTGAATCTGAGGCTTCTTGAAAGAGAATATCAGTATATAATAGAGGTGACTGAAGGAAATGTATTCAGTTTGTGTGATATTTTGGGGGATGTTGAAAATGCAATAACTCACTTTAATACTACCTTCCTACATCTCCTAAATAATCATGCTCCCTTAATAACCAAAAGAATAAAAAGGAAAGCCACCCCCCCTGGTTAACTAAAAGTATAATAAGAATAAAAAGCAAAGCCACCCCCCCCCCCGGTTAACTAAAAGTATAATAAGAATAAAAAGCAAAGCCACCCCCTGGATTACTAAAAGTATAATAAGAATAAAAAGCAAATCCACCCCCTGGTTAACTAAAAGTATAATAAGAATAAACAGCAAAGCCTCCCCCTGGTTAACTAAAAGTACACTAACCACCATGCGACTTAGAGATAAAGCCTGGACACAATACAAGAGGAACAAATCTACATCTAACCTCAATGAATACAAAACTCTTCGTAACTCACTTGAAAAGCTTATCTCAACAGACCGTCGAAACTACTTCGTCCAACTTCAAAGCAACCATAAAACCAACCCACAAAAGGTCTGGAGAGGTATAACTACCCTCTTAAAACCTGGTATTACAGAAAACCCTAACCCCTTCCCAAATGTACAAGACTCTGATCTTGCTACCCAATTCAATTATTTCTTCATTGACTCTATTTCCAAACTTACCTCTTCTTTTTCAAATAACAATCCACCTCTTACCTCCACTTCTCCTCACCAATCTCCACCTCCAACTTCTTTCTCTCATTCCTCACACTCTCAATCCCCTCCATTTTTCATTAAACCTATTCCTACTTCTACTATAAGAAAACTCCTGCAGAAACTAAAACCATGCACCAATGCCCCTGATAACATTCCCTCATACTTCCTCAGCATGGCTGCCGAAGCCATTGCCCTCCCTATCAGTATTCTAATCAACTGCTCTAACCAAGAAGGTCTTGTTCCTGAAATCTGGGAAAAAGCTTACATCATTCCCCTGCACAAAGGAGGAAATAATACTAATATTTCCAATTTCCGTCCCATTGCCATCCTCTCTCCTATTTCTAAAGTCCTAGAGAAATGTATCCACCTTCAACTCCTCCCCCATCTCTTGGACAACAACCTATTAACTCCTACCCAACACGGATTCAGACCCCACCATAGCTTTATGACTGCCCCCCTCTCCTTCCTTGAAACTGTGAATAAAGCTAGAGATTCTGGCTTCACTGTATCTACCATCCTTCTCGATCTCTCTAAGGCCTTCGACACTATTTCTCATAACCTACTTCTTACTAAACTAGCTAACCTAAACCTCTCACCCTCTTCTCTCAAATGCTTTACCAGCTATCTCTCCAATAGGCAACAAGCTGTTATATGGAAAAAGGCCACCTCCTCTTTTCTCGCCACCCCCACAGGTGTCCCACAAGGTTTCATACTGGGCCCCCTCCTCTTTAATATTTTCATTAATGACTTTTACCGCTCTATCCCTCTTGCTAACATTATCCAATATGCAGATGATTCCACAATCATCTGTGCTGCCTCATCCATACCAACTCTTTCAAAACCAACTCAAGATGCCTGCTCTACCACAGAACAATGGATGAAAGACAACCATCTAGCACTCAATGCTGCTAAAACTAAACTTATGATTTTTACCTCCTCTAAAACTAAGACTTTAGATCGAAACTTATTCTCCATCATCAGCCAAAATAATACACCTCTTGAGCTGGTATCTGAAACCAAACTACTAGGAGTCCAAATCGATGACAGGCACAAATTCAACTCCCATCTACTACTAAACATAAAAAAACCCGATGACAGGCTCAAATTTAACTCCCATCTACTACTAAACATAAAAAAACCCCGATGACAGGCTCAAATTTAACTCCCATCTACTACTAAACATAAAAAAAACCCGATGACAGGCTCAAATTTAACTCCCATCTACTACTAAACATAAAAAACCCCGATGACAGGCCCAAATTCAACTCCCATCTACTACTAAACATAAAAAAAACCCGATGACAGGCTCAAATTCAACTCCCATCTACTACTAAACATAAAAAACCCCGATGACAGGCTCAAATTCAACTCCCATCTACTACTAAACATAAAAAACCCCGATGACAGGCTCAAATTCAACTCCCATCTACTACTAAACATAAAAAAAACCCCCGATGATAGGCTCAAATTCAACTCCCATCTACGACTCAACATAAAAAAAACCCCGATGACAGGCTCAAATTCAACTCCCATCTACTACTAAACATAAAAAAAACCCCGATGACAGGCTCAAATTCAACTCCCATCTACTACTAAACATAAAAAACCCCGATGACAGGCTCAAATTCAACTCCCATCTACTACTAAACATAAAAAACCCCGATGACAGGCTCAAATTCAACTCCCATCTACTACTAAACATAAAAAAAAACCCAATGACAGGCTCAAATTCAACTCCCATCTACTACTAAACATAAAAACCCCCGATGACAGGCTCAAATTCAACTCCCATCTACTACTAAACATAAAAAAAACCCCAATGACAGGCACAAATTCAACTCCCATCTACTACTAAACATAAAAACCCCCGATGACAGGCTCAAATTCAACTCCCATCTACTACTAAACATAAAAAACCCCGATGACAGGCTCAAATTCAACTCCCATCTACTACTAAACATAAAAAACCCTGATGACAGGCTCAAATTCAACTCCCATCTACTACTAAACATAAACAAAACCCACCAAAAACTTGGCATGCTCTACCGACACAATCGGTTCCTCACCACAACTACTAAACTTACTCTCTCTACTACATTTCTCTTACCCTCCCTTCTCTATGGAGCCCCTCTTCTAACAAAAGTACAATTATCTCTCAAAACCAAACTGCCCTCTTGTTACAATAAAATCACCAGGTTCGCCACTAGCAACAAATCATCAACCCATCACTGTGCACCTCTCCACAAACTAAACTGGCTTGAACTTCCCAACTACCTCTCCTACACTCAGCTCACCTATGCACACAAACTCATTTTCCAGCCACCCCTCTGTCCCTCCCTGTCCACTACCTTTAAAATGCACCACATACAAAGACTTCTCAGATCTACCAGTCAAAACCTAATAGAAGTTTACAGACCCCTCCACCCCCCAGGACAATACCTCCTGGCACACCCTCTAGCACGCTTATGGAACTCCCTTCCCCCCTCCATTCGTACCACTACTAGCCTCCCATCCTTTAAAAAAATCACTCCACTCTCATCTAACTTCCACATGGGAATGCTCCTGCTCCCATCCCCCATAACCTACACTTTACTTCAACACTCTTTCCCTTCCTTCTCTCAAATCCCAGGTAACAAATTCTTGCTTCCTTCTATTATACAACTCCTTACTAGTATCCAGCAATTCCTGCCTACTGCATCTAACTACCTATCCTCAATCTACTAGAGAAGAAGGAAAACAAAAAAAAAATTATACTTTTGACATTATTACCTTTGATTGAAATACTTTTGATCAGTCTGTTTACCTCTGTAATCTTCATGCAATCTATGTGTGTATATTAATCTTAGTTTGTTTACCTCTGTAATCTTCATGTAATCTATGTGTGTATATTAATCTTTGTGTAATCTGTATGAGGAGCTTTTCTCCCCAGGACTCCATTGAAAATGGGTTCTTCAGGCCCAATGGACTATCCTGGTTAAACAACTGCAAATAAATAAATAAAAATAAAATGTTTTAATTGATGCAATTTATGAATGTTAGTGAATTTGATTCAATTTAGTTGTCATGTGCTGGTAGGTTGATAGTGTATTTTGTAATTTTATTATAAATCTGTTCAACTGTTCTCTATAACACAAGAGTAGATGCCATTTGCTTACCTGAAGGGTTGGCGAAGAAAGGCTCAACTTTATCCATTTATCTTAGCTTTTGATGTATTTTTAACAATATGTTGGATACAGAGATCAAATTTGAAATTCACATTAATTACAAGACCAAGAAATTTGGCAAGAGAGACTGTTTCAATAAGAGTGCCATTAAAGGATGTAACAGAAATTGTATTATGTAGACTCTGGTATGTTTTAGAGGTAAACAGCATGAGTTTAGTTTTATTAGGATTAAGAATCAGAATTAGATTTTTGAGGCAGGATTCATCCAAAGACAAGGACGATTGAGTAAAGATATTAAGTCCTTCAGGTGCTCTTGCAGAGAAGATTGTAGTGGAGTCATCTGCATACTGAATAGTGCATGACTTGCAAGAGTGAATGTCTACATGATTAATGAAAATATTTAATAGGACAGGTGTGAAAATAGATCCCTGGTACTCCAACTGGAATAAGCAGGGTGTTAGATCAGTTTTGTGTTCATTTATCACTCTATGTTCTGGTCAAATGAGATGATCTAAACCAGGAGAATGATGAGCAGAGGGGCCCAGATTTTAACAAATGCAGTGATAGCTTATTGTGATCAGTGATATCAAAAGATTTTGAAAGCTCAAGGTAGACAGTAAATATAAGGCTAGCATTACTCCTCGATCAATGGATGGTGTTAAAGAATGCTAGTGGAGCAGTGTCTGTACTGTGAGAAGGACAAAAAACAAACTGAAAAGTAAAAACAAAGGTTGTTCAAAAGAGGGTGCTGAATAAGTTGTCTATGTACACATTTCTCAAGGTTCTTAAAGAGAGGAGACAGAATGTCTATAAGTCAGAAGTTAGAAAGTGTAATAGATGTATCACAAATATGAAGAAATAGGATGTAAGCTTGTGTTTAGATGTAAGGGATGTGTGATTCATGTACAGATCTACTAATAAATATGGAGATATGATAGACAATAGAATCTGCAGAAAATATAGAATCTGAAGCAAGCTCAAGGTATTAAATAGGGAGGAAATCAGAAGTCAGTGTGGTAGACTTAACTTTTGTGAGATAGAGCTTTATTTCTGATGCAGGAATAGGTTGAGATGTGAATTGGTTTGTGTTATTTTTTGGACTGAATTTTGCAATTTGGAGGCAGATTATTTTGTCAAAAAGGACTTTGGCTTAATCAGTATTTCTCAGAGGTTGGTACATTTGGAAAGGAGAAAAAGATTTGTTAATCACCAGGTGGTGCATATCTCATATTTTAGTCTCATAAGCTGATTTGTTAGTTAAGATAGCCATGGTGCAGAGTTGGAATTAATGTGTTTCCTTCATAAGGGGACATGGCCCATTATAATACATAACAATATATGGTTGAAATAACTGAAAACGTCATCAAAGGGACGCCTTTTAAAGATATTCCTGTTACATGACCCAAGGGACTCGTTAAATGTGCCTTTGTTAAATTTAGTTTTTTGGGAGGAGTTGGGTGAGTACATTGTAAAATTGGGGTGATAATCACCCAAAGCTGTAAGGTGTAATTCATACAGCTATTATACTTTTGAGCTGAAAGTGCTGTCAAAGAATGCTGCAGAACCTGTGGACTTACTGAGTCTAGTAAGAGTGGTATTAAGTTGGAAAAAGGAATATAGTTGTCATGGAGTAATAGATCAGTGTACATCAGTTCCAGTGGAGGTGAATGAATAACAGGCAATCCAGTCTGAGCTTCTGGCACCAAGTAGAATTTTTCCAGAAGAAACATTGTCAGAGATATTGAATAGAATGTCTTCAAAGCACTAAATCTTTATCCAAGTTTTTTTTTGTCTGTGTTTACATGTTTAAGATTGGCAGCCTGTCAATGACCTTGGCTTGGCTGTTTGTCTAGGAAACATCTGTTATAAATGGTTTTGCCACTTGACTGTCTTTACTTATTTATGACTTACTACATTGCCTCAGGAAGCCCATGTCAGTCAGGCTGGTTGGAGAAATGTTGGGAAACTGACTGTCCATTATGGCAAGATTATACCTTAATTAATAGTAGGGAGTGGGCTACTTAGACCAGGTTTTGGCCTAGGATTAATCAAGGGGTCTAATCTGTAGTAGGCTAGGGTTATAAACTGTGACAACACATCTCAGTATGCAAGAGTTGCTCGGAGTGCAGCAGGGGAGTTTGTAAGGGAGCGCAAAGAGATATCTATGGAAAATTGCCTTTCTAGGCATTCGTGTCTTTACAAGGCAGCACTAAACCCCCAAACACGAGGCTTAAATAGAAGCAAATTTAAACAGTTTTAAGACAAACTACCAATAGGAAAGCTGGACACAGAGTCTTATTCCAGCAATCCCCAACTCAGATGGGTTTTGAGCTACACACTTCTGCCACAAGGGTTCAGGGAGGCCCTCTTATTGTAAGCTGGCTGGTTTTAGTGCTCAAGTGATACCAAACAGACTAGATTCATCAAGTCTGAATCTAGCCTATGGTATTTAAGGCAGAAGTAGCAATGATACAAAGTGCAGAATGAAGCAGTCACAGCAGCACAAATAAGTAAAAATGAAGCAGAAGCAGCATTTCAATAAAGTACAATCACAAAGTGCAATGCAGGCTAAAATTATATTTATTTTTAGAAGATGTCAGCATCTGCCTTGGATTTCTGTTCAGATGCACTCCAGACCTCTGGCCAAGAATGCCAAACTCTGAACAGCTCCTGTAAACAAAGTGCAGCCCACACAAATGTGAGGCTTAAATACAAGCAAATCCAAACAGTTTTAACACAAACTAACAAAAGGAAACCCTCACACAGAGCATTATTCCAGCAATCCCCAGCTCAGCTGGGTCCTGAGCTACACACATCTGCCACAAGGGTTCAGGGAGGCCCTCTTATTGTCTGATGGCTGGTTTTAGTGCTCAAGTGATACCAAACAGTCTAGATTCAGCAAGTCTAAGTCTAGGCTATGCTATTTAAGGCAGACGTAGCAAGGATACAAAGTGCAGAATGAAATAGTGTGGAATGGGTGGATGTGTTCTTGGTTTACTTAGTTACATGCCTGACTCTTTATGTGGAATAGCTATAAATGTCACAAGTCCCAAGGTTGGGTTCACTCTTAAACATTTGCTAGTTCTTTGGATGTTTCTGCCCTCTCTTCTTTTTTGGATGTATACGTTTAGGACAAGAAAAAGTACATCCTGTATTTATGAAGTACATCAGTTAGAAAAAAAGAAAAAGGAAAAAATAGTTTAAACCAGTGTTATTTGTGCACCTAAGAAAAAGTA
Source organism: Protopterus annectens (assembly GCF_019279795.1). Lineage (NCBI taxonomy): Eukaryota > Metazoa > Chordata > Ceratodontiformes > Protopteridae > Protopterus > Protopterus annectens. Next base: position 1,065,565,456 of record NC_056726.1, on the reverse strand, counting down.
ATATGCGTTACTAATTTATTGTTGCTTTGCTGTATGTCTGCAGCATAAGTGCACCTCTCATCATTGGCTGCATTATTTGTTTCAACATCTGACTTTGAAACATACACTGACAGTATAATAAAATAAAATAATGACCAATGACCACCCAACCTCATCATTCAATGAGAAATGCCACAAGGGTTATTTGCATTTGAGGCACACACAGGAACACCACTAAGATTCTACCTTGGTTTCTGCATGATTTCTGCATTCTTTAAAGGTTTTGAAAAGATACATACTTGTAAATTGCACAAACTTTAACAACTATCAGATACAAATTAAACACCTAATCCTAATAGCATATGCTCAAGCCTCCTGATAATGTTTGATACAAAAATACATTTTTTTTGTGCTGGGCTATTATGATTTCTGACATGGAATGTGTCTTCCTTAAAAGATGAATGCCTATTAGTTATATTAATAATAAAAAATGAAAAATACTTACAGAACGAAATAAAGAAGGTAGTGAGGACTATCATGGTTCTTGCTCTCTGCTTGATGACTTTTATTTTATGGAAATAAGGCATCAGATAAGATTGCATTTCAAACTTCCTGAAAACACATGTTGAGAAACAGGAAGTAGGAAGTGTATTTTTATCAGTGTTGTACCAATTTAACAATGACAGTTAAAGGATTCATTATCAGCAATTTGTTCTTCAGCTTAATTCACACTTGCCTTCTATCTTTAATTGAGATTTCTCGGTTTACTGGAGTCTCTATGATAAACAGCTTGTCTCTGAGATATCTCTGTCACACAACAGGCTGAATATCAGTTGCATAGTTTAAGCAATTCAGACATGGTCCTGAAATCATTCATTAAAAGCTTCATCGCTGTTAGTGAATTCCAAAGAGAAGGATAGGTAGTTATTGAATCATTGTGTGGTAGCCGATTGAGAAGATGGTGATGTACACACACACACACACACACACACACACACACACACCCACACGCGCACACACACCACATGTAGACAGTCAGACACACACACACACACACACGCACACACACACACACACACACGCACACTCGCGCGCGCACACACAATCACACACATGCACACACACACACGCACACACCACACAGACACACACACGTGCACGCATGCACCACTCGCACATGCGCGTGCACACACACACACACACACACACACACACATGCAGACAGACAGTCAGACACACACATACAGTCACACACACAGAGACACACAGATATACACACACACACACGCCCCCGCACGCCCGATCATGCGCACACACATGCACACACATGCGTACACACATATGCACACACACACACACACACACCACACAGACACACACACGTGCACACATGCACCGCTCGCACACGTGCATGCGCACGCACACACACACACACAGACACACACAGACACACACACACATACACACACATGCCCGTGCACGCCCGCACATGCACACACATGGGTGCACACTCGCACACACACACACACACACACACACACACACACACACACACACACACACAGTACATGGTTCTATTACAAGGTCTGAAGATGTCTGTCTCAAAGCCAGGGACTTGGACACCTTGTAGCTAATTAAGGCTGATGCTCAAGACCATTGAAGCACTAGAATTATTATATTATTATATTTCTTTAAGTATTTTATTTTATTTTACTTATCTGTTTTATGCATCTTGTTTTTACCCTGAGTCATTCGTATTCTTTTTGTTTAGATTTTAAATATTGTTTCTATAAAAGTAGAAAGTTGCTAGAGTGACAGATTTTGCATTATTATATTTTCTGAAGGATATGAAGTCAGATACTCAAAATTTTAACTGTCTTTATATATATATATATATATATATATATATATATATATATATATATATATATATAATGTTTTAACCGTTTATTAGTATATTAATGCATATTTATTTATGTTTTTATGTATATTTACATTTACGTATATTTAATGTTACACATTTATAAGCATTGGAATATGTGACTACTGGATTGTCAGCTGACTTTATTGCATCTTCTATATAAGCATTATTATGTTAAACTACTGTGTCTGATGAAGCAAATAGTGTAGTTGTGAAAGTGCTAACCATTTTTATTTTTATTTTTATTTTTGGTTTGAATAAACATGTTTGTGTGTTAACTTGGTGCATTTTATTTCATTTTACGTAAAATGTTAAAGAGGATGGAACCAAGGATATAGCCTTGTGATGGTGACTTGGAGGCATGAAGAGAGCGTGGAGTGCCATTTTACTGACTGATACCTATTGGACAAGTAGCTTTTGAACCACAGAAGGGTGGGCTGAGAGAGACCTACAGAGGACATTTGAAGTAGAAGTTTGCTGTGACAAACTGTGTTGAGTGCTTGAGATGAGATTAAAATTAAGGAAGAGACTAGTTTGATATTATGTCCAATTTTATTAACAGAATCTCTATAGGTTAGAAAGACAGTGCTAGTACTATGGGAAGGACAGAAGCCATATTGTATAAGGGATATGAGTTCTTTCTGCAGGTGATAGTCTAGCAATTTTTTTAATATATTTTTAGCTATTTTGGCAATGGAAGATATGATTGCTATAGGTCTAAAGTTATTGTCTGTTGAATGTCCTCCTGTGTGCAGAGGGATAATGGGTAACGTTTACTAGGGAGAGGAAACCTGGGATTCCTGGAATGACCTATTTATAAGGATTGAGGCAGGACAGACAATGCTAGTGGCTCCTATTTTAGGTACTCACTTGGAAGGTCATCAGCTGAAGAAGAGCATGGTTTAAGTTTGTTTGAGAGCAGTTTTATATAGGATGTGGGCACAGGTTTGAAGGTGAAGGTGGATGTGGTGATATGTGGCTGTTGGGCAGGGCTGGCATTAGATGACAAGGAATCCTTGGTTAGAGCTGCTATACTGTGTATAAAATAAGTGAGTGTTGAGTTATCGGGAGAGGGGTTTGGGCTGAATTAATGGCTGGGATGTAAGATTTCTTTAAAGTAAGTACATTTTTTTAGGGTTGTGTTTAGTATTATTCTGAAAGTTAATATAGTATAGATTTTTTGTCTTCATTTATTTACCTTTTAGTATGATTGCAACGCATTCTGAAGTGTTTAAGGTATGGGGGTGTTTTATATTTTTGCCATTGTTTCCCATGCCTTTTCTCTGGTCTGCATTAGCAGTCTACATTTTTTGGGTAGCCAAATTGTATTATTTGTTTTCAGTCTCTTCTTTTTAGGAGGTGCAAGGATGTTTAGGATATTTAGAAAAGTTGTATTGAGTTCAATTACAGCATTATCTAAAGAGAGGATTTTTAGGAAGTTCCAGTTAATAGATGATAGCGTAGTAATGAACATTTCTGGGCTGAACTTGGAAAAGTTGTGTGCTGTTTTATAAATATGCTATTTAACGGATGATGTCTAGTCATATAAACTGGGAGGTGATCACTGAGAGAGTCTGATAGTCTGACATTGTACCTGTGGTGGAGTATTTGCTAGAATCTGATACTAGGATCCAGTCTAATAGAGAATTTGTTGTCTCGGTATAATGTGTGGGGGCTAGTAATTTGTTGAGTAAAACCATAATAGTTCATGCTAGAAGTAGGGGAGTTAGAGTCTATGTCCAACCAACTGATATTCATATAACCTACTAATGTTTTTTCTTGTGGAAATGTTAAGGATATCCAACATAGAATATCTTCCAGTACAGCTGTATTGTCACCAGGAGGGCTGTAAAGAGCAGTAATACATACCAGTGTAGGATATCTCCCAGTATAGCTGTATTGTCACCAGGAGGGGTGTAAAGAGCAGTAATACATACCAGTGTAGGATATCTCCCAGTACAGCTGTATTGTCACCAGGAGGGGTGTAAAGGACAGTAATACATATTTGTTTATAATTGTTTATTTTGAGAAAAGCAATCCGAAGCCCTATGGAACTAAATTTTGGTGTTGGTTTGCTGTAGGGAGAAATATTATGGCAAATATTAAAGCAATACTACACCTTTCCTCTTTATATGGTTATTATGGATGATCATTTTGTACGAAGGTATAACTCTGGACTCATTTAAGCCAAGCTTTAGTTACAGCAGGAACATCTGGCTTATGTTGGGTAATCCAGGCATGCAGTCTGTCAGTTTTAGTTTTTATACTTCTAACATTTAATGCACTACAAAGTAGATTACCAGGGTTGGAGAATGGTGGTTGTTGGGTTACAGAAGCATGTAGGAGAGAACAATGTTTCGGTTCATTGTGATGGGTGGGGCCAGGATTAGGGTGTATATCCCCTCCCAGAAGGAGTTTAGGATATTGTGGAATTATGCATACTTCTTTTTTGGAGAGGATCCTTGCACTTAATTTTGTTTTAGTTTGAGTTAAAGTGCAATTAATTGCCTATATTTGGAATAAAGGTGAGGGGCAATATTAAATAGGTTTGATGCAATGTGTGGAGAGTGTAAAGACAACGTATGGGTAGGTGGTTTGGACAGAGCTGGACACATGCTGAGAGATATTATTGAGTCATGGTAGGATGACAGATGGCAAAGTAGGAGAAGAAGAATAGAGAATTTGCTGAAGACTGGTATAATTAATACAGGAATTTGCATTTTATGGATGTCAGGTAGTAGAGAAGTAGCAATAAAGAAAGAAACAAGACGTGCAGGACAGTAGGAGATTCAGGGATGGTGGATTCTGAAAGCTGGGAGAGGAGAGTTAAGCAGAGAAGTATTTTCTATAAAAGAAGAGAGTAAGGCTGTCCTGGTATCGTCCCTGGAATTAAGGAACAGAGGTGTATGAAAGGCTGGAGTATAACGATGTAGTAAAAATAAGAAGAGGTGAGGGTTTATTTGGGAAAATTAAAAGATACAGTGTGGAATAGATAGGTACTATTAGGGAAGGTTGTGATTATACATGGATTTTATGCAAAGCAGTATGGGAGGAAGAAAGTTAGATTAGAATGGGGCTAAAAACAAAATAAAGAATGGGGAGTAGGAAACAAGGAACAGACGTGTATGTATAGAAGACGTAAGGTCATTTGGGGAGTTCTGCGGAATAAGAGTCACAAGTAAAATGTGTATGTAGGAGCTATAACATTAGAGTAACAGGGCTAGGGGAGAATTGTGGGTAGTGTAGGGGAGGGAAGCAAAGCAAAGAAAAGAGAAGCTTCATGTAGTGGGCTTCCAACCCCCTGGTCAGTTTCGTACTGACAGCAATCAGTTTATAGCCAGAACAAATTAACATTGAGATGCAAGTAAAACAGGTTGTCTGTCCTTCCCTTTAACTAAATAACTGTCATATGCAGTATAGACTACTGGTCATTAGAAAAGGGGGACATTGACCAGCTTAGTAATAGGTCCTTAGAGTGTATGGACTATTTCACAGAAACTTTCAATCACAGAGCAGGCATGTATGTCACTGAGTAAAGTCAATGCTCTTTATAATAAATGTGCTTACATTAAACAAGGACAAAATTCTCAATAAACATGCAGGTGTAGGGCATTGTGGCAGAGCTCAGATATAGTGACAGCAAACTGTGAAATTAACGAAAGAAAAAACTCTACTAAGCTGTAAAATTATATTGTGGCAGTAAAGTTAGTGCTTATTGTACAAAAAAGACATGGGTATATATATATATATATATATATATATATATATATATATATATATATATATATATATATATATATATATATATATAATTTACCCAGATAAATGGATGTATATTTCAAGTGGATCCATAATGACTAAGAACAAGTAACTGCTAAACAAGCATAGAACATTGAATACAACATCAAATTATATTTTTGATCAATGACTCTACCTCTAAACATTAGTAAAAAACAAATGAACAACCAGCTGGTAAACGTAAACTGTTCCACCAAACAAGCAAAAGTAGCAGCAAAAAGAAAACGACAACAGCTGTAAGAAGTATAGCTCCAGACTGCGTAAAATACAACCAAGAATGCTTCAGACTGCGTAAAATACAACCAAGAATGCTCCAGACTGCGTAAAATACAACCAAGAACTTTAATATTCGGTAAGCGCTTTCACCACTATCTGTGGCTTCCTCAGACCATACACAAATACAAAAGCACATGAAGAACATATTTAAAAGCACTCCCTGTGTAGCTCATTAACTTGGAAGACCACGTAAATTCCAAGATGGCTGCCGACTAGATCAGTCCCTAGTCACTGAGCTCCTCACAGTTATGTAATATTAGACTTATTTTTATAACCTTGGAGTAATATTTTTCCTCAGTTTTCACAAAAGGATTCTCTTAATATTTTTTTACATATCTGGATTATTTGTTGGTGTTGGAGATCTCAATTTTGGAATTTTTTACCTCAGAACTGTCTTTGTGGCTTCAACTATATTGGGCACCTGTTACTTAAAGGCCCCTCCTGGAACCTGCTATCCTGTTTTCACACCTCTACTCTGGGCATGGCTTCTAAATCTGACACCATGGAGACACAGGCAACAAAGGCCAAATTCTCTTCAGTACATTCACCTGAGAAAGACACCAGTTCAAAAAGATTAAGAACTACTAAGCAATCTTCAGAAACTTCTAAAGTAAGTAGCAAAGATACAAATGACTCAAACTTTCATTTAGATGAACTAAAAATAGCATTACAACCTATTCAAAGTGCCATACAAAGTTTGGTGAATAGCACTACAACCTATTCAAAGTGCCATACAAAGTTTGGTGAATAGCACTACTACCTATTCAAAGTGCCATACAAAGTTTGGTGAATAGCACTACTACCTATTCAAAGTGCCATACAAAGTTTGGTGAATAGCACTACAACCTATTCAAAGTGCCATACAAAGTTTCTCAGAACAATTTACTGATTTTGGCAGAACTTTAAAGCAAATAAGTGAAAGAATGGATATTATTGAATGTAAAAATACAGCTTTAGAAATAAAAACAGAATCTTTGGAAAGAGATATTAAAGCTAAAGATAAGATTATTACTGAATTTCAAGCTAAGCTATTGGATCTAGAAGCTAGAAGCTGTAGAAATAACATTATTATTACAGGTTTGCCAGAATCCTATGAAAATCAAAACCTATTATCGGTATGTAAACAGATTTTTGAGGCACTATTAAATTGTGAATCAACATCAAAAAACTGTTATTATTGAGAGGGCTCATAGAGCATTGCATGCTAGTCAGGATTCTGCCTCCCCTCGGATCATATATACTAAACTACTAAACTTTCAAGACACTTATCAGATTCTAGAGGCAGCAAAAAGCAAAAAACAGTTTGTCTGGAAAAATCATAAACTGTCATTTTCTCAGGATCTTCCTTTACAAATAAAAATGAAAAGACAAAAACTTTCTCCCTATTGTGCAGATCTTATAAAAAGAGGTATAAGGTTTTGTATGAGTTATCCGAATACCCTGTCTTTTACTTACAATGACAGAAAATTTATGTTTACAGATCCTAAAGAAGCAAAAGAAATATTTCTGAAGATATTCAAGAAGCTTCCTGAATCTGTATCTTAATACTACAGTCTTCATTTACAATGTATGGGATACTATGTTTAACTATTATGTTTTTTCTTTCAAAAATGAAGTTTTTTTTCAATGCTTATTAGAGTGCTATTTACTTTATATATTTAGTTGATTTATATATTTTTAGTTTGTATTTTTATTGCTGACAATATCCTTTAAAGTTAGCACTGTTATAGTGTTTTGGTATTTACATAGCCTTTAGATGCTATAATATAGACTGTGATGAAAATGTGTGAAGAAATCTACACAGTTAAATTATTTTTGCCTTATTAAATTCACTGACTCTTTTTTTTGGAGGGAATATTCCCATATCTCGAGACTGTATCAGTGAGCTTATTGTGTCACTTATGTTTAACAGAAGCTTTGTTTTGTCCACGCTCCTTCTAATGGTCTTCGGATATTCACAGTGATGCCATCGCAAGAGAAGAACTACTGATCATCACAGTCAAGTACTTATCCTAAATTTAATGTTTACACATGATACACTATTTGATAGCATTGTTATGTATGGCTAAAGGGTCTGTTTTTAATTGTCATGTGAAGGAAATTTGATTATCACAATCATATTATTATTCTAATTTAAGCGCTTCCACAGACACGCTACTTACTGATCTAATGTCATATGGCTTAATGTTACGTCTTTCATAACACAAGAGAAATGTAATTTGGAACTTTTTTAGTTATGTTGAGATTTAAATATATAGAGCCCATATGTAATAAGTTACTTGCTGGAGTTGTGCCTTGTGGATTTGGTATTGTGTTCGTTCGCTATGGGGGAGTGTGGTCTGAGATCTCTTGATTAGGTTCCGATTTGGTTGTTAGGCACTTTCGAGGGATGCGCTGCTTGCTGAAGCGATGTTTATATGGCTTGATGTTGTGTATGTTTTTCTTGTGACAGAAATGTGGGTGGAAACATCTTTGGTCAGGTAGGAATTTTGATGTTTGGCGCTCTTATGATATTGAGTTACTTGCGGAGTTAGTGTTCTGTGGTTATATGAATTATTTTGTTATGTCATCGTGTGTATTCTCTGCTTTAGGGCGCTGGGTGTTTTGTTTTGTAGTTCTGACAAGGGTATTCCTATCGCAATATTCATTGGGGATCTATGCTGTAATTCTACTTAGAGAAAGTACTGTCTGTGTTTTTGGTTGCCCGATCGGCTTTCTCTTATTGTCAGTTGTTGGGTATTTTAGAAGGAAGATTTGCGTATCTCGAGACACGCTTGAGTTATTTGGTTTATGCATCGTATTACAGTAAATTCTCTTGTGTGGCACGCGCTTTCTGCGAAGTACAGAAGCACAGAGTGGTGATATTATGGATGTGGTGAACCCAGAGTGGTTAGTTTTGCTCCTCTTTTACATTCAGTTAACTGAATGAGATACTGTTATGTGTATATATGCAGTGAATTTTAATAGGAGATGTTTTAAATGCTTTTAGCACTTGAAGGTTATTCATATTTTATACCTGTTATACTGTATATAAGCTTAACAGACACAGGTAAAATATCATGGCATGGTTACATCATGTCTAGTTATGCTAATATGCTGGTGAAGATGTTTTTCCTGCATCCTCATATTCATTTTCACCATATGGATATACATCCTTTTTGATTATCATCTGCAACATTTGCTATTTATCTAACAACTTGTAACACAGCCTCATATTGTTCAGTATTGCACAAGCCAAGAACATTCATATTACCCTTTTCTGGTGTGTATATAGTGTCTTAGGCACTCTTGGGATCTTTGCATGACACAGTGGTGATAATTCCATTTGATTGCATACTAACAGGAAAAATTATGGATTATTTCTTCCTACTCATATATGCTAACCCCGTCTCACCCTGGAGAGATAAGCATAGCTATATCGGTGCAACATATAATACTTAGCACCACTGATAGACCTACAATCCTATGAAATGCTTTTATGCTGGTTTTCTGGGATCCTCTGGGAATGTTGCATTATGTAACTGAGAACCACAGCCAATATTTTTGACTAGCTGATTTGGATATGCCAAATTAATCACCTGTATGCCACTACAATGTTCCAGTGGTTAGAGACTAGTGTGCTACTTCAAGCTTGATGATAAGTAGGATAGGCCACCCACCAGTTAAAGGTACTTATTATGTGGTCAGGCCTGACTTCAGCAGCACTACATGTTTTTCTGTGTTATGGACCCTTGACATTATAGGTTTAGGCCTGTACCATACCTGTGCCTGGTTAATGCTGTGGTCCCCTGTACCTTATTAGTTCCTATGCTGAATTGCTTCATGCCTTACTTATGAACATCTATGCTTATTTATGTTACACTGTTACCCATCCTGATCATGACAAATAAGTGTCAAGCACAAAACTAGTATGCTAGCAGCATGCCCATAATACACTATTGTGAGCTCCTTGACCATTGTATGCATGTATGTACCACAACATTAGGTTAAGGCCCTAATGCAGACACTGTTAAGAGTTTTGCCAATACTAGATATGATGACTCCAAGGTAAAGTCATGTAATCCTTCACCCCATCCTAAAACAAGATGTTGGGTGCGCTTTCTTTGTTAGATGGAAGCGTGATTATAGGTAGAGGCAGTAAATTAATGGATGTTGTGGGGCACAATGTGTGGATGTACATATCTCCTATTGTTTTTTTTTTTTCTTTAGGTTCTCAAATAACATATAACCCTGATACAGGGTAATCTTTTTTGACATGCTAGACAAACGAGAAAAGACTCTCTAACACATTCAGCTGGTTTTTAGTGTCACGAAAGTTAAACAGCAGAAACAAGAAGAAACCATTGTGTTTGGGCGCTTTTCCTTCATTAATTAATACTACTGCCCAAATATATTTTACATCTGTATATTAAGACAATAGCAAAATATATATGATATGTCATTTATAATCTGTTTAAAATCTAGATTCTCAACAAATTTATAATAATAAGTTGATGGCTATATGGTTTAATTTAATAGTTTATTAACTGCTTAGATGATGTAAGTAATCTATAGTCCAGATATCATTATAGAAATGTTATTATCTTTATGTGGGATTATCATATCTTATTCTTATGTAAGTTACAAAATGTTTTGCTGAAAGTTATATAAGTGTCATACACAAATGAAACTGTTATTTATTTAGTTTCAAAGGTTTTAATTACAGACACCACTTGATTTTTTTTCCCCTTACTGGGTTTATTTCAATATACAACCTACTTATTGCTTTATAGAAATAATACCAACAAATTATTGATTATAGGATTTTATGTCAATTTTATTTAGATGTATATTAATAATTAGATATAAGAATCACATGAGGAAAATCATTTTTACCTTATTTATATTATGCAAATTTAGGAGTTTGGGTTCAAATAATTGAATAGGGATTGTTTTATGTTGGTCATCTTGTATATAGACAGATGTGTAAATATGTTTAGTGTTATTGACTTGATTTTAGTCCTTTTAAGGATTATATGTAATGTTTATATTGTTAAATTTGAATACTTGGTAACCAAAATTGTAAATTATATTTTGTTCATTCTTGATTTCACCTCATCAATAGGGGTTAGGTGGGCAGGCACTAGGGTAAGGACGAGGGTTATGGGTAAATCTTATAATATATCTCTACTAAATTTGTTTTTTTATAAGGTATTCCCATTTAATTATCAGATCAGTTTAGTTATGTTTCTTTACTCTTGGTATTATTTTAATTATAATCTAAAAACTATACCATGTTTTAATCACATCAATATTAACCAATCATCTCTTTTATAACAAATTATCTAAAAATTGATTCCTGGAATGTTAGAGGAATCCAAAGTAAATCCAAAAACTCTTTATTATTTCATTTGATATTTAAATCACAAGCTAGTATATGTTTTATTCAAGAGACTCATATTCCTCGGGTTATGTGGGACAAAGAGAAAAATAAAAAATGGATTAGGAAGATAGTAGCCTCTGGGGATTCTTCTAATTCTCGGGGAGTAGCAATAATTATTAAACAAAAATTCAATGGAATTATCATTGATGAGAGATATGATAATGAAGGTAGATGGTGTCTGTTTACTGCTACTATTCATAATCTGGATAAACCAATTTTAGTTTTAAATTTATATGGTCCTTGTAGTCAACAACAATTTTTTATCTTAAAAATTTATAATATACTCACATGTTATAAAGATCACTACATTATAGTTGGGGGAGACTGGAATGCGGTAATAAATCCAGAAATTGATCGTACTAGCTGCTCTGCTTCTTATAACCTTCAAGCAACTTTGGCTCTTAATGAATTAATTTTGGAACATAATTTAATTGATCCATTACACTTTATAAAAATATCAAACAAGAAAGATATTTATACCTATTACTCTAAATGCTACCATTCATGGGCTAGATTGGATTATAATTTAATTGATCCATTACACTTTATAAAAATATCAAACAAGAAAGATATTTATACCTATTACTCTAAATGCTACCATTCATGGGCTAGATTGGATTTTTTTCTAATTTCTAATAATATCTCAAAATTTATCTCAGACTTTACTACTGAACCTAGATATCTCTCAGATCATTCAAGAATCTTATTAAATCTTAACTTTACCCACAAAATTAAAAATGTTATTAACTCAAATAAGTGGTCACTAAACAATAATTTACTCTTAAACAAAGCTATTTGTATACAGTCCTCAGAAACTATTCAAGAAATGGATAATGATTTAGATGTATCAGATATCCCTTACGATATTCAATGGGCAGCATGTAAGGCGAAATTAAGAGGTATGTTTATCAGTAAAGCTGCATATTTTAAAAAAACATTACAACAAAAAGGAAGATTTCTTAAAATCTAGAATACATTCTCTTGAAAATCAGTTTAGACTGAGTCAAGACACTAGTTTTGAAAAACAAATATTAGATTATCAAAAAAAATTAATTTTGTTACATCAGAATAACCTTTCTTTAGTTGATCAAAGATTATTAGCAACGTACTCAGAATGGGCCCAAGTTCCTTCTAAAGTTTTGGCTAGTATAATTAAAAATAATATTGAAAAACCAAAAATTTCATCATTACTGTATAAAAATAAATTATATAACACAGATGAAGAGATTATTCATCTTTTTACACTACTCTATACAGAGTTATATTCAAAACCATCTAATACGTTGAATGATAATAAGCAAAAGGACGCCAATAGCAGGTTAACGTATTTTAATAGAAACGTTTTCACTACTGTTAAACAGCAGCTTCCTCAGACAAAGAAACCAAAGCGCCAAAGCACTTTTAAAAGGCAGAAGGTGAACAAGATGAAATCATATCCTGTACAGGTGAACGTTACACCCATCCACCTAATTAAGAAAACACCACAGATATTCAGAAATAAAGTGCTAAAGCAAACATATACCTATTAATGCAGTACTTAATATATTACTTTATACAACAATTATATCCACCTGAAACAGGCAATAGCCTGTATATACATGAATATATAAAATATAAAATGTAAAATCCAGACTGCACTAAATAAAACAAAAAGAAAGGTATATAATAACATAAAATAAAGAACTGGAACGTTGTATTTTGGATAAAGACCAGTTCCTCAAATAAAATTTTAACGTACAATAAGAAAAGCATACAATCTTTAAATTTAAAATGCATACTTTAAGTCCAAATTTAATATGTCAACAAATAAAAACCTTAAAACCACAAGTTATCAAAAAGATTATTATATATAACCTAAAAAATCAAGATCTAAGGTAGCTTTTATATTTTAATATAACAGAAATGTTACACGCTTCATTTAAACCTGGTGGGGAAAATGCATTAAGAAGAAGTTGCCATTCCAATTCTTTTATTTCCAATAGTAATGATTGAGGCCCCCCTCTTATACCTAGTGTTACCAGGTCAATTCCCATAAAACAAAAGCTGTGGCCAGGATTATCAATGATGTGCTTTGAAAGAGCATTGTCTAGTTTTTGGTTTTTTATAGCATAATTATGTTGGTAAACTCTGTCCCGTAGTCTACGGTCAGTTTTACCAACATAAAATCTGACAACAATTACACAATGCAATATAAACAACCAACCTGGTATCACAGGAAATCCTATGTTTGATGGAAAACTTTTCATCTTTAATGGTAAAAGAATTCCCTACCCTTAATAATCTGCACCAATTGCACATGCCACAAGCAAAAGTGCCAGTTTGTCTAGATCCAGTGTTGTATGTATCCCAAGTTTGCAATAGATCCTTGAGGTTTTTTCCCCTCTTAAAAACAAATAGGGGATATGCTCCCAAAACATCAAGTAAATGTGTATTATTTGAAATAAACTGCCAGTTTTTCCTGATGATGGAACACATTGTGTTAGCATGATTGCTGTATGTAAAAATGAACCTGGACTTGTAGTCACCAAGATTGTGGATTTTTAACACCCCAGGTTCATTAAAATTACAGGAAAAAGATCCAGTAACAGGACGATCAGTAAATGTATTAAACAAAACAGTCGCCTGCATATCATTCCGCCTTGTATCTTGAAGGAGTGGCGTGTAAAACCCTGAAGCTCTTTTCCTAGAAACTTCATAAATTAAGTTATCTAGAAGTTCGCCCGGGTATCCCCTATTCAAAAACATGTTCCTAAGGGTGGAACACTCCTGTTCAAAGGCCTTGAGAGTATTACACATATGTGTAGCTCTAACAAGTTGGCCTTTGACAATTGATCTTTTTTGTTTCCAGGGATGACTGCTGGAAAAGTGTAAAAAGGCATTACAGTAGGTATGTTTCCTATAAATGCTGGAAAAAATGCCGGTATTACCAAGATCTTTTGTGAGTTTGACATCTAAATAATCAATCTCATTGGTGGAGAATTTATAGGTAAATTTTAAGAAAGCACAGGACTCGTTCATGTCATCTACCAACCTAGTCACAATGTCAAGATTGCCTTGAATGAGCATAAACACGTCATCTAAAAAACGTGTGTAAAGTTTGATAACATTTTTAAATAAAGGATTCTTAAAGAGGACGGTCATTTCCCAATAGGCAACCACTAGGTTGGCCACACTCCCACCGCAAGGGGAACCCATAGCGATTCCCCTTTTCTGTAAGTAATAGCGGTTGTTGAAGGTAAAAAAATTCGAAGATAAAATGATATCTAAAAGTAGGGTAACTACTTCAACTTCATCTTTCGGAGCTTGTAAATGAACTAGCATAAGCTCCACCCATTCCAATGCTTCTTGATGTGGTATAGACGTGTATAAATCTACCACATCAATAGTAAGGAAGTTATTGGAAGGGTGAAAGGGCACATCATTAATGGCTTTAAGGAAAGACCAAGAGTCTTTACAAATTTGCGGAAGTAACTTAAGGTATTTTCCCAAAATGTAATCAACAACTTTTGAACAAGGGTGGGTAATGGAACATCTCCCATCAACAAGGGCACGCATAGGTGGGTCCACTAAATTTTTATGAATTTTGGGAATCCCAAACATAACAGGGACTTTGGGGAAAGAGATGTTAATGAAATTGAAGGTGTCAATATTTATTCTCCCTTCAATAAACAAGTCCCTGAAGTACCCTTTGATCTTATTGTATTGACCTATTGTTTCATTTAAAGATGAAAGTTCATAGGCAGGGGAGTCCAAAACCTTAGTCATTCTACCATTATAGTCATCTTTATCAAGTATGACCAGGCCCCCACCCTTGTCAGGTTTCATCACCCTAATGGGTAAGTTGCGTAAATTTTTCAAACTTGATCTTTGTTCAAATGAAATATTGCTGGAATTATTGAACCATTTAATGTTATCAAAAAGTTGCCTAAGATCAAGTTCGCAAACATACTTAAAGTATGCATTTTAAATTTAAAGATTGTATGCTTTTCTTATTGTACGTTAAAATTTTATTTGAGGAACTGGTCTTTATCCAAAATACAACGTTCCAGTTCTTTATTTTATGTTATTATATACCTTTCTTTTTGTTTTATTTAGTGCAGTCTGGATTTTACATTTTATATTTTATATATTCATGTATATACAGGCTATTGCCTGTTTCAGGTGGATATAATTGTTGTATAAAGTAATATTTAGTATTTATTAAGTACTGCATTAATAGGTATATGTTTGCTTTAGCACTTTATTTCTGAATATCTGTGGTGTTTTCTTAATTAGGTGGATGGGTGTAACGTTCACCTGTACAGGATATGATGTCATCTTGTTCACCTTCTGCCTTTTAAAAGTGCTTTGGCGCTTTGGTTTCTTTGTCTGAGGAAGCTGCTGTTTAACAGTAGTGAAAACGTTTCTATTAAAATACGTTAACCTGCTATTGGCGTCCTTTTGCTTACTTTCCGCTTTTTGTGGCTTGTTGTTTGAGTTTCTTTTCGCTGTTACACGTTGAATGATAATCATATAAAAAACTTTCTCAGTTCTTTAAATTTTCCTAAGTTAAATGAAAATGAACAAAAAATGCTTTCTGCTCCTTTAACACATCAAGAGATTTCCGATTCAATTGATAGTCTTAAATCTGGTAAATCTCCTGGTCCAGATGGGTTCACACCTGAATTTTTCAAATCTTTTAAATCGGTTATTGTTTCCTTTCTCTTTAAAGTTTATAATTATATAAAAATTAAGGGTATCTCAGATATTCATTGGAATACATCTAAAACCATATTAATTTTGAAAAATAATAAAGAAAAAACTGACCCATCTAATTATAGGCCTATTTCTTTAATCAATGTAGACATAAAGATTTTGGCATCTATTCTGGCCAACAGACTGAAAAAAAGTTATGCCTTCAATTATTTCTCAAGATCAATCAGGATTTATGTCCCACAGACATACTTGGGATAATACACTGACATTAGAATCTATTATACATCTTATAAAAACAGATTCTAACCCAATATATGCACTGATTCTGGATGCATCAAATGCTTTTGATAGAGTCTGTTGGAATTTTCTTTTTCAAACTATGTCATGCTTTAATTTTCCTTTATTCTTTATAAACTTCTTAAAAACTTTATGCAGAGATATGTTTACTAGACTTTATATTAATGGTTACTTTTCTTCCCCTATAAGGATTACCAGAGGCACAAGGCAAGGTTGTCCTTTGTCCCCTTTTCTTTTTAATGTATATCTAGAACCGCTATCGTTGTTTATTACTCAAAACACTTTCCACAAAGTCCCTAGGATTCTTAACACAAAAATTTATTTTTCTGCCTTTGCTGATGACCTTGTATTATACTTTCAAACTCCCATATCTGACTTTAGTAAAATAACAAATTCTATTAATTGTTTTTCTTCTGTCTCGAATTATCTTATAAATCCTGCAAAACACATATTTTTCCATTAAATCATCGGGTCCATAAATCGTACTTGTTCTCTGATCAACAAACCCAGATAGTTTTGGTATGAAATATCTAGGAATTAACATGGAACATAACAATCATTCTTCTTTTCAAAATAACTTAAGTAAAGTTTGGAATTCAATAATTTTGGATATTACTAGATGGGAGCACTTAAATTTATCACTCTTGTCAAAAGCCGCTATAATTAAAATGAATATTTTACCAAAATTCCTGTACCAATTTAATTCCTCTGATCAGATAATTCCTAAGTCTTTCTTTGAGAAAGTAAATATAGAGTTAGCTAAATTCTTGTGGTTTCCCAAATCTATTAGAATCTCATATTCTAGATTATCAAACTCTAAGGATAAAGGTGGGTTGGGATTGCCAAACTTCTATCTTTACTATCTAATTATTTCATCAAATAAGCTCTTAACTATTTCTAATTTTAAAAATAGTAAAGATATTAATTATCCTATATGGGTTAAGATTTGGTACAATTACATTATATCTAAAAATATAAATCCAGAAGCTATTCCTTTTATTTCTCTTGAGATGAAAATTAGCTGTAAAATCTCTATTTTCTCAAACAAAGAGTAAAGCTTTTCAAGGTCTACTAAAATTATGTAATCTAGATAAGTATTCTCATCTTTTGCAGCCACTTCATCTAAATCCTAATATAATGATAGATAACTCTCCTTTTAATCTAACAAATTATCCTTCATTAAAAAATTTGAAAGTCTGGGATATCCTGAAATATAATGAATTATCCTTAATAGAATTGCGTAAAATTCTTAATGTTAATTGGAGTCATTCTACAATATTACGCCAACTAAGAGAAGTAATTGTGTGTAAATATGAACCTATAGAACTTATAGAACATGAATTAAATAATCTAAATACGATAATTAAAACATTATCTTATTCAGGTAAAATGATATCAAGATCCTACAAATTAATAAAGAATCTAGTGCTGGATCAGAACTGTCTTTTTTCAAACAGCTGGTTAAAATATAATTCTCAAATAACTGAAAATCAAAAACTTTTGGCTATCAGATATACTAGGGATTTTATTCCATTTAAGAAACTACTGTACACACAATTAATGATTAACAATGATGCTTATTACACTCCTTATAAATTAAATAAATTTAATCCTAATAAATCCTCTTCATGCACATGTTGTTCCTATCCCCATGCGGACCTTCTACATATTTTATGGTACTGTCATTTTTCCCATAGACTATGGACCTCTTTGAAAGTAAGACTACAAAGAATGGGGTATCATAAATCTACTCTGTCTTGGGAAATTGCTATACTTCACATTCCGATAATTTATCTCTCCAAATTTGACACTCAAGTTATTATTTTTATTTGCTCTTTAATAAAACTTTACATAACTCAAAACTGGCTTGACCGTACCAAACTGAATTGGGATACTTTCCAAAAAATGGCTTACTTATATATTGATGCTCAAAAAAAATGGTTAAGAGTCCAAAAAAATGGCTTTCAAAAATTTAGTATTAGAGAAGGTTTTGAGTATTATTAATATTTAATACCTTAAATCTTTCTCTGATCTGGTGTTTTAGAAATTTCTTTATACCTAAAATTGGAATATTATTAAGTCATAGAATCTGTATTTTTAGTTATTTTTTACTTTATGGTTACCTATTGTATATATTGTACATATTGAGTGAGGTTATTTTTATTCTGATCTCTTTTTAATACTTATATGAGTTGCAAATTTGCTTAATCCAAGTTTTATATTTTAAGTCAACTCCTAAATTGTATTGTATATAAATCAATAAAAAGTTTATTGACAAAAAAAAACTTGGAAGACCACTCACACTCAATCAGGCTGCATTAGACACACCCTCTCTTAAAAACATCATTCCCTTAATATGTATTGAAAAATACTACTTTTAAGCATATTGCTAAAACACAGAGTTTTAAAAAGTTTGCTGTTTTTTAACTAATACTAACCTATGTACTAATTGTTTTACTTGCTATCTATGTTGATTTTTACATATGTATTAATCTGTACTTCTGCGGAGCTTTTCTCCCCGGGCCTCTACTGAAAATGGAAATATCTCCAGCTAGACTAGCCCGGTCAACAAATGTAAAATAAATAAAATAAAATAAATAAAACATTTTAAAACCTTTTGTTGAGTTATCAAAGCATTCAAAAACATCTCCAAACACTACATGTTTAAAACATTTAAAAACATTGCTTGTGTTAGCAGCATTTCAGATACTATATATTTATATTGGGCAAACATACGTAGCAAAAGCAATATTAGATTCACTTGCCATTATACTGACACACTGATGACGCTTTTGGCGAAACCGGTCACCGGTCTGTGGATGCGGATGCAGACTGTGCTGCAATAAACTTCTCTAAACAGCAGCTGTCTATTTCATTTTTAGTTGAGTGCTGGAGATTTTGTTGGTGATATATATATATATATATATATATATATATATATATATATATATATGTGTGTGTGTATATGGTCTACTTTAGTAGACCAAAATTACACTTAATCGAAACTTACATTACACAGGCGACATTACAGGACTTTGAATAAACCAAAGCTATATATATGGATCACATTCACATTGCCGAAAGTGCATTTCTCCAAACCACACTTTGCTGAGACCATAACTCCAAATGTACACTTCTCCAAAATGGTACTTTGCTGAAACAGAAAAGAGTTAAACCACATTAACTAATATCCTCTAATTTTTGCATGGTGGCAAGCCCCCCTGTGCCCCCACATCCCCCTGCTAATTATATATACTAACTCCAAGATTGCACTGCGGTGAAAACAGTATATTTGTTCATACATACTGCAGTGCTATTGCAAAGTGCCATTTCAGAGAAGTGTAAATTTGGAGTGATGGTCCAGACAAAATGTAGTTCCGAGAACTGTACTTTTGGCAATGTGAATGGGAACCATGTATGTATACATATATATATATATATATATATATATATATATATATATATATATATATATATATATATATATATATATATATATATATATATATATATATATATATAAGGCTTAGACAACATACCTATAACATAAGACTCACAGTAATTTACAGCATTTCAAAGCAGATTCATTTAAACAAAAAACAGTTCTATGCAAAGCCTCAAGTTCAGCAAAAATCCAGTCCAAAAACCTTCTGGCACACTATCAAATAAATCCTAAACCCAGGAAGTCAGTCTTCCCCCCAACCATCATGTGTTAGTACCTCCCCTGACATAGCAACTCAATTTAACTCTTACTTCTATGAAAGCAGAGCTTCCAACACAAACAAATTCCCTCCATCTCCCTCTACCCTCTCTCAGCCTACTTTTACCTGTCACTCCATATATTCCCTTCACTGGTTTCTACTTCCTTTATATAGGCCAATTATTTCACCGCTATCAAAAATTCTAGAAAAATATATCCATAAACAACTTCTTCAACACCTCCTTGACCATAATCTTTTCTCTCCCACCCAACATGGATTCAGACCACCACACAGCACTATACCTGCTCTACTGTCCTTTACTGACACTGTCAATAAAGATCGTTACTCAGGAAATGTAGTCCTTTCTCTGTTCTTAGATCTATCCAAAGCCTTTGATACTGTCTCCCACCCCCAGGTGTTATCCCAGCTATCTCTTCTGGGCTTGAACAAAACATTCTTACAATGGTTCACTAGCTATCTCTCTAACATATATCAGTCTATCAAATGAAATTCTAACTTCTCTCCTTATTTACCTGTTAACACTCGGGTATCCCAAAGCTCAATACTAGGTTCATTTCTCTTCAACATTTTTATTAACTATCTTAATACTGCCAGGAAACATGCCACCCTAATTCAATATGCTGATGACTTTACATTAATCTGTACTGCCAGGACTCTCTCCCTTATCTACAGAGTTTAATGCAAGAAACATTCAATTGCATTAAGTCTTGGCTCACCATCAACCATTTACTACTTAACCCCAAAAAACCTACACTTGTATTTTTACCAAAACACTTTTCTCCAGATGCCTGAAACTTTGCTATTACTTCTCGGAACAATACTTTAATCAATGTGGTGTCACATACAAAACTGTTAGGTGTAACTACTGACAACGATCTTAAGTTTGGCCTACATATCAGCAACATCATAAAAATATATATATAATTATATCTTACATTACCTGCGTTTGAAATGATTACCTTTAAATATTTGTAACTTCAACAATGTTGCTAATACCAACGAATATTGTAATTATCTCTGTAATTGCTCTTGTGTTTGTACCATGTAACCTGCACAATGTTGCTAATACCAACAAATAATGTAATTATCTCTGTAATTGCTTTTGTTGTGTTTGAACCTTTCTGTGGAGCTTTTCTCTCTGGGCTTCTACTGAAAAAGGGCTATTGGAAGCTCAGACAGACTACTCCCAGACAAAAATTGTAAAATAAAATAAATAAATATGTGTAACCATTGTTCAGTTTAATTGTCTTTATGGGTACTGTGGAGCTTTTCCCCTGGGCCTCTGCTGAAAATGGTCGCATACCCATCTGGACTTTCCTGGTAAACAAGTGTCAAATAAAAAAAAAATAAATAAAAGATACAGATAGATATATATAGATATAGATGCATATATATATATATATATATATATATATATATAGAGAGAGAGAGAGAGGGAGAGCTACAGATATAGATACATATCTATATATATATATATATATATATATATATATATATATATATATATATATATATATATATATATATAGATGTGCTGCTAGACACGGGTGCAGGGAAGTAGATATTGAGGGAAAAAATATCCAGGGAATTGTTATGGCTAGGCTTGTATAGGCCCTACCAACCTATGAAACACTCTCTCTCTCTCTCTCTCTCTCTCTATATATATATATATATATATATATATATATATATATATATATAAATAGGTATAGATACACGTGTGTGTGTGTGTGTGTGTGTGTGTGTGTGTGTGTGTGTGTGTGTGTGTGTGTGTGTGTGTGTGTGTGTGTGCATGTGCGTGTGTGCGAAGGGCGTATGGGTGTTGCAAAGCATGATCTCAAAATGTATGTGTCTTATGATTCCTGGGCATGTAGTGATACTTTTATTACATACACACTGATGTGACTTATTGCAGTAATAAAATAAATATATGTATTTTTTTCTGTTTGGATTTTAAATTTAGTATTTGTGTATATCATAATTATATGGTTTTCATGTATTTTAATGTAATATAGTCCCACTGTCATTTTTAACTAGCTACTGTGCTCCCTCACAACTTTTTAACTCTGCAGAATTTTTGGGGGGACTTTTCATTCGAATTGGTGTCTGCTGTTGTATAGCGCAGGACGTAAACAGATACAAACATTACAGAACTTTTCAAATTAATTCTGTCAAGTCATTGTGTCCAGATTAGGAGAAATAGATAACAGCAGAGTGATTCACAAACATGAGTATTGATTTTTAGGTACCATTGCCTCAGATATATTTGCTAGAGTGAAATCTTTGGTTGCACCTTTAAAAAGTGAAAGACACATATATGTGAACAGCAATGCTCACCTGCCAATATTTTTTCTTAGTTGGTTTATCTGTTCATATGGTTGTTGCCTTGGATTTCTAAGGTAATGTCTAAATGTTTTATTTCAGTTTTGGTACGTACTTACGATCATGGGGAAAATATGAGGAATACTATGCAAATGACCACTGGGACCATAAAATGCCTAAAGATAAACACCTTTTACCAAAATACACATCAAAGTTATTGATACCCTTAGGAGTGTTCAACTCTCAAATGGGTATTTATTATATCCCTGGGTAAATTTGTATCTATCCATCCAGTCATCAAATTTGTGTCTATCCATCCAGTCATCAATATGAGCCTTAATGATAGCCAAGTTAATACTTTGTTTAACCTGCAGTGTTAACTTATTCCATAGGCTGTGAACACATGGAGTTTGGAACCTGTCCCTCTAGCAGTTTATTTGTTGGTGTAGATTTAGTTCCTTAATGCCGAGGTTTGAAAGGCCCCTTGTTTTATGAAGAGTCAGGAAGTCAAATAGAATTGGGTTTCCGTGACTCAAAAATTGAGCTATAGCTCACTCTGAGGGAGCAGGTGGGCTAATGAACATAGGAGAGCTGTGGTAATCTGTTAGGATAGTTGAAGGATGTAAGGCCTTAATTTTTCATCATTAGTAATCTTTGGGCATTACCAGTTGAGTGACATACTTGGATTTCTGCATGCCAAAGGGGACATTACATTTGGTGTTTTATTGTATAAGGGACAGTACAAAAGAATGACGACTTCCTTGGATCTTGGGGATATTCCCTTAGAAATTACTGAGGTCAGACAGAAGAACTTCCTGACTATGATACAAACATGATAACCAAATACGAGAATGTTGTCTGTGTAAGTGCCCATTTTTGTTATAATAATGTTTATCTGTGGATGGTTTCCACTTATAATATATGGGGTGTGAACATCTTTTGTCCTGAATGTCATTATGCTGTTCATTTTACATTAAGTTAAAACTGTTGTTGGTACACCACATATGTGCAATTCTAGCCCTTGTTGGAGTTTAGTGTCAGAGGATGATCAAGAGACAGCAGTGCCCAGCTAGAAGTCATTAGCTAGTATTTCTATGAAATAAATGTCAAACAGGAGAGTATCCAAGACTGATTCCTGTTGTACCTAGTAGTTACAATTTTACTTTCAGATTATCCAGCACTAATTCCTGTCGTACCATAGTAGATTCAGAATTGTATTTAATGAAACAAAACAAAGCTTTCAGGTTTTAAAAACCCTTCATCATTCACTGATGAAGGATTTTTAAAACCTGAAAGCTTTGTTTTGTTTCATTAAATACAATTCTGAATTTGCGTTGCTTAGTTCATTTTTTTCTGGATTCTTTGGCTTGATTTTATGAAGTGAGACTTCACTCTGTACTTGTCTTGGTTTTTGAAAAGTACAATACTAGATCAATTTTACACTCAGGAGTATCCAGCATTGATTTCTGTCATACCGTACTAGTTAAAATTTTACATTCAGAGTGTCCAGCACTGATACCTGTCGTACCGTACAAGTTACAATTTTAAATACAGATTATCCAGCACTGATTCCTCGTACCATACTACTTACAATTTTACATTCAGAGTATCCAGCACTGATTCCTGTTGTACTGTATTAGTTAGAATTTTACATTCAGAGTATCCAGCACTGATTCCTGTTGTACTGTATTAGTTAGAATTTTATATTTAGAGTATCCAGCACTGATTCCTGTTGTACTGTATTAGTTAGAATTTTACATTCAGAGTATCCAGCACTGATTCCTGTTGTACTGTATTAGTTAGAATTTTATATTCAGAGTATCCAGCACTGATTCCTGTTGTACTGTATTAGTTAGAATTTTATATTCAGAGTATCTAGCACTGATTCCTGTTGTACTGTATTAGTTAGAATTTTACATTCAGAGTATCCAGCACTGATTCCTGTTGTACTGTATTAGTTAGAATTTTACATTCAGAGTGTCCAGCACTGACACCTGTCATACCGTACTAGTTAGAATTTTACATTCAGAGTATCCAGCACTGATTCCTCGTACCATACTACTTACAATTTTACATTCAGAGTATCCAGCACTGATTCCTGTTGTACTGTATTAGTTAGAATTTTATATTCAGTGTCCAGCACTGATACCTGTCGTACAGTACTAGTTACAATTTTAAATACAGATTATCCAGCACTGATTCCTCGTACCATACTACTTACAATTTAACATTCAGAGTATCCAGCACTGATTCCTGTTGTACTGTATTAGTTAGAATTTTATATTCAGAGTGTCCAGCACTGATACCTGCCGTACCGTACTAGTTACAATTTTAAATACAGATTATCCAGCACTGATTCCTCGTACCATACTACTTACAATTTTACATTCAGAGTATCCAGCACTGATTCCTGTTGTACTGTATTAGTTAGAATTTTATATTCAGAGTATCCAGCACTGATTCCTGTCGTACTGTACTAGTTGAAATTTTACATTCAGCATGTCCAGCACTGATACCTGTCATACCGTACTAGTTAGAATTTTAAATTCAGAGTATCCAGCACTGATTCCTCGTACCATACTACTTACAATTTTACATTCAGAGTATCCAGCACTGATTCCTGTTGTACTGTATTAGTTAGAATTTTATATTCAGAGTATCCAGCACTGATTCCTGTTGTACTGTACTAGTTAGAATTTTACATTCAGAGTATCCAGCACTGATTCCTGTTGTACTGTATTAGTTAGAATTTTATATTCAGAGTATCTAGCACTGATTCCTGTTGTACTGTATTAGTTAGAATTTTATATTCAGAGTATCAAGCACTGTAAACCTGTCGTACCGTACTAGTTACAATTTTAAATACAGATTATCCGGCACTGATTCCTCGTACCATACTACTTACAATTTTACATTCCGAGTTTCCAGCACTGATTCCTGTTGTACTGTATTAGTTAGAATTTTACATTCAGAGTATCCAGCACTGATTCCTGTTGTACTGTATTAGTTAGAATTTTATATTCAGAGTATCTAGCACTGATTCCTGCTATACTGTATTAGTTACAATTTTACATTCAGAGTATCCAGCACTGATTCCTGTTGTACTGTATTAGTTAGAATTTTACATTCAGAGTATCCAGCACTGATTCCTGTTGTACTGTATTAGTTAGAATTTTACATTCAGAGTATCCAGCACTGATTCCTGTTGTACTGTATTAGTTAGAATTTTACATTCAGAGTATCCAGCACTGATTCCTGCTGTACTGTATTAGTTAGAATTTTACATTCAGAGTATCTAGCACTAATTCCTGTTGTACCGTACTAGTTACAATTTTAAATACAGATTATCCAGCACTGATTCCTCGTACCATACTACTTACAATTTTACATTCCGAGTTTCCAGCACTGATTCCTGTTGTACTGTATTAGTTAGAATTTTACATTCAGAGTATCCAGCACTGATTCCTGTTGTACTGTATTAGTTAGAATTTTATATTCAGAGTATCTAGCACTGATTCCTGTTGTACTGTATTAGTTACAATTTTACATTCAGAGTATCCAGCACTGATTCCTGTTGTACTGTATTAGTTAGAATTTTACATTCAGAGTATCCAGCACTGATTCTTGTTGTACTGTATTAGTTAGAATTTTACATTCAGAGTATCCAGCACTGATTCCTGTTGTACTGTATTAGTTAGAATTTTACATTCAGAGTATCCAGCACTGATTCCTGTTGTACTGTATTAGTTAGAATTTTACATTCAGAGTATCCAGCACTGATTCCTGTTGTACTGCATTAGTTAGAATTTTACATTCAGAGTATCCAGCACTGATTCCTGTTGTACTGTATTAGTTAGAATTTTACATTCAGAGTATCCAGCACTGATTCCTCGTACCATACTACTTACAATTTTACATTCAGAGTATCCAGCACTGATTCCTGTTGTACTGTATTAGTTAGAATTTTACATTCAGAGTATCTAGCACTGATTCCTGTTGTACTGTATTAGTTAGAATTTTATATTCAGAGTATCCAGCACTGATTCCTGTTGTACTGTATTAGTTAGAATTTTACATTCAGAGTATCCAGCACTGATTCCTGTTGTACTGTATTAGTTAGAATTTTGTATTCAGAGTATCCAGCACTGATTCCTGTTGTACTGTATTAGTTAGAATTTTACATTCAGAGTATCCAGCACTGATTCCTGTTGTACTGTATTAGTTAGAATTTTATATTCAGAGTATCCAGCACTGATTCCTGTCATACTCATTACAATTTTACATTCAGAGTGGGTAACAGTAACTTCCCCAGCTTGGCATCACTTTGCAATCCAGCAGATAATGCAGGGGGAAACATTAAGTAGCTCTATTTTTTCAAATTTACCAGTGTGGAGGAAGTGTTGAGTGTCAAAACCCTTCACTTATTCAAGTTAATGTCCACAGCCTCTGTAATGTTTTCAAAAAAGGTAACTAGGTTCAAAAGGCAGGGCCTACCTTTCAGAAAACACAATTGATTGTTGTCAATATCAATTAAGCTACCTCTGACTGCATAAATGTGTTCTGCTATGATATGGTTAATAGCTCTAAATATAATGCTGGTGAGATTAATGGGCTTATATCTACCAGGATCCATATTGTTGCCTGTCGTGAGTAGAGGACTGAGTTCTGCTGTGATATGTTCGATAGCTCTGCATTTATCATTGGTGAAGTTAATGGACCTATAACTACCAGGATCCATACTGCAGTCTGCCGTTACAATAGCAATGAGTTCTGCTATGATATGTTGTATAGGTATATAACGCTGGTGAGATTAATGGACCTATAGCTACTCCATACAGGATCCATACTGTGGCCGCCATGATTAGATTGCTCAATGCACAGGCTGCATGGATAGGCTGAGGCTGAACAGATTCAGGAAGCTGATGTCTGGCAGTCTTTCTAGTGTGTGTGTGTAAGTCTGTATATGTGTGTGCCTGGTTGACTGTGTGTGTGTGTGTGTGTCTGTGAGTATGTGAGCATAAGTGTGTGTGTGTGTGTGCGTGTCTGTGAGTATGTGAGTGTGCGTGTGCGCGTGCGTGTGCGTGTGTATGTAACTCAAAGCAGACTGACAATAAGAGAAACCTGTGGGTAAGATTATTATGTCATTAATGATTTTAGACGTTAATCACAAGTCAAATAAGGCAGTAATGCTTTGTTACATTAATGTGCATATAAGAGACATCATACTTTATTTAGCTAATGTTAAATTTAATGGCATTTTGAGACCCATTTTGGCTGACATAGTATCCAGACCAACCCAATTTTAATTATCGCTGTGTTGTTTATGCCTGCTGGACTTAAATTCTGACCAATACATTTTAACAGGCAGCACATTCCTTTGCTGTTTGGAAAATAAATGTTGTACAACATAATTGAGATTACTATGGTGAAGACAGCGGTTATGGTGAGACATCCTCTTGTATGAACAATTGTACTCTGAGGGCTGAGATTGTTCTCTGAATCCAAACAATTCATTTTGAGGAAAAGCAGTGAAATGCAGGGAGAAAATGAAATGGAGGTATGTGCAGGCCTACATACTTCCAGGTTTGCTGTTGTTATGACTGGTGTACCTGTACCCAACTACCATGATCCTGCATTTGTCAGAGCTGTTTGCCACTACCACAAGGGGTTTCCATGCAAAGACTCATCTTCCTCCATCAGCTACAAATAGTCATTTAGCAATGTGCCCACATTCACCAGACCCGTACAAATATGTTCTGCTACAACAAAGAACTGGCTTTAAATTTAGGATTCATTATGAAGTTTGATGTTTAAGTCCCTATGCCTCTCACACCACATCTAGTGCCAATACTGTAAAACATGACTTGTGAATTGTGGCACATTGTTTGTGTTCCTTAATCATTGTGAAGTTCGGTGCTCAGATCACTGTTACATGTTAAAAGACTAGGGATCGTAGTGTTTACAGAAAAGTGCTCTTTTGTGTGTCTGTATGTGTGTTGGTGGGTGAATGTGCAGCACTACATGGCAATAGGTGATTTTGTAAAATCAACTTGGCACAGTGTTTTACTAAACATAAATATAAAGCTTTTTAAATACAAAACTCTCTAACACAGACTCTGCCTCAAAATAGGGACTGACTAGTTCTACTCAACTGTCTGTCTCTCTGCTTGATGAAGAGGCTGTTTCTAATGTTAAACTAACATCAGCAGCTGTGGTGCAGCTTACAGATATACCAAAATACCAACAAAAAATAATTGACTTCAACAATTTTCCTTAGTTTCTGGTGTCTTTCCAAGGGGATCCAGTATCTGTCTGCCTGGGATGACATGGTTGACAGGCCTTGATGTTTTACCAGAGATGGCCTCCACCTGTCACCCCTGAGTTTCTGAATCCTGGCCAACGCTCTTGCCTGCCCCATTGTCCCAAAGACAAATCTTCCAACATAAAAGATCTGTCAAAAAAGAAAATTGAAGGTCATGCTGCTTAATGCTATGAGCCTTAACCTGAAAATGCACTCACTGGAGGTTGTCCTCACACTGGAAGATGCTGATGTCTGTGCAGTCAAGGAAACTTGGTTCAGGGATGCAGAGAGAACCCTGACTTATCAGGCTATACCTCATTTCACACTTTCCAACCCCATAATGAGGTAGGAAAAACTAAGGGTCTCTATCTTCAATAAGGACATCACACCTCCGGACCTCACTGGAATTACTCCAGGTGCAACTGACAGTTGGCAAGGCACCCTTCCAAGTTATAGTCATCTACAGACCCCCTCCATGGTTCAGGACACCCACTCCTCCTACCTGGACCTACTTGCCTCCATCAAGGTAACCCCTAAAACACTGATCCTTGGTGACATCTACTACCCCACCATAGACTGTATGAACTATTCCTGGGCTAATGCACTCGACCAATGATTCCTTAACTTCATCAGTTCTAATGCACTAGACTAGCTTGTCCAATCCCCCACAAAGGAAGAAAACATTCTGGACTTGTTCTCACCAACATGGGCAACTGCTACATCACTCCCATAGTATGTTCTTCCCTGGTGAGATCAGATCATCAGTCCCTCCTTAGTCTTAACAAGCAAACTAGATCACTAGTGAAAACCTCCAAAGCCAATTTTGAGTTGAAACTAGCCTCCAAAACAAAGGGAAACCACACTTCTTACTTCAGTTAGGAACTTCCATGGCAAAGCCCAAGTTTGTTCTGAATTAATACTTAATGATACCGCTTACACTGATCCTGTTAACTTAGCCAACCTGCCAGCTGATAGGTTCAGTGCAAACCTCATCCCTCTATTGTCCCCCCAAAGGCCCAGTTGACATTCCCAGTACTTGTCCCACACCTCACATCTCTACAGATCAAAGTTAAAGGCCCTATCCAAGGCAAAGAAAACAGCTTCCATGGGACCTGATAGTATCTCAGGCTATATTCTGCACCATCTTCAGTAAGAACTAGCTTCACCATTGACTACCCTATTCAACAGCCTAATTACAGGCTTCATTCCAGCAGGCAGAGCACTGCCATTGTCATCCCCTTGCACAAAGGTGGTGCCACTACTGACTGGGGAATCTATTGCCCCATTAGCTTGACAAGTCTGATCTGTAAAGCCATGGAGTGTATTATTATAGATCTCATAAACAAGGAGATAGGCAATCTCCTAGCACTTTATCCCACCCAATTCAGATTTGTCTGGGAAGATCTTGCCTATTGAACCTGGTTGACATATTTGAGACTGTCACCAAGGCTCTGGATGAGGGAAAGTTAGTACACACACCTTACCTTGACTTGGCCAAGGCCTTTGACACAATCCCCCACTCAGGCATCATAGAAAACTAACACAACTTGGTGTTATTCCCTATCTCATCAGGTGGGTGGTCAACTGGCTCACCCACAAGGTCAAAATAGGTGCCACCACCTCCGACAGAAGACCTGTCACTAGTGGTGTTCTCCAGGGGTCTGTCCTGGGACCCCTACTGTTTGGCATCTACTTGTCAGAGGCCAGACATAGACAAAGGGTATGTGGTTGACCATATTTGCAGATGACTTTAAGTTGGGTGCTGTCATTTACTCCCCAGATTATGTTAACGTACTGCAAGAGCCTCCAACACCTGTCCTATGTGGGCAAGCTCAAAACATTATCACTCTACTCAGTATCATAAGAGATTGCTCAGAGGTGATCTGTGTCTCACTTACAGGGTGATATTGGACCCTGCCCTACTTGAGATGCTTGATATCTGTAAGTCTAACTCCTTATACATTACCCACTTGAAAGGCCTAAACATAATATGTGACATCAACAAAATCTGCTGGAGAGACAGGTTTGTTTCCCCAGAGGCTGTCCCATCTCTGGAATAGACTTCCCATACATGTCAAACAAAGTACCTCGCTGACCTCCTTCAAGTGTAACCTTGATGAGAGGATGGGAAACCACACATTTGTCCCAGGGGTTCCACCTCTATCCCCCACTGACAGGGGTGAAAAGGTGCTGACTGGGGTTTCTTTTCTGGGGGGATAATCACTTGGCTAGATTTGTAAGGGCCCCGGGCCATTAGCCAAGTAACCTCCTATGATCCTATGCATTATTTTCTGTTACAAAGGAGTGCAATAAAAGCCTGAGGAAATAAACTACAGCAGTTTGCGAATCATATTCCTATCCCCATCATGCAGTAAGGGATTCATGATTAGTTTTGCTTAAGGTTCTTTAGGGGTTAAATATGAGAAAGCTTTTGTAGGTCTCATTGAGTTCTGAGAATAGCAATCCAGTTTACAAACCACTGCAACATTTTTTCTGCGTTACTTTGTGGCATGCAAATTAGTGCTCCATTTATTTCACATGCAGAGACATAAAGACGATTTACAGGAAAAGTTAGTGATTGCAGCTTACTGTGACACATTCTTATACAAAAAAAATGTATCACTCTGTAAGCCTGAAATGTGAGAATATATAGCTGCATATATCTGCATAATATAGATAAGTTAAGAAACATAAATGAAACATAAAGGCACAATACTTGCAAAACAGAATTTCTTGGCTCATCTCAGTGCATTCATCCTAGGACAAAGCTTGTGGTAGGTCATGCTGTAAAACTGTTAGTGACATACATACACAGCTCTTGCATAAATAAAGTATTTGCAGTGTTCTGATATAAAAAGTTTAACAAAGTTCAGTCACGTATTTATTCCAAAAACAGTTTTGTGGTCTGATCAGTTATTAAAGGTTTGTGTCTTTCGGCTTTTAACGGTTAGGGGTCGCCACAGCGGAACTCCGGTCCGCTAATGATTGGTAGTTGATTTTTACATGCCAAGTTACCAGCCCTGATGCACAACCTTATTAAAGGTATGTGGAGAAATTTAAAGGGTGATTTTATAAAGTATGCATAAAAGTGCTACAGAAATATATCACAATATTACTGCGGCAGTATTTCTTCATGAGAGATATTGTTTAGCAACTCCCATTTCCTCTGTGTTGCCATCTTTACTCAAACACTAAAATAAACATCAGGACGAGAACAGCAAATCCAAAACACAATCGGATGATATTCATAACTGAAAAGTCTGCACCTAAAAAATAAAATACAATAGCAGTTATAAAAACTCACCTCCTGTGTGTTTAAAGAATGTTACTGAGTTTAGTGCATGTCCATACATATTAGTATAAAACTGAAATGTACATGAACACAACAGCTGTGAATTGGTTGGTTTAAGGTATGGTTGTTGTTGTCTTTTGGCTTTTCCCGGTTAGAGGTCACCACAGCGGAACTCGGGTCCGCTAATGATTGGCAGTAGATTTTGTCGAACGCCGAGGTGCCAGCTCGACGTTCAAACTTCAACGAAGGCATGCCCATTTACGCATGTCTTTTGAACGCCCACCCAACTGTGGGGAGGACATGCAGACTCCACACAGAAGGCATTCCCCACACTCCAGCCTAGAATCGAACGGGAGAACCTCTTGCTGTCAGGCAACAATGCTAGCGCTGCACCACTGCGGATGTATATCATTCAATAAAAAGATGTTTAAAGGAGAAGGACATTGTCAGTAAGTCACGTACAGTTCTACTTACTCAGGTCCATGAATTTTTACGTTGTTATGAAACTCAAGACTTCCTAAAAGATAAAATTACAATAGAATGAAAAAATATCCCCAAAACCCAAAAAGGGTGAAAAACTCCCCTTTTCAGTTTATTTGCAGGGGCAAGCCCTATACACCTTCCATACTTATATACACACCAAGTTTGAAGTTGCATCAACTTGAAGAAGGAAGGAATTTCCTTAAAAAGTGAAATAAAGTGACATGTTGCCAGCACACACTAAGAAATCACACCAACAATGAATAATGATTTCCTATGGAGAAGAGTATTCGGCCTTGTGCAGTTCTTCTTTTTCCCGGCAGGGTACTAATGCTCTGGAAATTTCTCCTTGAGATTGTGTAGGAGAAGCCAAATTGTTATTACCAGCCTGGAGATACAGGAGATTATGTGCAGTGTGGTTTGCCATTTTCTCATGCATTTCATATCAGGTCCTCTGTAATTCACTCAATAACTTTTCCATGGAGATGTCTCCCCTGCAGATCTGGTCAGTGGTATCTCAGTTATTTCCCAGAATCTCCCATACAGGAGCTAAAAAAATAATAGCAGGGCTGCATAAGTGAAATCTTAATTTCCTGCTATTCAGAATTTCTAGATTTATCACCTCTTAATTTATAATTGTGTCTGGGGCCTAGAGACACCACTCTCCCTCCATAACTTACCAGGTGGTACCAACTAGATTATGAATTTCCATACTTCAGTGCAATATAAGAAAATACAATATTTTCACTTTGATATATTTAACCTCGGGTATAAAACATAACGGGGGGCTGTGAACAAAGATGCCTCACTTAATGCACTAACTGAGCAGATCTGAGCATTGCCACTTAGATTCTTGACATAGCTAAAAAGTGTCTTGTGTTATCTTTGGCATCCTTGGCAACTTTTCTTTTGAAGCTCGCCTTGGATGATTTTATGAGGGATAGTAGTTTCTTGCTGATACTGATCAGGGATGTCTTCCCTTCTTGGGATTTTACTCTTTTCTGTACTAGTTTCCTCCTGGATGATTTTATGAGGGATAGTAAGTTAAACTTATTGTTCAAATTTCTGTAACCATAATAATGACTCACTCACAGAAAATAAGGAATAATCAATTGGCCATTTTAATAATGCCTTATACTGGCACATTGGAAGTACTGCAGCCAGCAGAGTCCAGTCAGAAACAGAAAAACATATGTTTATGCTTTCATATGCTCATAGGTTCATAGGTAGATACTAGGCTATCTGCCCGAAGGCATTCATAAGCCTAGCCAGAATGTGTTGGCTTTTGCAGCCCCCTTAGATTTGTTCCCTGTGCCTCTGTCCAGCAGAGCCACTGAAGTGATCCCCAAGGTAAACTTTCTGTTTCCCATCCACTCGTCAAGGTTTCTTTTAAAGAGTGTTAGCAAGGAGCTCTGCCTAATATAGATTGGAACCTTGTTCCAAAGCATGGGAAGTCTCTGGGACAGGAATATATCCCTCCAGCATGTCCTATTTATTGTTGTGGTGAGGTTTAGATCCTTAGAGCATGTGGCTCGAGGGGATAAGGTTTTCTTTAGGTGGAGCATGTCCGTCAATTCTAGGTTGGACATGGCCTTGTATGTGAGGCAGAGATCACCTCTGAGTAGGCGGTATGCAACTGAGTACAGCTGGAGTTTCTTCAGTCAAGCTGCATAGGGCATCTGTTTGAGGCCAGTGATCCTCTTGGTGAGGTACTTCTGTGGTCTTTCCAGCTGTTGTAGGTGTCTTGAAAGGTACATCCCAAATGGGGCGTTGTACTCTATGATGGGTCTGATGAGTGATGAGTAGAGAGGCACAATGACCTCTTTTGATCTGGATGCGAACCCTTTTGTGATGAGGTAGGCCACTTAGAAGGATTTTCTAACTACTTTGGCAATGTGATTATCAAAGGTGAGATTACTATCTACTTGGGTCCCCAGATCCCTTATTACACTTTCCATATTTAAGGGACTACCGCCTATGTGGTAGTTTGTGGGTACTTTGTTTTTTCCAAAGGGGATGACTATGCACTTTTTGGCATTTAGCTTGAGACCATGATTTTGACACCAGCTATCTGTTTCAGTGAGACCCTTTTGTTGGATGTCTGTGTCAGCCAGAGAGTCAGTTATAGCCCCTAGTTTGCAGTTGTCTGTGAACTTGGTCAGCCATAGTCCTCCTGTGCTTGCCTGTACCTCTGAGAAGTATATTCTGGACAGAAGGGGTCCTAGGACTGAGCCCTGGGGAACTCCACTTGTAAACAGTTTAGAGTCGGACCTAGCTCCCGCAACTCTCATCATGTGGGTTCTGTCCATGAGCCAGTTGGCAACCCATCTTGTGATGTAGGGGTTCATGTTCAGGCTGGTGAACTTGTCAATAATACCAGAATGGTGAATGGTGTTGAAGGCCTTTGCGAGGTCTAGATAGGCTGGGTGTACCACCTTTCCCTCATCTATTGCCTTAATAACTGTCTCAAAGAAGTCCACCAGGTTTAGGAGGCATGATCTGCCCTTAACAAAGCCGAACTGGGTAGGGTCCAGTATTTGGAGGTTCCCAATGTCTCTTTTAATGAGTTCTATGATGATGCACTCCATAGCCTTGCAGACCAAGCTAGTCAGGCTTATAGGGTGATAGTTCCTGGGGTCTGTTGTGGCTCCACCTTTGTGGAGTGGAATAACCATTGCTGTGTGCCACTCTATGGGTATGTAGCCTCTGGAGAGGCTGAGTTTGAACAGTGTGTTTAGGTGAGGGGTTAGTTCATCTTTGAGCTTGTGTAGGATGCAGCCTGTCCCATTGATGCTGTGTTTTTGGCTTTGGAGAGGGCTGTTTTAACCTGAGTGTCTGTGATTTCGGGGACTCTACATTCTTCTGGTATGGTTATGAGCCCTTTTGGTGATGAGAGGGTGGTGAAGTTTGCACTGAACCTGTCTTCTGGGATGTTGGTGATATCGGTCAGTTAATTGTATTTTCTGCCATTCTGCACTAACTGAGCAGATCTGAGCATTGCCACTTAGATTCTTGACATAGCTAAAAAGTGTCTTGTGTTATCTTTGGCGTCCTTGGCAACTTTTCTTTTGAAGCTCGCCTTGGATGATTTTATGAGGGATAGTAGTTTCTTGCTGATACTGAACAGGGATGTCTTCCCTTCTTGGGATTTTACACTTTTCTGTACTAGTTTCCTCCTAGTATAGCTTGTTTATGGCAGGAGTCCACCAGACTGGTTTCATTTTCTTGGAGGCACGAGTCTTGGTTTTGCTTGGGATGGCACAATCCATGTAGGTGCCCATAAAATGCATTAGTAAAGGATTTTGCAGCTTGGACAGTGTTATCCTTCAGCATGGGGGCTTTGAAACTTTCCATCTCGGTCTTAAGTAACGTGAAGTTTGCTTTTGAAAAGTTTTTCATGGTGGTTTCTTTGTCCGGGGGTGGGGGCGGAATGTGGATATTGAAAGTGATTTTTTTATTGTCAGATCTAACCAGCAAGGGGTTGACCTCCAGTGTGGAACACCAGTCACCCATGTTGATGATGAGCAGGTCCAACATGTTGTCACCTCTCGTGGGAGTGTTGACCAGTTAAACCAGGCCTTTTGAATTTATAAATTCTAGGAAATGTTGTGCATGGGAGTTAGTACTTGAATAGTTCTCCCAGTTAATGTTTGGGTAATTGAAATCACCCAATATTAGGATGTTTGGTAGGACCTTTATGTTTCCCAGTGTTTCCAGAAACAATGAATGCGGGTCCTGGGACATGGTGGGTGATTTGTAGCAAGCTAGAATTTGAATTGCAATTTTGCCCATTGTTAGTTACACGTGGATGATCTCTGAAGCATCGTGCTGTGCCACTAACCAGGAGGTGTGGGTATCCTTGATGAATATGGATACGCCCCTACCTTTTGTATTTTGGCTCGGGATCTGTGGCTGAAATGTGTGGTATGAGTTGTAGCCTGGTAGTGCTGGGGTGCTCTCTGGAGCCTTAAACTAGGTTTCTGTTACTGCACATATATTGATTTTCTCCATACTGAGGAGTGCCTCAAGTGCGTGCATTTTGAGGTTTAGACTTCTGGCATTGAGTAGCATTACCCTCAGTTTTTTATTACTTGTGCTATTTACAGTGGCGGGTTTGTCTTTTGAGCCTTGCCTAAAACAGGCACTATGGGGGTGACAAGAACCTTAGCCAGTATTTGAAAGCCTAAGGGTGACAGGTGCAAGCCGTCTCTAGCAAAGCAATGTGGCTTGTCAAGAATGTCATCCCAGGCAGACAGACACTGGATCCCCTTTGAATGACACCAAAAACTTAGCCAATTGTTGAAATCGAGAATTTTTTCTTTATACTGTGGTATCATTCTTGGTGAGGGCAGGATGCTACTCAGGGTCAGGGTCATACGTGATCAGAGAGCTCTTCCATGTCTCTTTTGATGTAGTCCAGGGAGGTATGGCTCAGGTCATTCACACCAACATGGACAATGACAGAGTCATATTTGTACTTGTTCTGGAGTGACCTGTGTGCTTGTGTTATGTGGTGGACCCTGGCACCCAACAGGCATCTAACAGTAACCTTCTCTTTATTCAGCCTAGTGAGTGGGACATCAGTGTGCCTGACTATAGAGTCACCTATTACTAGTATGTTGGGTATGTTATTTTGCCTTAAGGGCTGTGATTGCATGGCACACTGGTTTTGTGAAGTATGTGTCTCATGGTTTGTGTTGGGAGGTGGAGGTTGCTTGGATGTTTGCTTTGGAGGTCTCTTTTGGTTTTGCAGATTTTTATTTAGAGCCTCCGAGTATGTTTTCATGTATTTATGTGTGTTTTTTTGCTGGTGCTAGTTTAATGGGTCTATGTGAGACTGGTGGTGAAATGCAAGTATTGCCCTTCTCCTCTTGACTGTCTGATCCAGTCTTGGGTTGAGAGAGCTTAGCCTCCAGTTTGTCTGTATAATTGCATCTCTCACATGTATTAGTGTTTGGTGGTAGGAGGAGAGGGTTGTCTGTGTACATGAGGCAGTTGTAACATTGCCTTAAAATGCCCAGATTCACCAGTTGGACTGGAGAGTACACCTGAAACTGCCCCTTGGACATGCCTGGATAGATACAGTGAACTGTTTTTCTGGATGGCTGGTAAGGTCGAATAGAGAGCCTTGTCCTTCTGTACAGTACAGGAGGGTCTAGTGCTAGGGTTTCTAAGTGCTTGCTATGAGTTTGATCAAGTGCCAGGCTGAGAAGTGAATGGCTTGAGTGCTTAAGTTGAAAGTTTGTCTAGTTCCAAGGAAAAATTTGAAGAGGAGACTTTGTGGAGCTGGGAATAGTTTTACCCTAGCTAACCAGTGCTGCCCGGCATGCAAAACTGGGCAAATGCGGTATTTTATAGCAGGGAAATGAAACAGATAGAAATTAGCCCAAACTGGCCAATAGACTACTAATTACTGGGCTGAAACCACTCCTCCAGGGACAGATAGGCTGCTCAAAGCTCCACTCTCTCACAGTTGAACAGAGAAACTTCCTTCTATCCAAGTAAGTTATGGGCAAACACAGAAACTTGTAACACAACCCTGAATTCAGCACCAACCTGAAAAATGGACTATACTAGCTTAGAAAGGTGGAAACAAGTATATTTTTTCCAGAAAATAAAGCAGATACAATCAAAAAAACACTTTAAATGCACAGGAAATGATACTTACTGTTATATATCACAGATCAGAGTTGTAGTCAGTGCTCCTAGTAATCAAGTAGGAAGAAACACAAAGACAGTAAAAGCAGATGAATAAAGTGCAATTTGTTTTTTTTTACTATATAATAAAACAATAGAAAACGAACAAACTGATTTAAACAAGTTACCCAATGGGCTCTTTAATTGATAAAGACTATACAGGCAAAAATAGTTTCAATACTCAAAACTGGTCTTATAACAGATTGGTGCAAGGGTACAAAAGTGCTAGCATCTTTACCTGAGATACTTCTTAAAATGTCCAATAACCCATATGACTTCTTAGTACCTTATTTAGATGCTTGTCATATCCTAATTTGGATCCCCAAACAAACAAACAAAAAAAAAATGTGAATTGTAACAACTTAAGCATGGGGTGGCAACATGATACATCATGCAGTAGAACTAGTGGAAACCTGGAGAGATATGCCTTCACAGGCTGCAGTGCATGTCTCCTCTTAACACCTATTACAGGAATATTAACCAGTAAACCAAAGGGCAAGAATCTGCAGCATGCATAAATGTCAATGCTTGGAGAGTCTGCAATGTTAGTCTTATATCCTGAGGAAATTGTTAACAGTAAAATATATACTGTTAAATGTTGATTCACAGTAAATAATCTGAATATGAAACACTAGCATCAGAAAAGGTGATCTGCTACATAGAAAAAGTGACCGCTAGAAAACTGAGAAAATAAATGGCAGACTACAAAAATCAGATATACACGCAAA
The DNA here is from genome assembly GCF_019279795.1 of Protopterus annectens. Classification (NCBI taxonomy): domain Eukaryota; kingdom Metazoa; phylum Chordata; order Ceratodontiformes; family Protopteridae; genus Protopterus; species Protopterus annectens. The sequence goes on along the minus strand of NC_056726.1, from coordinate 1,065,526,526 downwards.
GTATCCACTTACTGCAGTGCAAATCATCTGTAAATGATGGTGAATATCAACACTACAATAAACATGTCTTAATGACAGTCGGATGAGAAATTAAAAGAAATGATTTATTTTGGGAAACATTCTGTTTAAAGTGACTGGAATGTGAATCAAATTCTGAGTGATGTGCATTAAAAGCCTTTATTTACAGTTAAGTTCTATATTTGTATATTGTAAACGGACACTGTCTACCAAAACTACATACCAGACAAGAATAACTTAATTTTTTATTAAATTATCTCTGCCATAGTGACAGAACACAGAAACTGAATAATACATTAAGTAGTTGAGGAATAATTTCTTAGTTTCATAAGTAACATTAAATGCTAGTCTGTTCACTACTCTGACACACATTCAGGAGCTACAGACAGAGCAGTGACAGACTCAACATGAAATGTTCTTAACAAACTAATGAAACTATGAATAACAGTCATTTTGGCTGTAAACCCGATAATCTGTCAATTGTTTAATCTTGAATATTATCAGCCTCAGTCACATATACTGTACTGAAGGAGGATAGCAGTACGCCTGCTCTTATAGTCATTTTGCATGAAAATTAAAATGTGACATTTTTCTACCCTGGAGTGGCATGGCCAGGAATCTGTAATGAGTCAAACAAAAAGTTTAGATACAGGACATCTGAGGCTAAATAGTTTGTGTCAGATATAGTTATATAATTACACAGGTCATTTATTTTAGCTAATTGTCATAAAGTAAAAACAATTTAAAAATATTGAAGAAAGACAGAATGTTAAATCCAGAATGCTGTACTTTCTGTCTTACTATAAATACACATATCCCAGGATTTAATAAAATCTGTGTAGGCGCCATGTACAGCGTACATGGCATGTATCCATGTTCCTCCCCAGAAGTCAACCATGCATATTAATGATGGCATGCTGCTGAGGGAGAGCCGAGGAACACAGTTACTGAATCAGTGTAGGGACAGGTGTAGTGTTAATCATGGTTGCAGATTAAGTATGAGACTCACTGCGATGTCCTTTTGTTTTATTTGAATTGTTTTTTTTTTCTTTTTAAAAAAAAAAGCTGTTTGTGCGGTGCAGTGTGGAACGCAATGACAAGCTGCGCCCGCATATGAGATACCAGACACCTGCCAGACATCTAAAAATAGAAACCAGATGCAATTAATTATTTATTTACAGGTGTGTTTAAGTGCATTTGCATGGCATGGCACTCAGCATTGCTTATAGGTAGTTCAGTGGTATATGTGAAGGTATAGTGTATTCCTTAATATCCACGCAGCTAAATGGGTAGAGTTAAGGCTTCGTGTGTGTGGTCGGGCCAGGGTTTGAATAAATTGAAGAAAAAATATGTATTTAATTTTAATACACATATTTTGCAGTCTGTTTTAAAATAGGGCCCCACTATGCTCTGCTAAGAGCTGCCCAGCTCTGCTTAGACCTGCTAATCACTGCATAAACATAGTAACTGCTGCAATGTTTGTGTATTGCTCAGCTCTGCTTGGCTAGGTCAAGAGGTTCTCAGCTCAGCTCTGCTGGTTTGTGTGGTGCTAAGCGATGAAGTGCTTTTTTGAATGTTGCCCAATGACATGTAATGATGGGAAAACAGCCTATATTAAGCCCAATAGACAGGAATACAGCAGAATCCATTGAAGTTTTGTCACTGATGATATACTATGCTGGCTGGTGGTGCTGGTGAAGGTGAGTGCTTTTGGGTGCATTGTTGAGCAATTCTAGAGTCCAGGGTCATGGTTGGGCTCCTCGTAAAAAAAAACATGATGACCGGCTGCTGCAGGGTGATTTCCAGGTCTTGGAGTGGAAGGCAGAGGCCTGGGACTGGCTGGCCAGAGAACTCACCAGTGTTACTGGTATCTCCCGCACAGGTGAGCAGTGTTGTCACCACCATGATGACCTGAACAGATGGAAAAGCGGATGCTTGGACACCTGGATCCAAGAAGCAAGGGCAGGGAATGCCCCACAACTATGTAAGCAATTATACCTCGGTTTTACCAATGTGTAATCTGAATGTCTGCAAAACTGGTATCCAACACAGGATCTGCAGGACTGCCTGTCTGCTTGCTGGATCACTCTACCTCCCTCATTTGCATTAAATTTACCTGCTTATGAGGTGATTTGAATGCCACAGATACTTCTGTGTTCGTGCATGCATGCGCTCTGCCCACCTCTGTTTACTGGATCACAATCCGGCCTACTTTTGTGTAAGAAGCCTGCTGTGATGGATGCACAGAAAATAAATCTGTGTGGGCTTTACTAAATTTGTCCCATTGACTCATGACTGGTAAAACTGTTTCACTCAAAGCAAACTGACAATAAGAGAAACCTGCAGGTACAATTATTATGTCGTTAATGATTTAAGGTGTTAATCACAAGTCAATTAAGGCAGTAATGCTTTGTTATATTAATGTGCATATAAGAGGCATCAGACTTTATTTAGCTAATGTTAAAATTAATGGCATTTTGAGTGCCATTTTGGCTGACATAGTATCCAGACCAACCCAATTTTAGTTATCTCTGTGTTGTTTATGACTGCTGGATTTAAGTTCTGACCAATACCGGTTAACAGGTAACACAACCCTTTACTGTTACTGTTTGGATAATAAATCTTGTACAAAATAATGAAATTACAATGGTGAAGACAGTGGTTATGGTGAAACATCTTCTTGGAAGAACAACTGTGCTTTGAGGCTGAGAACAACTAATTTTTAGGAGAAGGATTGAAATGCAAGATGAAAACGGACTGGGGTATGTGCAGACCTACATACTTCCAAGTATGTTGTTGTTATGAGGAATGCACCTGTACCCATCTATCATAATAGATCTGGCATATGCCAGAGCTGTTTGCCACTACCACAAGGGGTTTCCATGCAAAGAGTCATCTTCCTCTGTTAGCTACAAATGGTTAGTCATTCAACACTGTGTCCACATTCCCCACACCTGCACAAATACCTTCTGCTATGGCAAAAGACTGGCTTTAAATTTAGGATTCATCATAAAGTTTGTTGTTTAAGTTCCTATGCCTCTCACAACCCATCTAGTACCAGTACCGTAAAACACTGACTTGCGAATTGTGGCACATCGTTTGTGTTCCTTAATTGGTGAGAAGTCCGGTGCTCAGACCACTGTTACAGCATCTGAGTTAAATTACCTTGGATTATAGTTTTTACATAAAAGTGCTCTGTGTGTGGGGGGGGGGGGTGAATGTGCAGCACTAGATGGCTATAGGTGATTTGGTAAAATCAACTTGGCACAGTGATTTACTAAGTGTAAATATAACATTTTTAATACAAAACTCTGTAACAGAGCCTTCTTTGAAATAAGGACTGACTGGTTTTACTCACTGGCCTGTCTCTGTACCTGTTGAAGAAGCTGTTTCCATTATTAAACTAACATCGCCAGTTGTGGTGCAGCTTAGAGACATACAAATGTGTTCTTTTATGTTTCAAAGAAAGGAGCACTATAGAAGGCTGACAAAAATAAATGACAGCAGTTTTGCGAGTCATATCATGCAGTAAGGAACTGATGGGTGGTTTTGCTTAAGGTTCTTTGAGTGGCTAACTGAGAAAACCTTTCTAGGCATCATTGTGTTCTGAGAGCAGCAATCCAGTTTGCAAACCACTGCAACATTTTTTCTGTATTAGTCTGTGGCATGCAAATTACCATTTCATTTATTTCACATGCATAGCAATAAAGATATGATTTACTGGAAAAGTTTGTGATTGCATCTTACAGAGACATACATTCCTATACAAAAAAATCTGTCAGTCTGTATGCCTGAAATGTGAGACATCTACATAATCTAGATAAGTTATGAAACATAAATGAAATATCAAGATATAATACTTGCAAAAGAGGCAGAAAACTTCATGGTTCATGTCAATGTATTCATCCAAGGACAAAGCTTGTGGTAGGTCATGTTGTAAGCTTTCAGTGCATACATACATACACAATTATTGCATAAATAAGGTACTTGCAGTAGTTTGATATAAGAAGTATAAGAAAGTTCAGTCATTTATTTATTCAAAGAGCGATTTTGTGGTCTGACCAGTTATTAAAGGCATGTGGATAAATATCAAGGGTTATATTATAAAGTATGAATAAATGTGCAACACAAATACATCACAATATTACTGTGGCAGTGTTTTTTCATGTGAGGGATATTGTTCAGAAACTCCACCTCCGCTGTGTTGCCATCTTGATTCAACCATAAAAATAAACATCAGGAGGAGAACAGCAAATCCAATAGACAATCGGATGATATTCATTACTGAAAAGTCTGCATCAAAAAATAAAATACAATAGCAGTTATAAACACTGTCCTGTGTCTTTTAAAGAATTACAATGACTTTAGTGCATGTCGATACATATTGGTATAAAACTGAAATGTACATGAACACAACAGCTGTGCACTGGTTAGTGTAAAGCATTTTTATCATTCAATAAAAAAGATGCTTAAAGGACAAAGACATTGTCAGTAAGTCATATACAGTTCTACATACTGGGCCGCATGCAGTAAGTCATATACAGTTCTACATACTGGGCCGCATGCAGTAAGTCATTTACAGTTCTACATACTGGGCCACATGAATATTTAGGTTCTGCTATGAAACTCAGACTTCCTGAAAGATGATATTTCAATAGAATGAAAAAATCCCCAAAACACGAAAGGGTGGAAAACTCCATTTTTCTTGTTTTTTTGCAGTGGGCAAGCCCCGCGCACCTTCCATACTTATATACCAAGTCTGAGGTTCCATCAACTTGAAGAAGGAAGAAATTTCTTTAAAAAGTGAATTGACTGTTGCTAGAATGCACTTAGAAATCATACCAGCAATGATTTCCTGTGGAGAACAGTGTTCAGCCTTATGGAGGCCTTCTGTTTATTTTTTTTCTTTCCTGAAGGCTATTAATGTTTCAGAAATTTCTCCTTGAGATTGTGTAGGGGAAGCCAAATCATTATCATCAGCTTGGAGATAAAGGGGATTATGGGCAGTGCGGCCAGCCATTTTCTCATGCATTTCAGATCAGGCCCTCTGTAACTCATCCAATAATTTTTCCATGCAGACACCTCCCCTGCAGATCTGGTTAGTCATATATTGGTTATTTCACAGTGTCTTCCATATAGGAGCTAACAAATAATAGCAGGACTGCATTAGTGAAACTTGAATTTCCTGCTATTCATATTGTATAGACCACTGAATATTATACCTCCCTTGTAACTTGGTAGTTGAATTTCTCCTCTCAGAGTCTCCATTTATCAATGCTTAATTTATAATTGTGTCTGGGGCCTAGGGACATAGGGCAATATAAGAATATACAATATTTTCACTTTGATATGTTTCACATCAGGTATGAAACATAAAGTGGGTCTGTGGACGACTCTTTGTCTAAAGTTCAATAACAATACTAATGACACATATAAAGAATAATCAGTCATCCATTGAATAACGCCTTATACTGGCAAACTGGAGGTGCTGGGACTAACAGAGTCCAGTCAGAAACAAAACACACATTTTTGCTTTCATCACAAGTTGCACTGTGATAGGACACAGCAGTATGGGTCTGCACGTACCTGAGATTAGCATATATGCAGAGGCTGACAGTGGTAGCACTGTGTGCATGGCATAGTCTGAGCACACAGTGGCAATAGCAGCAACATTAACAGTGGACAGAACATTCCTCTCTGCCATAGCTGAGGGGACTGAACAGGCCAAGGATTGCCCTACTGCATCACCAGTGTTTAGTGAAAGATATTGTCTTCAAGTGCATCCCAAATATGCTACACAGGAATCAGAAATACCACCAGCATCCAGGGAATTCACAACTGTAAAGATATCTCAACAGAAAAAGCATGTAAGCTTTATATGGAACACTATGTATCTGTGGGTTCAATGCCCACACCTGCATTTCTTATAAGCTGCTTCAGTGGCTTATAGGTTCATAGGTTCATAGGTTCATAACTAGGCTATCTGCCCAAGGGCATTTATAAGCCTAGCCCATAGATATGTGTCTTTCGCCACCCCTTTAGTTAGAATAAAACTATGCCTATTATTTTGCTGTGCCTCTGTCAAGCAGTGACACTGAAGTAATCCCTGGGGTATATCTATGATCTCCCATCCATTGGTCAAGATTCCTCTTGAACAAGGCCAGCGAGGTGCTCTGCCTCACATGTACCGGGATTTTGTTCCACAGCATAGGGAGTCTCTGGGTGATGAATCTGTCCCTCCAGCACATTCTATTAATAACCGTGTCAAGGTTTAAGTCTCCCGCCCTTGTAGTTCTGAGGGATCTAGATTTTTTGAGGTGAAGCATATTCATCAAATCTGGGTTTGACATGGCCTTATATGTCAGGCACAGGTCACCTCTGAGCAAGTGGTATGAGACTGAATAGAGCTGGAGTTCTTTCAGTCGGGCAGCATAAGACGTATTTTTGAGACCCTTTATCCTTTTGGTGAGGAACTTTTGGGGCCTTTCCAGCTGCTGCAGGTGTCGGGTCAGATACATTCTGAATGGGGCATTGTACTCAATCATAGGTCTAATGAGTGATGAGTACAGGGGGACGATGACCTCCCTTGATCTAAATGTATGATGAAACAGCTGGAACAGAAATCTAGAGAGTCTGGGTTTGAATCCATGCTGAAGCTCACACTTCTTTAAGTCTGTTATTCAAGAATCTGAGAAGTATGGAAAGCCCGAAATTGCATGAAATCAAATTTTTATCAAAAAATGAAGAAAAAAGATTTTATTTCAATTATGTTTTGAACGTATAGTGGCATTTGTGGCAATATTAGGGGATTCTTTCTTAATTTTCTCCATGCTTTAGCCAAATACATGATCTGTTTACATTTAACTTGTTCTGAGAACATAGTCTTGTAGCTTCATTTGGAGTTTTGAAAGAAATGTGAATTTCTGCAAGAGCTGAGCATTGTTTATACATTGCACTGAGAAATGTGAATTACTGCAAGAGTATTTTTATACATTGCACTGCGAAATATGAATTAGTGCAAGAGCTGAGCATTGTTTATACATTGCACTGAGAAATATGAATTAGTGCAAGAGCTAAGTATTTTTTATACATTGCACTGCGAAATATGAATTAGTGCAAGAGCGGACCATTGTTTATACATTGCACTGCAAAATGTGAATTAGTGCAAGAGCTGAGTATTGTTTAAACATTGCACTACAAATGTGAATTACTGCAAGAGCTGAACATTGTTTATACATTGCACTGCGGGATATGAATTAGTGCAAGAACTGAGCATTGTTTATACATTATATTGCACTTCTATCTTGATAAGTAGAATTACTTGTAAATGTTTGCTCTTTGTATTTTGAACTTGGTCTGATACCTTAGTCTTGTAGTTTATTTTGCCAATGGTGGAGAATTGTGCACTACTGCAGAATGTGAGCGTAATGTAGTTATTTACTGCTGCATTTTCCATAAGTAGTTACTGATGAATCTCTGCCTAGTTAGAAGTGTTAGATTGTAGTTTGGATAGCAGTAGTGATAGCATTGTAACTTTTGCTGCGGAGGTACGCTTCTGTGCTTGTATCGCCATTTTGTTATAAGACTCATATTCTGCGTATCATTCGCTGCTTAAAGTCGCATTTCCATGCATTTCTATTTCCTACGTTGCTAATGTTTTTATCCTGTTCTTGGCTCTGCCCCACAACCCAGTGATGCATTAAATACTGCTGTCCTTGGTGCTCCCTACAGTCCCCCTCCCCACTAAAAACGGTAAAGTTTCTGAAATTATAACCTACCTGTGGTCAGTGGCTCAGAGTCAGTGGACTAAGAAAACAGTGACTTGCTCCAGGTTCTGAAGTCACAGAACTCCATTGTTAGCTTTATTTGATTGATTTCACTTTAGATGGTCTTTTCCAATCAACAAAGAGACACACACACAGGATCTTTTTTTGCCAAAGTATATGAGATAATACCCCACTTGGGCATTGTTGACCAAGTCATAAAATTAGGTGAAAGCCAACTGGCAAATAAGACTGACAATTTTAAAATAGGGGAGTGTACCTCTAGAAAAAGGCCTACCTCTAGTGGAGTTTCTCAAGATTCAGTGCTAAGACCACTCCTTTTTGGCATCTACTTCTTTAAAGTCAAGGCTAACATCAGGGGCAACTGCAGACTAGATGCAGTCACAGAATCTCTCAAAGATACAACTACCCTCTGAAAAGGTCTATCAAGGAACAATAACTGGTGCTGGAGTTATAGTCTAAAACTAAATGCCAAGAAATGTGCAATAGTATCCTTTGGCATTCAACTACCTGTGGAAACTACTACACTGAAAATACATCACTAAGAGAAGACCTAGTACCCAGGGATTTGGCAATGTGAGTGGACAGTAACTTTTTTTTTTACTATTGTGTGTTTATTGCAGAAATGAAATCATTCTATGTTGAGCAACTTTTAAGCAAGGATATGGCATTGAGATGCAATGATGTCATTTGTCCACAGTGCTTAGGTGTCATCAGTCCAGTCATTGAGTACAATGCCCCCCTCGGTATGTAGCTTACCAGATATATGTAACAAGCTAGACTGCCCACAGAGGTTCCTCACAAAAAGAATACAGGGTGTAAACAACATGTTCTTCACAGACCCCCTAAAAGCCCTATCCCTGTCCTTGGCCTCCTACAGACTACTGAGATGTGATATAAGCCTCAAGTACAAAGTGTCCTCAGATCTAACTTTGAAGGACCTGATGCATGTCTGCAAAAAAGAAATAACTTCAGAAGTAACTTATCTAGAGATCTAAACCTCATGTGTCTTTTATTATTCAGTTTCTGGTTGTTGAAGTTCTACAGTCAATTTCTGGGACATTTCTTTAACAAGTAATTCATGTAATTCATCAGATTCTCAGTTTGTGGGTGCACATATGGCTACTTTTCTTTGACTAGAAATGGGACATGATGGAAGGACAAGTGTTATGGTTCTGAGAGCCAACCCTTCTCTGCAACAGACTTCCCATCCTTGTGGAGTAGGGTTCCTAACACGTTAAAGAGAAAATCCAGGACAACAGATACATGTGAGGGAAAAGTTTTTTTTGGGGGGGGGGGGTCCAGGGGTATCACCCCAGGAAAAGTTTTGTAATTTTGCATTATAAAATGTGTGTTTTAAAGCAGGTTTGTGACAATTTTCTAGCATACAAAACTGTCACATAAATGCTGTAAAATATGTATTTCTATTAAATTATTTATGCTTTTTTGCTTATTGGATTGGATATCAGGTATTCTAGAAACAACAAACAATAAGCCTACAGTTAAATGCACCATGGCAAATGAATGGGTCCAGGGACAAGTGGCCTAACAGCATCTTGAGACATAATTAACCACTTAATACTTTAATTTCACCTAGTCCAGTATTATAGTAGTATCTGTAATTCAAACAACAGTACGAGCAGCGAACATCAAAAACAATTCCGCATATTGCACCGAGTGACTAAAGGGACTGGTTTACTACAGTGAAGAGTAAAAAAAATAGTAAAACAGCAGTAAATATGAAAACAGCTAATAACAACTATACATACCAGGAACCACAAACAGAACTACAGGTCAAAAAATAATACTACGCCTAATAGCGTTAGGTAGGACTTAGAGTTTGGTTTGGTTTCACTCCAAGTCATCGGAAGCGTCTCCAATATTTCTCACTACTCCCTGCTGATAACAGCAGCTTGTCATCATGCTAAACAAATTTGTAAAACTCACTGTAGGTCATGCTGTAATTCAGGAAAACCTGCAGTTTGGCTTTCAGCAAAGCAATGGTGGCTCTGTTTCATTCCAAACTCCACTTGCCATTCATCATCAAGAAAACTCTTTCTGGAAAGGCATTGATTCTGGGTAATGACAACATGGCCAACACATTAAACAAGTTAACTGGAATTCTTTGAGTGGTACAGGCCACACTGGAAAACTTCTGCCACAGTCTGCAAATGGCTACAAGTTAGCAAGTCACTTTGTCCACCATACGACACCAATATGCTCTTTTTTCAAACCATGCAGTGAGCAGCAAATACTCTGTCCTGGACTGCTTCACACCATGCAAAATCAGTTTGCCATTCATGATGAAACTAACATTCTCTTTGTAGCTTTCGCAGCCTTTGCTTTCTTGGGTGGCATGACCATGCATTCCTGGTCTGGATCACTGTCCATGCTTGCAATGGCTTCACTCATATCGATTAAGAATATAACACTCAACAAAATATGCCCAGTATCACCAAAATAATCAAATAATACCAAAACAGTAATCGGCAGAAACAGAAGCAGAATTTTTAATGTTCAACAAAAACAAAAAATGTGTAACTTTTAAGTGCAACCAAACAAAACATGAATTACCAGCACTTACGGCGTGTCTTGAATGGGCAGCACAGCAAGTAAACTAGGCCCGGTAATGATAATAAAATGTAAAATCCAGTCGATTCTCTGCCATACCTCAAATCCAGAACACAGGACACAAGAATGAAAAACAGGAATGTCATGGAAAATCCAGGATGGTTGGCAGCCCTAATGTTGTGGAGCAGAATTCTTCCCTAAACCAATTTAAGTATAGCTTGGACCAGTGGATTGGGAATCAGAAATGTACCCCCAGTCTGGCATTTATGTTTCTGTTAGACAGAGCTGTAGCCTACAAATGCTTGACCACCCATGCCTAAGCCTACATACACCACTTAAAATAACCACTGGGCATCAAAACTTTTCAGATGCATTTAGGAAGCATGGTTAGGCTTAAAAAGGTTGCCCTGGGGTCATTTACCTAATAATTACTTATGAACCTATGAACTTATGGAAAGCCCTGAAATGTGAAAAATAAGTTTTTTTTTTTTTAAAGTGCATTGCTACCATTGGACTCTGACTGTAGTAGGTTGTCTTCATATGAGCTTTTTTCCTTTAAAAGTGACCTTAGAAATCCAAGTCTGGGGTTCAAATAAACTATGCCAAATGCAAACAAATACAGCTTGATCTACAGCACATCCCTCTGGCCAAATAACTAGGCATTTCCTTGTACCTTAGTAGAAAGTCCACTAGATCAGTATCCTAAACAAACAGAACTCCAGCAGTTATAGCCATCCCTGCATCCTGAGTCATTCCTGTCAAAACCTTGGACCAGCATTTCCCAACAACTTCTGTAGCTAACTTTATTGAGATGAGTATTTTGAAACAGGTAAGCATTGTCTCATGCCATCTGGCAGTCATCTACTGCTTAAACAATACAACACAGTGTGTGAGAGATGTACATGCATAATGTCCTTGTAGGCAAAAATCTGATGCAAAGTAAACTCAGGCAACAAAATCATCAGCAGTACACCACACATCACACCTATCCAAGGCCATCACAATACACATATTAGCAGTACACCACACATCACACCTATCCAAGGCCATCACAATACACATATTAGCAGTACACCACACATCACACCTATCCAAGGCTATCACAATACACATAATCCAAAATACACTGAGGTTCTAAAGATAAACTTTCCTAAACCTCAAAGACGTCAAACCTGCAGCACAGGCACAGACGCACACTAAGCAAGTTAATCCTTCCACCTCATATAGCACAAGGAGCCCCCATGTCATGATTACTGAGCCCACAAGGCCTTCATCGACCCAACCAAACATTCTGGTTAGACATGACTCCATTGTAAGACATACAGATGTACCTTTTACCAGGCTGAGCAAGGAGATGGTGATTGTAACACATACAGATGTACCTCTTAACGGGCTGAGCAAGGAGATGGTGATTGTAATGCACACAGATGTACCTCTTACTGGGCTGAGCAAGGAGATGGTGATTGTAACACATACAGATGTACCTCTTACCAGGCTGAGCAAGGAGATGGTAATTGTAACACATACATATGTACCTTTTACCGGGCTGTGCAAGGAGATGGTGATTGTAACAAATACAGATGTACCTCTTACCAGGCTGAGCAAGGAGATGGTGATTGTAACACATACAGATGTACCTCTTATCAGGCTGAGCAAGGAGATGGTGATTGTAACACACACAGATGTACCTCTTACCAGGCTGAGAAAGGAGGTAGTGATTGTAACACATACAGATGTACCCCTTACCGGGCTGAGCAAAGAGATGGTGATTATAACACATACAGATGCAACTATTACTGGGCTGTACAAGGAGATGGTGAATGTAACACATACAGATGTACCTCTTACTGGGCTGTACAAGGAGATGGTGATTGTAACACACACAGATGTACCCCTTACAGGGCTGAGCAAGGAGATGGTGATTGTAACACATACAGATGTACCTCTTAATGAGCTGAGCAAGGAGATGGTGATTGTAACACACACAAATGTACCTCTTACCACGGTGAGCAAGGAGATGGTGATTGTAACACATACAGATGTACCTCTTACTGGGCTGTACAAGGAGATGGCGATTGTAACGCACACAGATGTACCCCTTACAGGACTGAGCAAGGAGATGGTGATTGTAACACACACAAATGTACCTCTTACCAGGCTGAGCAAGGAGATGGTGATTGTAACAAATACAGTTGTACCTCTTACCAGGCTGAGCAAGGAGATGGTGATTGTAACACATACAGATGTTCCTCTTACCAGGCTGAGCAAGGAGGTGGTGATTGTAACACATACAGATGTACCCCTTACCAGGCTGAGCAAGGAGGTAGTGATTGTAACACATGTAGATGTACCCTTTACCGGGCTGAGCAAAGAGATGGTGATTGTAACACATACAGATGTTCCTCTTACTGGGCTGAGCAAGGAGATGGTGATTGTAACACATACAGATGTTCCTCTTACCAGGCTGAGCAAGGAGGTAGTGATTGTAACACATACAGATGTACCCCTTACCGGGCTGAGCAAAGAGATGGTGATTATAACACATACAGATGCAACTATTACTGGGCTGTGCAAGGAGATGGTGAATGTAACACATACAGATGTACCTCTTACTGGGCTGTACAAGGAGATGGTGATTGTAACACACACAGATGTACCCCTTACAGGGCTGAGCAAGGAGATGGTGATTGTAACACATACAGATGTACCTCTTAATGAGCTGAGCAAGGAGATGGTGATTGTAACACATACAGATGTACCTCTTAATGAGCTGAGCAAGGATATGGTGATTGTAACACATACAGATGTACCCCTTACCAGGCTGAGCAAGGAGATGGTTATTGTAACACATACAGATGTACCTCTTAATGGGCTGAGCAAGAAGATGATGATTGTAACACATACAGATGTACGTCTTACCGGGCTGAGCAAGGAGATGGTGATTGTAACACATACAGATGTACCCCTTACTGGGCTGAGCAAGGAGATGGTGATTGTAACACAAACAAATGTACCCCTTACCGGGCTGAGCAAGGAGATGGTGATTGTAACACATACAGATGTACCCCTTATCGGGCTGAGCAAGGAGATGGTGATTGTAACACATACAGATGTACCCCTTACTGGGCTGTGCAAGGAGATGGTGATTGTAACACATACAGATGTACCTCATACTGGGCTGAGCAAGGAGATGGTGATTGTAACACATAAAGATGAACCTCTTACCGGGCTGAGCAAGGAGATAGTGATTGTAACACATACAGATGTACCCCCTACCAGGCTGAGCAAGGAGATGGTGATTGTAACACATACAGATGTACCTCTTATCAGGCTGAGCAAGGAGATGGTGATTGTAACACATACAGATGTACCCCTTACCGGGCTGAGCAAGGAGATGGTGATTGTAACACATACAGATGTACCTCCTACCAGGCTGTGCACGGAGATTGTGATTGTAACACATACAGATGTACCTCATACCGTGCTGAGCAAGGAGATGGTGATTGTAACACATACAGATGTACCTCTTACCGGGCTGAGCAAGGAGATGGTGATTGTAACACATACAGATGTACCTTTTACCGGGCTGTGCAAGGAGATGGTGATTGTAACACATACATATGTACTGTTTACCACGCTGAGCAAGGAGATGGTGATTGTAACACAATCAGATGTACCCCTTACTGGGCTGAGCAAGGAGATGGAGATTGTAACACATACATATGTATCTCTTATCGTTCTGAGCAAGGAGATGGTGATTGTAACACATACAGATGTACTCTTTATCGGGCTGAGCAAGGAGATGGTGATTGTAACACATACAGATGTACCTCTTACCTGTCTGAGCAAGGATATTGGAATGGTTAGTTACTTTTCTGGTGCCAGGATCCTTCAGATCACTAACGTAGTCAAGGCCTTAAACAGCAAGTACTGGTATGACTATGTTTTAGGTTGTAAGTTCTAGACTAGCTGCTCTTTTGGGCCATTTAGAGCTTCTCCAATTTCACTTAAGGGTGGCTATCAGACCCTGTACCTTGTGTCTATGAGGTAAATACCTTAACCTTTATACCAACCCCCTCCCTGGAGTATAAGACAAATCGGATGCAGCTCTCAAACTGTGTCCCAGGCAGGTGTGAGCTTAGCACTGAGCAGCATCCTACCTTGTATTACACCCCAGTATGAATAAAAATAATTGACTTTGATAATTGTTTATGTTTGTGGTGTCAGTTGAAGTGGGTTCAACATTTGTCAGCCTGATAGGATGTGATTGACAGTCTATGCTGTTTAATCAGTGATTTCTTGCATCTGTCCTCTCTAAGGTTTTGGTCATTGCAAGGACATTATCCAACCCCATAGTGCTTCTTTTTAGGCAATGTCATGTTGGTAAACCAACCAACATAATGCAGAATATGAAGGTGTTACTGATCAATGCTAGCAGCCTAAAGAAGGACCTGCACTCCCTGCAAACCCTTCTCACCTTGAAGAATGCTGACATCTGTGTAGTGACTGAGACACGGTTTAAATAGCGGAGAGCACTCTCACTGTGCAGGGCTGTAACACATTTAGACCAGCTATTCTGCAGTAGGGAGAAAAGGGTGGACCTGTCTCAGTCTTCAGCCAGAAGACACTCACATCAAGAATGGTAAAGCAGCATATACCCAAATAACAATCAGAAAGGTCCCGTGCCATATGTTAGCTATGTATAAAATTCCCTCTATGACTCAAGATAACCAAAACACCTATCAACAGGAACAGAAATCAATCAGTATTAAATCCAATGCAATTTTCCTAAGTGATCTTAACTATCCAAATATTGACTGACAAACCTACACCACCACTAGTGCACACTCATAGAGATGATATTCCTGAATTTTGTTAATATAAATGCCCTAGAATGATTAGTCAAAGTATGTACTGGAGAACAGCATCTTGGCTCTTGTCCTTACTAATATGGAGGCATCCTGCACCATCCCTCGTGTATATTTGTCACTTGTTAGGTCTGACCATAAAGCCATCTCCTTTGAAATAAATACTGGAGACCCCTTTTGATCAAAGTACCTTTACAAACTACCTTCTCCTAATTGATAAACTGGCAAGCTTCAAATCCTCACCAAACCCAGTTAACTCCACGGAGTTGAAGTGGAAATGTAGAAGAAGAAGAGAATTTTTGACTAAAAGTAAGAACAGTAACTCCCAAAATGATAGATTCCTCATCAATGAAATAAACAGCTCAGGATCTTAAAATCCACCAAAGCCAAGTCTACGACTAAAATACCCATCTAAGTGAAAGACAATCACAAGGCCTTTTTAACTGTTCTCATAATGTCAGAAACAGAATGCAGCAATACGCTTAGCTGATAGTGAACAATGTTAGCTGCAGTGAGACTGAAAGTAGAGCTAACCTACTAGCTAATTAATTCAGCTCAAACTTAATCCCTCTCGCTCCCCAAACTGTATCCCACAAGATATATCTGAAACATGCTATCACACAAGACCAAATCCTGAAAGTGCTATCAAAAGCTAATGATAGCTAATAATGGGTTGTGACAGTATCCCTGGATGTATCTTAAATAGCAGGAATCATGATTTAGTAACCTCCTAACAACACTAATGAACCTCAGCCTTCATACAAGTTTTGTACCTAGTGAGTGGAGAACAGCTAAAGTAATTCCCTGCATACTGGAGGCACTTCTACAGACCCAGGCAATTACACACCCATAAGTCTGAACCAGCCTCATATGCAAAGCCATGAAAGATTGTCATGGAACTAATCATTTTAGGAACCTCAAAATACTATAAATCTCTCATTTTAGATTCATCAGGGGCAGGTCATGCTTACTCAACAAGTTGGACTTCTTTGAAAAGGTCACTAAAGCAAGAGATGAATGTAAAACAGTGCACACCACATACCTTGACCTGGACCAGACTTTCGACACAATACCACACTCAGGCATAGTAGAAATGCTAAACAAACTGGAAATAACCCCCTACATCACCCAGTAGATTTTCGATTGGCTTACAGATAGGGTACAAGAGATATTACACTTGCAAGGTCTAGGTGATAGCTGGTCTTTCCAAGAAGTATTAGTGTTCACTGTGCAACTGGTTTTATGTGGGCAAATGTGGACTAAAATCAAAATACACATTATCCAGCACCTTTCAGACATGAGATATTAGAGTAAAAGAAATTAACTAAAAAAGCATTCCACTGAGAAAACTGGTCACAGCTATTTCAGGTTCTATATCCTTCACTGTGAGAACTTATCCCATATTGATGGGAACAAGAATGCCCTGCTTGAGGAAAAGGAGCTTGAGTGGCAAATTCATTTGAATCCATGCAACAAACCTGGGCTCAACATTAGTTCCTCCAACAAAAGTGTACTGGAATTAAAGAAACTTAACCACTGACTATACTACTAACTGAAATCTAAGAGTACTGATGTCACAGAGACCAGGATAAAGTTCCAGAACAATCTCCCACCTTTGTTTACAGATAGCTCTACCCCCTTCTAATCTCCCAGTCAACAAGGATCCCGTTGTTGCAGTTCAAACCACCACTCCACTAGGTCTTTACCTTGAGTGTATGACAGGTTTCTAATCCTTTTTGACCAGAGATCATTGGATAAGGAACAGCTACTATCAAGAGAAGGACAAAGGTCACAGAAAACCAGTGACATATGACACACCACAGTGCTTGGGCACAATAGTTCCATTCCACCAAGGACTTACCTCCATTTCCACCAGCCTGATCAAGCACCTGGGATTGGGACTAGGACTGTGTATCTAGACCATCATGATAACTTGGCAAACAGACTTTGATCCTTCTATTGCATTTGCTCATTATGAATTATTTATATAAATTATCAACCTCAGTTTTGTTCCTGTTTCACCCTAGTAATTTGTATCATCTAAATGCGGCATGTGTGTTCATCTATCCTTTCAAATACTGTTCTTCTCATAAAATGAAATTCATGATGCTTCGGCTTTCAGTTTTCATCAGAGCTGAAACGTTTGAAACATTATTAGCTTTAACATGTATCTGAATAAACGCTGTTGAACAGAGAGCAAAAGCATTACACAGTTATATTGTTCTAGCCACATCTTTTGATTATGTTCTGCTCTAGGAATACATAAAAAGAAAGATCTGGCCCTATAAACATCCTCAGGACCCATACAAGTGGGCCACACAAATATCTTTAAAGTAAAATATTCCTATTCCACTAAAAATGGGAAATTACACTAATACAACAGCTGGTACCATCTATAGTCTTGTAAAAGCAGATTCCATCCACTCCTTAACCAAGGAGAAGGAACTGGACTGTAAGAAGGGGACATTCAAAAGAACTTGTTAAAAGTCTTGGAAAAGTGGTCTTAAAATTGGTCGATACTTCATGACACTAATACATTTTTTTCTTTTTCAGCATTAATCAAATAAGTATTTAAAAACCTTGATGTGTTTTAAAGAAAAAATAATGGCATTAAATGGTCTCTCACCAAGAACCACTAAGTTGCTAAAGGTGTTTTACTAGAACTGATGTAATACAGGTTCACAAGAAATAAGACTTCCTAGAGTTTACAAAGAAACTATACAATACATTACAAATGTTCTGCTCCCAAAGGTGTAAAGAATGTGAATTACTATGAATAAATCAAGTCTGAACACGGTCAGATCATTTTCATCTAGTAATTAGTAAAATTTATACTAAGCCTCTCTGAATCTGTAATAAGCCATGCACTGTGAAGTTTTGGCAATGTAAGCTTTTTAGAAAATGAGCTATGAATTTCTGTTGGGAATAAAGGGGCAAACATACATCCTCCTGCAGATAAAGGGCTAGCTAAAAAACTAAAAAAATAAGGATTAAAAATCCCTTCCAGTTAGAAAAATCCAACCCCAGCATTCATTAAACCATACACGGAGTGTAGGAAGAGTGCATCAGCTGCTGCACCGAATATGGCCAACGAGCGATTCAGCAAACAGCTGATCTGTTATGCATGAGCTTGGCAGCACTATTCCTGCATGGACACCACTGCCTAATGCTAATTACATCATTTGCTATTGAAAACCATGCAAATGAGGTGAATTAGTGATTCAGCAAATAGGCAAGTGTCCGTGTAGGAATAGTTTAAGAAGCAGAAATGTGTTCAGTTACTAGCTAAACACATTTCTGCAAATTAGAAAACGGAGCCATGACAGCTCGTAAATTTAGCAGGCATACCAATGGCTATATATATATATGGCCACTGGCATGGTACATAGTTTCAGTTTTGTAAAATAAAACTTTTTTTGGCCGATCTCACTGTCTAAGGATAGGGCAGCGACATGCAAATACGATCGTGCCAAAATAAAAAAAAAGGGGGAAATCAATTTTTGCCATTATAGTCAATGGCATGCAGAATGAAAGCAATACCAGAGAATAGTGGTTGCTAAGGGGAAAGGCCCAGTGTAAATGTGGTAACTATGAAGTAAGGCAGTGGTGTATACAAATGAGGGGATTTATACTGAGTCACAAATTTCTTCTAAGTGTAAGACTGCACCTAACCCCGTGTAGGTGCTCTAACACCACCGTGAATACAAGAGGAGCAGCTAACCTGAAAAGGATGTGTGTCATGCTTGCTGTAAATACATTGGAGCTCAGTGTCCCGTGTTTGCCCTTAGCTAAGCACAGCTAAGGAAGAAGGTATATCTGAGGCCGTATTGTCTTACTCCATGAAATGTTCCCATCCAGGGAGGGGCCAGTTCTGCTTTAAACTGTTTACTTTAGCTAAATGGGTGTGAGTGGTGCACATCAGCCTAGAACAAAAGAAAAAGCAAACAAAAAAAAAAGAAAAAAAAAAGAGGAAATAACATAACTGTTTACAATTGAGCACCGGTTATGTGCAGTGTGCATCGGGGCTTAAATGGGGAGGACATATAAAGGGGAAACAGCAGAAGGAAGGCAATCAAGGAGAACTAGCATATCTGGCAGGTGGAATGTATCAGAATCAGCCAATCACACAAACAGCAGCCCAGCACATTACTATAAACTATGTATCATAGTCAGCCAATCACACAGGCAGCAGCCCAGCACAGAACACTACTATAAACTATGTATCATAGTCAGACAATCACACAGGCAGCAGCCCAGCACACTACTAAAAACTATGTATCATAGTCAGCCAATCACACAGGCAGCAGCCCAGCACACTACTATAAACTATGTATCATAGTCAGCCAATCACACAGGCAGCAGCCCAGCACAGAACACTACTATAAACTATGTATCATAGTCAGCCAATCACACAGGCAGCAGCCCAGCACACTACTATAAACTATGTATCATAGTCAGCCAATCACACAGGCAGCAGCCCAGCACACAACTATAAACTATGTATCATAGTCAGCCAATCACACAGGCAGCAGCCCAGCACACTACTATAAACTATGTATCATAGTCAGCCAATCACACAGGCAGCAGCCCAGCACACTACTATAAACTATGTATCATAGTCAGCCAATCACACAGGCAGCAGCCCAGCACACTACTATAAACTATGTATCATAGTCAGTCAAACACACAGGCAGCAGCCCAGCACACTACTATAAACTATGTATCATAGTCAGCCAATCACACAGGCAGCAGCCCAGCACACTGCTATAAACTATGTATCAGAATCAGCCAATTACACAGGCAGCAGCCCAGCACACTACTATAAACTATGTATCAGAATCAGCCAATCACACAGGCAGCAGACCAGCCCAGCACAGTACTATAAACTATGTATCATAGTCAGCCAATCACACAGGCAGCAGCCCAGCACACTACTATAAACTATGTATCATAGTCAGCCAATCACACAGGCAGCAGCCCAGCACACTACTATAAACTATGTATCAGAATCAGCCAATCACACAGGCAGCAGCCCAGCACACTACTATAAACTATGTATCATAGTCAGCCAATCACACAGGCAGCAGCCCAGGACACTACTATAAACTATGTATCATAGTCAGCCAATCACACAGGCAGCAGCCCAGCACACTACTATGAACTATGTATCATAGTCAGCCAATCACACAGGCAGCAGCCCAGCACACTACTATAAACTATGTATCATAGTCAGCCAATCACACAGGCAGCAGCCCAGCACACTACTATAAACTATGTATCAGAATCAGCCAATCACACAGGCAGCAGCCCAGCACACTACTATAAACTATGTATCAGAATCAGCCAATCACACAGGCAGCAGCCCAGCACATTGCTATAAACTATGTATCATAGTCAGCCAATCACACAGGCAGCAGCCCAGCACACTACTATGAACAATGTATCATAGTCAGCCAATCACACAGGCAGCAGCCCAGCACACTACTATAAACTATGTATCATACTCAGCCAATCACACAGGCAGCAGCCCAGCACAATACTATAAACTATGTATCATACTCAGCCAATCACACAGGCAGCAGCCCAGCACACTACTATGAACTATGTATCATAGTCAGCCAATTACACAGGCAGCAGCCCAGCACACTACTATAAACTATGTATCAGAATCAGCCAATCACACAGGCAGCAGCCCAGCACACTACTATAAACTATGTATCATAGTCAGCCAATCACACAGGCAGCAGCCCAGCACACTACTATAAACTATGTATCAGAATCAGCCAATCACACAGGCAGCAGCCCAGCACACTACTATAAACTATGTATCAGAATCAGCCAATCACACAGGCAGCAGCCCAGCACACTGCTATAAACTATGTATCATAGTCAGCCAATCACACAGGCAGCAGCCCAGCACACTGCTATAAACTATGTATCATAGTCAGCCAATCACACATGCAGCAGCCCAGCACACTACTATAAACTATGTATCAGAATCAGCCAATCACACAGGCAGCAGCCCAGCACACTGCTATAAACTATGTATCATAGTCAGCCAATCACACAGGCAGCAGCCCAGCACACTACTATAAACTATGTATCAGAATCAGCCAATCACACAGGCAGCAGACCAGCCCAGCACACTACTATAAACTATGTATCATAGTCAGCCAATTACACAGGCAGCAGCCCAGCACACTACTATAAACTATGTATCATAGTCAGCCAATTACACAGGCAGCAGCCCAGCACACTACTATAAACTATGTATCATAGTCAGCCAATCACACAGGCAGCAGCCCAGCACACTTCTATAAACTCTGTATCATAGTCAGCCAATTACACAGGCAGCAGCCCAGCACACTACTATAAACTATGTATCAGAATCAGCCAATCACACAGGCAGCAGACCAGCCCAGCACACTACTATAAACTATGTATCATAGTCAGCCAATTACACAGGCAGCAGCCCAGCACACTACTATAAACTATGTATCATAGTCAGCCAATCACACAGGCAGCAGCCCAGCACACCACTATAAACTATGTATCAGAATCAGCCAATCACACAGGCAGCAGCCCAGCACACTACTATAAACTATGTATCATAGTCAGCCAATCACACAGGCAGCAGCCCAGCACACTACTATAAACTATGTATCATAGTCAGCCAATTACACAGGCAGCAGCCCAGGACACTACTATAAACTATGTATCATAGTCAGCCAATTACACAGGCAGCAGCCCAGAACATACTATAAACTATGTATCATAGTCAGCCAATTACACAGGCAGCAGCCCAGCACACTACTATAAACTATGTATCATAGTCAGCCAATTACACAGGCAGCAGCCCAGCACATACTATAAACTATGTATCATAGTCAGCCAATTACACAGGCAGCAGCCCAGCACACTACTATAAACTATGTATCATAGTCAGCCAATTACACAGGTAGCAGCCCAGCACACTACTATAAACTATGTATCATAGTCAGCCAATTACACAGGCAGCAGCCCAGCCCAACACACTACTATAAACTATGTATCATAGTCAGCCAACCACACAGGCAGCAGCCCAGCACACTACAATAAACTATGTATCATAGTCAGCCAATTACACAGGCAGCAGCCCAGCACACTACTATAAACTATGTATCATAGTCAGCCAATTACACAGGCAGCAGCCCAGTGCACTACTATAAACTATGTATTATAGTCAGCCAATTACATAGGCAGCATCCCAACACACTACTATAAACTATGTATCATAGTCAGCCAATCACACAGGCAGCAGCCCAGCACACTACTATAAACTATGTTTCATAGTCAGCCAATTACACAGGCAGCAGCCCAGCACACTACTATAAACTATGTATCATAGTCAGCCAATCACACAGGCAGCAGCCCAGCACACTACTATAAACTATGTATCAGAGTCAGCCAATTACACAGGCAGCAGCCCAGCACACTACTATAAACTATGTATCATAGTCAGCCAATTACACAGGCAGCAGCCCAGCACACTACTATAAACTATGTTTCATAGTCAGCCAATTACACAGGCAGCAGCCCAGCACACTACTATAAACTATGTATCAGAATCAGTCAATCACACAGGCAGCAGCCCAGCACACTACTATAAACTATGTATCAGAATCAGCCAATTACACAGGCAGCAGCCCAGCACACTACTATAAACTATGTATCATAGTCAGCCAATCACACAGGCAGCAGCCCAGCACACTACTATAAACTATGTATCATAGTCAGCCAATCACACAGGCAGCAGCCCAGCACACTACTATAAACTATGTATCATAGTCAGCCAATCACACAGGCAGCAGCCCAGCACACTGCTATAAACTATGTATCAGAATCAGCCAATTACACAGGCAGCAGCCCAGCACACTACTATAAACTATGTATCATAGTCAGCCAATTACACAGGCAGCAGCCCAGCACACTACTATAAACTATGTATCATAGTCAGCCAGTTACACAGGCAGCAGCCCAGCACACTACTATAAACTATGTATCATAGTCAGCCAATCACACAGGCAGCAGCCCAGCACACTACTATAAACTATGTATCATAGTCAGCCAATCACACAGGCAGCAGCCCAGCACACTGCTATAAACTATGTATCAGAATCAGCCAATTACACAGGCAGCAGCCCAGCACACTACTATAAACTATGTATCATAGTCAGCCAATTACACAGGCAGCAGCCCAGCACACTACTATAAACTATGTAGCATAGTCAGCCAATTACACAGGCAGCAGCCCAGCCCAGCACACTACTATAAACTATGTATCATAGTCAGCCAATTGCACAGGCAGCAGCCCAGCACACTAATATAAACTATGTATCAGAATCAGCCAATTACACAGGCAGCAGCCCAGCACACTACTATAAACTATGTATCATAGTCAGCCAATCACACAGGCAGCAGCCCAGCACACTGCTATAAACTATGTATCAGAATCAGCCAATTACACAGGCAGCAGCCCAGCACACTACTATAAACTATGTATCATAGTCAGCCAATTACACAGGCAGCAGCCCAGCACACTACTATAAACTATGTATCATAGTCAGCCAATCACACAGGCAGCAGCCCAGCACACTACTATAAACTATGTATCATATTCAGCCAATCACACAGGCAGCAGCCCAGCACACTGCTATAAACTATGTATCAGAATCAGCCAATTACACAGGCAGCAGCCCAGCACACTACTATAAACTATGTATCATAGTCAGCCAATTACACAGGCAGCAGCCCAGCACACTACTATAAACTATGTATCAGAATCAGCCAATTACACAGGCAGCAGCCCAGCACACTACTATAAACTATGTATCATAGTCAACCAATTACACAGGCAGCAGCCCAGCACACTATTATTTATTTATTTATTTATTTATTTATTTGCAGTTGGTTTACCAGGATAGTCCATTGGGCCAAAAAGAACCCGTTTTCAATGGAGTCCTGGGGAGAAAAGCTCCAGACAATGTAGATTACAGTAGGTATTAGGCATATTTAAACATTGTTAAAGTCACAGTAGGCAAAATTCAAATGCAAAGCAAAACAGTTACAATAAATTTAAGTTTTAAAAGTAAAAAAGAAAACTGATGACAGATTATCTGAAATTATACATAAATTCAAAATTCTACTAGAGTTATTTAATAAAGAGAGTTCAACATATGAGAGTGCAGAGTATTCTTATGTATTCATTAGTGATGAACAGTGAAATGGGAATTATGGATAATGAGAGAGAGAAGTCAAGAACGTCAGCAGGAGTCCAGGAGATGGGTATTTAAGTAGGGTGGGAGCAAGAGCATTCCCACTGGGAAAGTAGAAGTGAATGAAGAGATTTTTTGAACATAAAATGGTTAGAGGTAGTATGGATAGATGAAGGTAGAGAGTTCCAGAGACGAGCTAACCCATG
The DNA here is from genome assembly GCF_019279795.1 of Protopterus annectens. Lineage (NCBI taxonomy): Eukaryota > Metazoa > Chordata > Ceratodontiformes > Protopteridae > Protopterus > Protopterus annectens. The sequence continues at coordinate 1,065,501,825 of NC_056726.1, read as the reverse complement.
TGAGAGAAGGTATTTGCCAGGTGGATGGGTTGGTTTGTACACTTCAAGCAGATTTTGGTTGTTGAACCTTAATATTCTATCAGGTTTGTGCATTTTAAGCACAGAAGAGAGCGAGGGACAGAGGGAGGGGTTGAAAATAAGTTTGTGAGCAAGGGATAGTTGTGTATAGGAGAGCTGATGGGGTAGTTCTAGCCATTTTAGTTGTTGGAGAGAGGAGCAATGGTGGGAGTAAGTCTTTTGGTTGGTAGCAAACTTGGCTATTTTATTGTAGCATGAGGAGAGTTGTTTTTTCAGGGAGATTTGTAGATTAGTTAGTGGAGCTCCATATAGAAGGGAGGGAATAAGAAAGGAAGTAGAGAGTGATTTTAGTGGTGGTTGTTAGGTAGTTTTGTTGTCTATAGAGCATCCCTAGCTTTTGATGTGTTTTTTTAATATTGAGTTGTAAATGAGAGTTGAATTTTAGTTGGTTGTCAATTTGGACTCCAAGTAATTTGGTCTCTGTCACTAGTTCCAGGGGAGTGTAATTTTCACTAGTAATTGAGAATGAGTTTGTATTGAGAGAGTTGTGTTTAGAAGGGGTGAATATCATTAATTTAGTTTTAGTGGGGTTGAGTGCTAAATGATTTGCTTTCATCCATAGTTCAGTGGTAGAGAAAGCATCTTGAGTTAGTTTTATGAGAGTGGGGATGGTGGAGGCCTTGCAGATAATGGTTGAATCATCTGCTTATTGGATGATATTGGTGAGAGGGATGGCTTTGTGGAAATCATTTATAAATATGTTAAAAAGGAGGGGACCTAGTATGGAACCTTGGGGTACGCCTGTTGGGGTGTTAAGGAATGAAGAGGTTGCCTTTTTCCATTTCACTGCTTGATGTCTATTAGATAGGTAGATAGAGAACCAGTTCAAAGTAGAGGGGGAGAGGTTGAGTTTGGAGAGTTTTGTTAGAAGCAGTCTATGTGATATAGTATCAAAGGCTTTAGAGAGGTCAAGTAGAAGGGTAAAGACAATTTGTCCAGAGTCTCGGGCACTATTTACAGTTTCTAGAAAGGAGAGGAGGGCTGTCATAGTGCTGTGATTTGGTCTAAATCCATGCTGTGTGGGAGAAAGTAGGTTGTTATCTAGGAGATGTGGTAGGAGTTGAAGGTGGATGCACTTTTCCAAGAGTTTAGAGATGGGAGATAGGATAGCAATGGGGCGGAAGTTGGAAACAAGGTTGTTACTGCCGCCTTTATGCAAAGGTATGATGAAGGCCTTTTTCCAGATTTGGGGAACCATATGTTCTTGAATTGAGCGGTTGATTAATATGCTAATAGGGTAGGCAATTCCTTCAGCTGCTAAGCTTAGAAAGTTAGAAGGTATGTCATCGGGAGCATTGGTGCCTGGTTTTAGTTTCTTAAGGAGTTTTAGTATGGTAGATGTGGGTATAGGTTTTAGTGAGAATGGAGGGGGGACTGGAGAGAGGGTGTTAGGGGATGAAGATAAAGTGGAGGGAGAGAGAGTAGGAGAGCAGGTGTATATTGTAGGGAGAGGGGAAGGTGTAGATGGAGTGAGAGTAGGAGAGGAGGAGTGTGGAAGAGAGTTAGTAGATATGAGACTGTCATTGGTAGTAGTGTTGTGTTGAGTGTGGTTGGGGTAAGGTGGAGGTGAGTTGGAGTGTGTGTTGTAGGAGAAAGAGGAGGTTAATTTAGAAATAGATTTGATGAAAAATGTATTGAATTGAGTGGCTAAGTCTGTATCAGTGGCATTAGGGTCAGGGGTTGGGGTGACTATTTTACTGGGGTAAAGTAGAGTGAAGATGCCTTTCCAGAATTTCTGAGGATTTGATTTGTTGTTGTTTTGAAGTGTGAAGAAGTAATTTTGTCTATCAGAGATGATAAGTTTTTTTACCTTGTTTCTAAGAGTTCGATAGTCATTGTGGATGAGGGGGGTTTTATTTTTCTGATATTTAGCCCAGAGTTTGTCTCTTTTCCGCATAGTAGCTAGTGTATTTTTGGTGAGCCATGGAGAGGTTTTAGTTTTTATTCTTTTAGTTCTTAGAGGAGCATGGACATTTAGCAGTTTTAGGAATGTTGTGTTGAAGTGGGTGACAGCATCATCTAAAGGAAGTGTTTTTAGACAATTCCAGTTTATAGATTTTAGGGAGTTAGTGAAGTTAGAAGGATTGAAGTCTTTTTGGTTACGTGTTGTAATGTAGTTATGGGAATGATGTTGGGTTAAGGGGAGTCGATGAGTGAAGATAGGTATATGGTCACCAAGGGGATCGGGAAGGGTTCCACTGTTTGAGAAATAGTGGGGATGAGATACTAGGATCCAGTCTAGGATACTGCTGGAGGAGAGATTTTTTGATGGGTGTGTAATAGAGTTGATTAGTTGTGAGAAGTTATGTAAGTTAATGTTAAGTGGGTTTGTGGGTGACTGTATGGAGATCCAGTTAATATTCATATCACCTAAGATTATGGTTTCATTGCTGATGTTGTTGGCAAGCCATGAGAGTATGTCTTCGGGAGTGGATACATTATCTCCTGGAGGGATATAGAGTGAGACTATGCATATGTGTTTATGTTTGTTAACTTGGAGTAGTGATATAAGTATTTCTGCGTTATTAAATTGAGGTGTGGGTTTGTTGTAGGGGGTAACTGACAGGGAGGTAGAGTAGAGAAGAGCTACTCCTCCACCTTTTTTATGAGACCGGTCTTTTCTGATGATTGAATAGTTAGGTGGAAGTATTTCTGAGTCTTTTATGTGAGGTTTCAACCATGTTTCTGAGATGGATAAGATGTCTGGTTTATGATGTGTTAGCCAAGCATGGAGGTTTGGGATTTTGTTAATTATACTTTGAGAATTTAAGGCAGTAAGTATTAAGGACTTGACCTTGATTGTTGAAGTGGGGGGGCCAGGGTTAGGATGGATATCTCCTGATAATAAATTGCTAATGGGAGTTAGTGTTAGTTTGGAGAAGAAGCAAGCCAGCTTAGAGAATAGGTTTGGATGTATTATGCTTTTGAAAGATTTAGATACTGTTGGGAGTGGAGGGAGTTTCTGAGTGGTTATAACTTTAAATGAAAAAAGTTGAAGGTTGTTTAAAGGGCACAAATGTGGGGAAATTGAGATGTTAGAGTGAGGTAGTAAGGAGCTAACATGGTTGGTTATGTGGTAGGATTGGGAGTAATATGAATAGCTAGGATGTGTAAGTTGGAAGAGGTAGGCTAAGGTAAAGAGTATAATTAGTGAGAAGATGCAGCATCTAGGTTGTAGAGCCATGTTGAAGTGAAGGTAAGTGTAGTTGTGAGGTAATTATGATATTAGATGTGGAGTTAATAGATGTGTGGGGAAATATGGTAGTTGTGAAGGCTTGCAGGGGGAATGTGTTGTGGGAGTAGAGGCGAAAGGAGTTGTATGTGGTTAGGTAATGTTTATCAAATGTGAGTGAGTTAGAAAAGGTGGGAAAAGGAATGGGTGTTTCCAGGGATATGGATTGTGATAGGTTTACGATATGAAGGGGTGTGGCTATTATATGGATAAATCTAGGGATGCTGGGGGTGGGTGAGATTTGGGGGTAGGGGAGCGGAGTGAGCCCGCAGGGCGAACGGAGCGGGAAGAACTGAAGTAAACAGAAGAGGATCAGAAACCTATCAGTGAGGTGTTGAAACAGAAGGTAAGTAGAGGGGAGTTTGAATTAGTGGCGTGGAATGGGCAGGAGTGTGAAAGTGGTGAGAGGGAAAAGGAAGGTAATAGTATGAAGTGTTAGAATGTATCAGAGAGTGAGAGAAAAGTAAGGGTATACAGAGAAAGCTGGAGTGAGTGAGTAGCACTAGGTATTAGTGGGGGGAGGGTGCTATCTAATGGACAAAAACAGAATTGCCTTTGGTACACCAGGGGGAACCCAGGTCTGGGTTAGAATGAAGGAAGAAGGGAGCAAGCCTGTGAAACTCACAGAGGGGTAAGAAGAGGATAGAAGACAAAGGGGGTTTGGCCGCTGGCTTTCCTGGCAGAGAGCAGACAAAGCACCTATCAGGGCAAACAAACTAATAGTTCAAGGTCTGGTAGCAGTATCACGTACTTTCATTAAGTCAGGGAGAAGCTTTGTGGAGGCAGCAAGGTTTAATGGAGTTGCTAGAGCAATTGGCTGGGAGTGTAGAATATTTCCTTTGGAGTAGGTGTCCACCAGGCCACACACACAAGGGGTTAGCCAGGAAGAAAGAGTTTCATTAAGTCAGGGAGAAGCTTTGTGGAGGCAGCAAGGTTTGATGGAGTTGCTAGAGCAATTGGCTGGGAGTGTAGAATATTTCCTTTGGAGTAGGTGTCCACCAGGCCACACACACAAGGGGTTAGCCAGGAAGAAAGAGTTTCATTAAGTCAGGGAGAAGCTTTGTGGAGGCAGCAAGGTTTGATGGAGTTGCTAGAGCAATTGGCTGGGAGTGTAGAATATTTCCTTTGGAGTAGGTGTCCACCAGGCCACACACACAAGGGGTTAGCCAGGAAGAAAGAGTTTCATTAAGTCAGGGAGAAGCTTTGTGGAGGCAGCAAGGTTTGATGGAGTTGCTAGAGCAATTGGCTGGGAGTGTAGAATATTTCCTTTGGAGTAGGTGTCCACCAGGCCACACACACAAGGGGTTAGCCAGGAAGAAAGAGTTTCATTAAGTCAGGAAGAAGCTTTGTGGAGGCAGCAAGGTTTGATGGAGTTGCTAGAGCAATTGCTGGGAATGTAGAATATTTCCTTTGGAGTAGGTGTCCACCAGGCCACACACACAAGGGGTTAGCCAGGAAGACAGAGTGAAAGGTGTTGGCACTCAGCCAGGGGTGCACAGCAGCAAAACACAGATGAGGACTTAGAAACTACTATATAAACTATAGTAAACCACTACTATAAACTATGTATCATAGTCAGCCAATTACACAGGCAGCAGCCCAGCACACTACTATAAACTATGTATCATAGTCAGCCAATTACACAGGCAGCAGCCCAGCACACTACTATAAACTATATATCATAGTCAGCCAATCACACAGGCAGCAGCCCAGCACACTACTATAAACTATGTATCATAGTCAACCAATTACACAGGCAGCAGCCCAGCACAGTACTATAAACTATGTATCAGAATCAGTCAATTACACAGGCAGCAGCCCAGCACACTACTATAAACTATGTATCATAGTCAGCCAATCACACAGGCAGCAGCCCAGCACACTACAATAAACTATGTATCATAGTCAGCCAATCACACAGGCATGTATCATAGTCAGCCAATCACACAGGCAGCAGCCCAGCACACTACTATAAACTATGTTAACACCTTTAAGCCTGTTTTTTTTTCCACACACTCTACACCTCTGGTGTACACATTTGGGGGAATTTTAAACTGACAAAATTAACAAGACATGTTAGGGGCTGCTGTTGCTTTGACCTGTCAGTATGTGCTAGAGACTGAGGGTGGTGAGGAGGATAATGCTGATAACCAACTCAGACTGAGGAGGAGGAGAAGAGTGTTCAGACCCAGGGTAACCTACCAAAGGCTACATGATCTGGAGATAGTAGAGTGCTACAGGGTGGACAGGAACATACTCCAGTAACCACCTGTTCAGGGGCGATCTGTGCCTGACGTATAAAGCCATGTCCAACCCGGAATTAATGGACATGCTGCACCTCAGAAAATCCAAATCCCATCGAGCTACGTGCTCGAGAGACTTGAACCTCAGCACTGAAATAAATAGGACATGCTGGAGGGACCGATTCATAATGCAGAGGCTCCCTTCACTCTGGAATAAAATCCCAGTCCAGGTTAGGCAGAGTCCCTCATTGACTCTCTTCAAGAGGAATCTTGATTAGTGGATGGGAGATCGTAGGTTTAACCCGGGTATCACTTCTGTGTCACTGTTAGACAGAGGCACAGTATACTAACCTCGAAAATGGGCATAGCAAAATTAATTTAAAATGGGTGGCGAAAGCCAAACACATTCTGGCTAGGCTTATAAATGCCCTAGGGCAGATAGCCTAGTATGAACCTATGAACTTGTTCAGCTGTGCTGGCCTCACCTCAGACCCAGAACCAACAGAGGGGAACCCATCCCAGTGAATACCAAGGTATATGTAGCCTTAAGAATACTAGCTACAGGTACTTACCAAAGACCAGCTGGGGTTATCATGGGGGTCTCACAGGGATCAACATCCCAGGATACTCCACCAGTTCCTGAATGCCATGCAACCACATGCCACTGAGTACATTCACTTTCCCAGCACCCGTGAGTAGAGGACCAGCAATATGCATCTCTTCCACTATGTAGCAGAATACCCGGAGGTACTGGGTGCAATAGACTGCATGCACATCCACATCAAAGCACCACCTGGTAACCAGGGTAGGGTCTACCTAAACTGCAAGAAGTTCCATTCCATCAACTGCCACTTTGTGTGCAATGCCCATGGCATTATCATGAATGTGTGTGCTGGCAGCCCTGGAAGCTATCATGACTCCCATGTCTGGCATTCGTCACAGCTGTACCAGCATTTGCCAGTGGGGACATCCCATATGGCCATCTGGTGGGGGATACTGGCTGCGCACTGGAGCCATGGATGATGGCACCCATCAGAAATGCACACACACCCACACAAGAATGCCATAATGAGGCACACGCACAAACTAGGATCATTAAAGAGCATGTGTTTGCGATGCTCACATCACGGTTCCACTGCCTTGACATATCTGGTGAAGCCAGCCACATGTGCACACATTTTCATAGTATGTACCATGCTACACAATATGATTCTGCGGAAACAGCTGCAGCAGGAACAAAATGGGGAAGGGCCACACAGCCCCCCCACCATTGCCTAGGCCTCCACAGCCACAGAGGGACTCAGAGGAGGAACATCTTGAGCCTGCCCCTGTAGGCAGATAGAGGCATGTCCAGTATGCCCTGTCCTTGACAAAGAGGCAACTCAAAGCACATACACGGACACAGCCGGGCCTGAGGGACTGATCTATCTCTCTCTGACTCACACACACAGTAAAATTGATGCCAAACATCACACCACCCATACCTTACCATGTACAGGCAGTGTACTGCATGCATCCAACATAGTCAGCCCTCAAAAACCATCCTAACAACAGCCTCAGTCACAAGATAAGTCAGTCTCCTTAACAAAATAAATGAATGGAGTTGAATGTTCTCATAGCATATTTATGGTATTGATTCAAGCATGAAAGGGGAATTGGGTGGTTTACTGGGATAGCAACAGACAACTGACATCTCTGTGGGACAGCAGGAAGTGTATTCCTAGTACTGGCCTACCCACATCATGCAGTTCCACCCTAGTCAACAAATACCACTGCAGTATATGTGGTGAGCCAAATAACCGGGGGGTCATAGGTCACATGCATGGATGTCGAACTGGTGGTTCCATACACAACCCCAGCCACACCCATGAGATCAGATGTAGAAAACCATACAGAAATGTCTGGAAAAGGCCCTCAGATGGTGACATCCATGAAATCCCCACCTACAGATTTTTACACAGTGTTATCACAGCAGGTCTGGCAGTGGCAGTATGGCTTTGAAAGATAAGAAGTCAGAAACTACAAATGTTTATGCCAGAACAATCTGACCTGTGGTCAATACTGTTATGCCTGTAGTGTTAAAGATAGGGCACACCTCTATGCTAAATGGGACCAAAATGTTAAGCAAATATCAGCACAGTCTCTGCAAATATGTATTGTGTACAGAGGTGTCACCCCCCCCCCCACACAGTCGCATAGAAATGCAGTAACATGTCTCTAACCTTAAGCAGCATGCAGCCATCAACTAGAGTGATGGCTCAACACAAACAGAAAGCAATTGTCAGTCACACCCAGTCAACGTACTGGTGACATCCCAGGGTTGTCAACTGCCGGCAGCCTGGGAACTTATGATCATCAGAATTTATTGCCTTGCTACAGAGGGCCTGCATCTGTCACACCTGGCCTACAGGCCTGTGACAAATGCCCATTCCTCACCCTCAGTGTCCTGTTAGGAAGTGTCATGGGCTCCAAAACACCAACATAACTCAGTCTACAAAATACAAAGAAAGGCTATGCTGCTAACTGCTAAGAGAAAACCTGCCAATGTTAGAGAGACAGAAATTTGGACAAAGCCATGAATAATGGGGTGAAAAGGTCCAAAGAGAAGGACACATTTGAAATACTGCTCTAATAATGTCATAAAGTTGATGGAATGATTGTAGTAGCATGGAATTTCTGATGCAGACGAAGTCTGAAACTGCAGTGTCAACTGTCAGTAAATTCTGACTTCAATCTTGAGTGACTTGCAAAACACCTTTCCTTGAAAACCACACTTGTTTGAGTAAACAACAAGATATATGAGTCATGGATGCGGACATTCTGTGATACCCTGTACAGTTGACAGGCAGGGCTAGGAGTCTAAACATGGGAATGCATTCATTGCAGACAGTTCTAACCCTGGAAGATGGTGACATGTCTGCACCCACAGAACCCTGGCCCACAGCCATAGGGAGTAACACATCCTTCCCTGTTCACTCATCCTATGCAACATCCTGACCCCACAATGTGGCCATCCAAGCAAAATGAGGTGGCCATACATATATGTGAGACAAACACACATCTCCAGGCTGGTCAAACAGTCTGACACACACAAGACCATCTAACTGCAGTCAACCTTTGAGAAGAACCCTATGCAAAGTACTGGTAGCTATAGGCAAACATACCTGACCCAGGACAACTCCCCCACACACATCTTATCCCCTATAAATCTATCCAGATGCCTGTCATCCTGATTCTGTCTGACTTATATTACCCAACCATGGACTGGAAATCAGACCAGGCCAGAACAGAAATGCACAGAGATTCTACCATTGTAATATATCACCAAGGTGCAGCACCAGCAGTCACTTGCTTCTAGGCACAGCTCTCAACAGGCAGGATTGCACAAGAATGCATAGCATTTTGTCCATAACCCTGGTGTGTGCATCATCCATCCTGTATTCCTCTGGTAAATCACTGTGATGATCTGAGGAGGTATGTCACGAGGTACTGAAACAATACATGACAGTGTCAAACGGCATATATGTCAGATGTCTGCTAAAGCAAGCCCTGTAACCCTAGCAACCCATACATCACTGAGAGAAATAGTCACAACCACCGTATGGCCCATTGTCTCCCCATTTTGAAAGGCTGTCTCCAGATATCCTGCACCAACAGGTTAAGAGGTATGGCTGTAGCACAAAACAAACCAGACTGGAGTACAACAATCCCTAGAATGGAGTCCCACATGTACTATAGAAGGTCACGCTGGGCATGCTCATACACTTAGAGAAATGTCAGTAGGATATAGGAATGAACAGGTTGTCCCACCCAGTGCACTTCCCATTGCCCTACTTTAGCAGTCCTGAAGATGTCTGTCACCATAGAAGTCCCTTTCATCAGGCCTTATCTCTATAAACTCTGTGGCATGTGTGATAAATGTTTAGCACTATAATAGAAATGAATAGTTAGTTAGGCATTTTAATCTCAGTCCTGACAAATGTAAAAGTGTGTGTGTGTGTGTGTGTGTGTGTGTGTGTGTGTGTGTGTGTGTGTGTGTGTGTGTGTGTGTGTGTGTGTGTGTGTGTGTTTACAAGTTAAAGCTTTTGGGTCCATTCAAACCCAGTACACTTCCCCTTTCCCTACTTTAGCAGTCCTGCAGATATAAATCATCTAAGAAGTGCCTTCCATCAGATCTCAGCCCCATAAGCTTTGTGGTGCATACGATAACTGCATAACATATAATACAAATAACTAGTTAGGTAGGAGTTCTATTCTCTGTGCTGGTAAATGTGTGTGTATATGTGTGGTTTAAAGTATTTTGTGGCCTCTCTCACCCAGTACATCACCCACTGCTGTACTTTACAAGGACTGGTGATGTTCCTCACCTTAGAAGTACCTTTGGACAGCCTTCATTCTATAAGCTCTGTGGTGCATGTGATAAATGTGTCATACTGTAGTAGTAATAAATAAATAGGTAGAGGTTCTAATCTGAGCCCAGGTAAGAGTGTGTGTGTGTGTGTGTGTTTGAACAGTAGCCTGTCTGTGGGGGGTTGTTGTGTTTGTGTGAGAACCATATCCATTGGGGGTGTGTTTTGCTACTTTTTGCTGTTGCCCACCCAGTACATGTCCCAGTGTCTGCATTACAAGACCCACAGTTGTCATCCACTGTAGAGGGACCTGTAGACACTCTGTAGCCCTATAAGCATTGTTCCATGTGCAATGACTATGCGACAGTATGGAATAGATAAGAAGATATACTGCCCATCTAATCCTTGGATATCACTCCCCACTTAGGAATCATACACAAACATGGTCAGGTAGGCAGCCACACCTACATCAGTAGGTGGCCTGCAAACTGGCTCACAGATGGAACCCACAGTGTGAAAGCAGTGGACTCCATGTCAGACTGCTGAACAGTCACGAGTGGAGTCCCACAGGTTGTGGACCTGGGTTCCCTCATGTTTGGGATCCACACCTCTGAGGACCAGCCCAATACAAAGGCACCCTGGATGACAGTGTTTGCAGATGACTACAAACATGAGGTTGACATACTTCACAAAGGCCTCTCTGAGACCTATGACTGTTGTCAGAACCCTCGACATAAGCGCAATGCCAGATGATGTGCCGCCATCCCATTTGGGTACAACATGGTTCCCATAAGGTAATACATTGATGGTAGTCCACTGAGCACTGATGTTGGTATAATGGAATTGGGAACACAGGTTGACAACGAGCTCTATGGTGACCCCCTACAGTGCCACTGTCTTCCGAAAGTCCTTCCATGTGTCACTTCTCTTGATTCAGGGTGTTGAATCCAGGAAGTAAAAGGACAGTGTTTCCCTGTACACACCCCTCAGTAGCCCAATCAATGTGTACAATCAATGTGTACTATGGCCCATTTACCATGGACCCCACTGGACACCAGCAACAACAGGAGAGGCTGCAAATGTGCCTCACAAAGAGGATCTTAGGTACTACACACTTGCCCCATACAGACAGACTCCAACAACTGCAATGGATATCTTTCTCATATTGGCTACTTAGATGTGATCTCTGCCTGACATACATCCAACCTTGTCAGGAATGCTATGTTCAAGGAAACCAATTTCTCCACACAACGTGCACCAGATACCTCAACCCCATCCTCACAATCAACAGGAAATACTGGAGGGACAGGTTCAAAACCAAGAGACTGACCATGCCATGAAATAGATGCCACATTTTATTTATTTATTTATTTGCAGTTGGTTTACCAGGATAGTCCATTGGGCCAAAAAACACCCATTTTCAATGGAGTCCTGGGGAGAAAAGCTCCAAACAATCAAAGTTACAATAGGTTAAACATGATAATTATACAAGAGTAAAAGATTCAAACAAACAATTACAAAGTAGTAGAGGAAACATTACAGCTAATACAAACTAGAGATGAAACTTTTACAAATAATACAAACTAGAGATGAAACTTTTACAAATAATACAAACTAGTGATGAAGCTTACAGGTGGTACAAACAAAGAAGGAATGTTGCAAAGTAATTAGTGAGAAGTACAGTTACATATCAGGAATCCTACATGTAAGGGGTACAGCGTGGTGTATTCTTGTGGATACAATAATAACACTAAGAGTGTATGAGATAGGAGAAATTCTAAAGGAATATTGCAGATGTAAATAGGGGAAGGAAAGGAAGATGGAATTACTAGTGTTAGTTATGTGGGGTGGAAGCAAGAGCATTCCCACTGGGATACTAGATGTGAATGAAGAGATTTTTTGAAAGTAAAATGGTTGGAGGTGATATGAATTGATGGAGGTAGGGAGTTCCAGAGGCGTGCTAAACCATGTGATAGAAGATTTTTGCCTGGAGGACGAGTTGGTTTGTAAACTTCTAATAGATTTTGGTTGTTAGACCTTAATACTCTATTGGGTAGGTGCATTTTGAAGGTAGAAGACAGGGAGGGACAGAGGGAGGGGTTGAAAATGAGCTTGTGTGCAAGAGTTAGTTGAGTATAGGTGAGATGCTTGGGTAGTTCTAGCCAATGGAGTTGTTCGAGAGAGGAACAGTGGTGGGTGGTGGACTTGTGGCTGGTAGCGAACTTGGCGATTTTGTTGTAGCAGGTGGTGAGTTGTGTTTTCAGAGAGGACTGTATGTTAGTTAGAAGTGGTGCTCCATAGAGAAGTGAGGGGATAAGAAAGGAAGTAGAAAGAGTGATTTTAGTAGCAGGTGTAAGGTAGTGCTTTTGCCGATAGAGCATACCAAGTTTTTGATGGGTTTTTTTTATATTTAGTTGTATATGGGAGTTGAATTTGAGCTGGTTATCAATTTGGACACCAAGTAATTTGGTCTCTGAGACCAGTTCCAGAGGTGTGTTGTTTTGACTAGTAATAGAGAATGTGTTACTATCGTAATAGGTGACTTTAGAGGGGGTGAACACCATTAATTTGGTTTTAGAGGCGTTGAGTGCTAGGTGGTTTCTTTTCATCCATTGCTCTGTGGTTAAAAAAGCGTCTTGAGTAAGCTTGAGGAGTGTGGGGATAGATGAGGCCGAGCAGATAATAGTTGAGTCATCTGCATACTGGATAATGTTTGAGAATGGGATAGAGTTACGGAAATCATTTATGAATATGTTAAAGAGGAGGGGACCTAATATGGAGCCTTGGGGACTCGGTTGGGGTATTTAGAAATGAGGAGGTTGCCTTTTTCCATTTTACTGCTTGATATCTATTTGATAGGTAGCTGGAGAACCAGTTCAAGGATGAAGGAGATAGGTTAAGTTTTGAGATTTTCGTTAAAAGCAGGCTGTGTGATATAGTGTCAAAGGCCTTAGAGAGGTCAAGTAGTAGGGTAGAGACAATAAGTCCAGAGTCCCGGGCTTTGTTTACAGTTTCAAGGAAGGAGAGGAGGGCTGTCATAGTGCTGTGGCCAGGTCTGAAACCATGTTGTGTGGGGGTTAGTAGGTGATTATCTAAGAGATGTGGAAGGAGTTGAATTTGGATACACTTTTCTAGGAGTTTAGAGATTGGAGACAGGATAGCGATGTGGCAGAAATTAGTCACACTGTTATTGTTGCCACCTTTATGTAAAGGTATGATAAAGGCCTTTTTCCAGATTTGGGGAACTGTACTTTCCTGGATAGAGCAGTTGATTAGAATGATAATGAGGTAGGCAATTGCATCAGCAGCTATGCTAAGAAAGTAAGAAGGGATGTTATCAGGAGCATTAGTGCATGGCTTTAGTTTCTGTAGGAGTTTTTTTATAGTAGAAGTGGGTATGGGTTTTAATGAGAATAGTGGGGAGTGAAGAGAGGGGGTGTTGGGGGGATGGGGAGGAAGTGAGAGTAGGAGGAGAGGTGGAGGGTGGAAAGTTAGTGGATGAGAGTGAGGGAGTGGTAGCAGCACAGGGTGGAGTGTTGGTATGGGAGGATGGGGGTAGATTGGAGTATGTGGTGTTGTTAGAGAATGAAGAGGTTAATTTGGAAATAGATTCAATAAAGAATGAGTTAAATTGGGTAGCTAAGTCAGTATCAGGGGCGTTAGGGTCCGGGGTGGGGGTGCCTGGTTTGCTGGGGTTAAGTAGAGTAGAGATACCTTTCCAGAATTTTTGAGGATTAGTTTTGTTACTGTTTTGGAGGATGGAGAAGTAGTTTTGTCGATCAGAGATGATGAGCTTTTTTACATTATTTCTAAGTGTTTTGTATTCATTATGTAAGAGGGGGGTCTTATTTTCCAGGTAGTGTGCCCAGACTTTATCTCTGAGACGCATGGTTGCTAGTGTGTGTTTGGTAAGCCAAAGGGCCGTATTGATTTTTATTCTCTTTGTCCTTAAGGGAGCATGAAAATCTAGCAGTTTTAAGAATGCTGAGTTGAAGTGGGCAACTGCGTTATCTAGTTATTTTGGTTACGGACAGTAATATAATTATGAGTGCGATGTAGGAGTAAGGGGAGTCGATGAGGGAAGGTGGGTATGTGGTCACTAAGAGGGTCGGGAAGAGTACCACTGTCGGAGAAATAATGCGGATGAGAGACTAAAATCCAATCCAGAATACTGCTGCTAGAGGGTTTTTTTGAGGGGCGTGTAATAGAGTTGATTAGCTGTGAGAAATTATAGAGGTTAATGTTAAGTGGGTTTGTAGGAGACTGAATGGAGGCCCAGTTAATATTCATGTCACCTAAGATTATGGTTTCATTTCTAATGTTATTGGAGAGCCAGGAAAGGATGTCTTCGAGTGTAGAAATATTATCCCCTGGGGGGAAGTATAGGGAAGTTATACATATGTGTTTGTGTTTGTTAACTTGAAGTAGTGTTAAGAGAAGTTCAGCATTATTAAATTGAGGAGTAGGTTTGTTATAGGGGGCAACTGACAGGGAGGATGAGTAGAGGAGAGCTACTCCTCCCCCTTTTTTGTGGGACCTGTCTTTTCTAATGATAGAATAGTTTGGTGGAGTTATTTCAGAGTCTTTTATATGGGGTTTTAACCATGTTTTTGAGATGGTTAAGATGTCAGGTTTATTATGTATGAGCCAGGCATGGAGGTTTGGGATTTTGTTAACTATACTTAGGGAGTTTATAGAAGTTAGTAATATGCTCTTGTCTGTAATGGCTGAGGTGGGGGCCCTGGGTTAGGATGGATATCACCTGATATTAGACTGGTAATCAGGTGTAGGATTGGGTGAGAGAGGTAATTGGACAGTTTAGAGAAAATATTAGGTTCTATTGTGATTATGAAGGATTTGCCAGTTACTATGGGGGTAGATTGTTTATGAGTGGTGACTAGTTTATATGGATAAAGTAAAAGTTTTTTTATAGGAAATAGATGGGGAGAAATTGGGGTGTTAGAGTATGAGAGAGAGGAGGTAAGGTGGTTAGTTACATGGAAGGATTGTGAGTGGTAGGAATTCCTGGGCTGGGTGAGGTAATGAAAATATGTTAAGTTAAGAAGTTGAAGTAGTAAAAAGGAGATGAATGAGGGTTTTGAGAGCATTTTGAGATGTGGGTAATTAGAGGTGCTAAGTTGATGTTGAAGAAAATGTAGAAATGAGAGAGGTTTATATGTAGAGGATCTGGTAAGTACTTAAATAGTGCTAAGGAATAGATAGTTGTGTAAGGATTTGCTGGGGATGTAGTATTGGAGCGGGTGTTGAGATAGTAATGTAGTCTAATTGGCTAGGTGAGGAATACTAGGAGAGGTGAATGAAGGTTAATTAGGGTGGAGTAGGGGATTAATGTGTCTGGAATTCTGGAGACTGATTGGACTGGAAATGCTAGTGGGTGTGGTTATGGGGTAATAAAGTTGGAGGTGCTGGGGGTGGGTGAGATTTGGGGGCAGGGTAGGGGAGCGGAGTGAGCCTGCAGGGTGAATGGAGCGGGTAGAAACCACAGGCAAGGAGGGCAGCAGAGGATCGAGAACCTATCAGTGGAGTGTAGAATTTCAGAAGGGTAAGTAGAGGGGACCTGGAAATAGTAGGTTATCGTGGGCTGTAATGGTTTTAAGGGAGAGAGAAAAAAAGAAAAGTTAGAGCAATAAGAAAATATAAGAAGAAGTCAAAAGAAGTTAGTATAAGTGGGGAGAGGATGCCATCTAGTGGACAGATGCTGAAGTGCACCTTGGCCCACCAGGGCAATCTCTGTACTGGGTTGGACTGAAGGGAGAGGCGAGCAAGAGTAAATTAGGGGACTAGATGAGGGAGAATAGCGGAAATATAGAGATAAGAGGGGTTTAGGCTGCTGGCTTTACTGGCAGGGAGCATTCTGTACACCTATCAGGGCTTAAAAACTATAGTAGTTCAAGGCTTAACAGCATAGACGTACTTCCTTGGATTCTTCTGGGATAAGCTTGCTTTAATTCCGAGAGGGGTTGAGGCAGCAGCGTTTGTGATAGTTGCTATAAGCAAACGGCTGAGCTTGACTTAGATTTAATGTATGTCTAGGTGTCCACCAGGTGTAATCACAAGGGATAGTTCAGGACAAAAAGCTAGAGAACAAGAGAGAAAGGTGAGAGAGAAATTGTAGTTTAGTAGACTAAAATATAATATCCCTGGTAACAGTAAGCAAAACTCAACAATGTAAAATTAGCAATGATTTGAAATTAAGGCACTTTGGGTAATAGTTTGTTGCAATTAACAATAAATGTAGAGAGTTTACAAGATCAAACATATAAATAAAGGTATTGCACTCATATTATACCGCTAAATGTTAAGCCAAGCGCATTACTGGCCCTCTTCAAAAAATTCAGGAAGAGTGGATGGGGAATAGAATACCCACCCTGGGGATCACTCCAGTGACTATATTCAGGAGACACACTGGGGAGTATTGTCAGGTTGCATGATGCCAGTGTATTCCCATGGGCTAACCTCGTAAAGCCTCCATGGCCATTTGCCACATACACACCTATGTCTCTTTGAACCTATTGTTCTCAGTACTGTCAAATGTGTGTGCATACATTAGTGTGTCTGAAAGTGTTTGTAAGTGTGTAAACATGTGGGTGAAAGTAGTTGGTGGCCCATCTCACCCAGTACAACTACCATTGCCATACCTTGCAAGTGCTGTAGATGTTATTCACTATATAGGTACCTTGGGACACTCCACAACCTATAAGCTCTGTGGTGTGTATGGTAACTGCATAACACTATACTATCAATAACCACATAGCTAGGGGTTCTAATATGAGTCGTGGCAAATGTGTGTGTGTGTACTGTTGTGTGTAAATGTCTATATTTGGAGGCTACCATATTTTGTGGCCTCTCTCACCCAGTACAGCACCCACTGTCATAATTTGCAAGGCCTAATGATGTCCTTCACCTTAGAAGTACCTTTGGTCAAGTGTCACCCCATAACCTCCATGGTGCATATGATAAATGCATAACAATATAGTAACAATAAATAGATAGGTAGGGGTTCTACTCCCAGTCCTGGCAAGTGTGTGAGAGACGAGTATTGTGTGTGTGTGTGTGTGTGTGTGTGTGTGTGTGTGTGTGTGTGTGTGTGTGTGTGTGTGTGTGTGTGTGTGTGTGTGTGTGTGTGTGTGTGTGTGAATGACATCCATTGGATGGGCATGGATTCATATTGTATGCCATGGTACACACAATAAACATTCCTAAGTCTACTGTATGAGGTTCGCTGTTCACATCAACTGTAGTGGTACCTGTAGACACTCTTCAGCCCTATAAGCCCTGCTGTGCAACAGTATGGAATAGTATGGTACAAATAACAAGATAGGTATATCTGTTAATGTCAGTACTTGCAAGTGTGCATGTTTGTGTGTGTGTGTGTGTGTGTGTGTGTGTGTGTGTGTGTGTGTGTGTGTGTGTGTGTGTGTGTGTGTGTGTGTGTGTGTGTGTGTCTATGCATTGGTGTGTATAGCAGTGGTTGTGATAGTGTAGACTTGTATGTGACACTATTATGAGTATTCACACACCCAGTAAAGCCACCATTGCCTTACCCCACAAGACCACATGCTGTTATTCACCTTACAGGTACGCTGTAATACTTATAACATTAGTAGTCCTATGACACCTGCAATAACCACATAATTGTGTGGTACCACAACTTGATGGGTAGGGTTTCCAAACTGTGTGTGTGTGTGTGTGTGTGTGTGTGTGTGTGTGTGTGTGTGTGTGTGTGTGTGTGTGTGTGTGTATGTGTGTGTGTGTGTGTGTGTGTGTGTGTGTGTGTGTGTGTGTGTGTGTGTGTGTGTGTGTGTGAACAGGATTCTCTGTGTGTTTTGTTGACACAGTATTCTCTGGGGTTGAGGGCATTAGCAATCTGAGGTGTATTCCACCCACCACACTTACCATTGTCCACTATACTAGAGCTGATGTCAACCACCAATGACTGAGATACAACCCCTCAGTCGTATAAGCTGTGATGCACATGCAAGAACTGTTAACCAGACTTGGGAAATGTGTGCAGATACAGCTGTACCCCAACAATGATGTGGAAGATGTGTTACTACACTGCCATACCCCTTGTTGGTGATGTCAGTAGGATCACATCCTGCTGACAAACAGACACCTGGAACACAAACAGAATACAGCATGTGAGAACACATTCACTTAGTGTTACTAACACCAATAATACATCATGGCTGAAAAGGTACACACACACACACTCTGATGTTTACAGAATACAAATGCCAGATGACAGCACCTTACACAGCATTAACTAGCTACACTCTGCTAAAGTCACCCTGTGCATCAGACCCATATAAGCACATCCCTGCATCGATGGTATGGATGGCATGGATGTGGCACAGGTATCATCATATGCACAGGGCGTTGTGTGGGTTTGCCAGAAGCCTAGGCTGGGCCACACGTTTGACATTATGTGTGTGTGTGTTTGGGGGTGTTCATAAAATGGGCAGTGCAAGGGTGGTGTGTGTGTGTGTGTGTGTGTGTGTGTGTGTGTGTGTGTGTGTGTGTGTGTGTGTGTGTGTGTGTAGATGACTTTTCTGATGGTGATGAGTGTTTGTATGCACACAGACACCCAACACAGGGGTATTTTGGACAGCTGTTGGCTGTACATGGCAGGATGTACAGTTCACCATCTCTGGCCATGGACATGGGAACTAGACCTGCCAAGGGTATCACTGGCACCACCAGGGCCGAGTCCAGATGCAATACTATTACTCGCTGGTGACGGCTGCCTTCTGGATTTGCATCCCTGTTGGGACCGGCTAGGATAATGTGACCATGGCCTGCTGCATTATGGCATGGAAAGAACACCCCCTTCAGTAGTGCTGGTGGTACTGCTAGCATGAGTGTGGTGGTTCATGGCCACAAAGACCCTCAGCTGATCGTGGTGCTGCTCTACAGCCACATGGCTGCTGGCCAGTGTCTGCCAAACACTCAGGCACAGATATTCAACAGTCAAGGAGTGCCAAGGTCTCCTCCTACCATCTAGGTATAACCCCAGTATGCCCACAGATGGCTTCAGTGAGTTCCTATTGCCACAGACACCAGGGACGTGCTCATCCATGACCCCGTGTATATGTCTGGTATTACAGTCATTATGTGCCTGTGCCCTCATGACAGCCTGAAACATACGTCTGGTGACTGCTGCCCTGGCACTTACAACAGGGGCATGATGGGCTGCAACCCTCCTCTGAGCACCCTTGCCCATCTGCCTGTGTGGGACCTCACCAGCACTCTGACTATGGCTAGTGCCTGCACCCTCACTTGCCATAGTCACCACAGTATCCTGTTCCATGCCAACACCCACCAACTGTCTATTATCTGTGGCCACTGGTGACGGGGTAAGTGTGGGCATTGTGACTGTGTGAGGGGATGGGGTTGACAGTAGTGGGATGCCAACTGATGGCACAGTATCAGTCCTTGACAACTCCACTTGTGCCTCAATATGAGTATCGTCACAGTCAGAGTCTGCAGAGACACTGACATCAGTATCAGTGCGGGTGGGACTGCAGCCACCATGTCCACCTGTGAGAGAAAAACAACATACGTAAATCACTACTGGCGCCATAAGATTTGCTGGTACACACACACACACACACACACACACACACACACACACACACACACACACACAGACAGGTGAGGTGCCTCAAAGGCATTACACAGACTTCACATTAGCTGACTGGAGGCATTCACGACACATAGACAATAACATACACACTCTGGATGGACCCGCAGCATCATGCAGTGCAGCCCCTTTTCAATTACCGTTACTGCTAATATACACATCTGGGATATGTGAGTGGTATTGGTAGGTGATAGCCCTTCACCTAGCACACACTGCACCCATGTAAGCTGTTCACCTGTATAGCACTGTGGCAACTCCTACAGAACATACCCCCAACTGTACAGGGTTTTGCTGAATGTCTACATGTGTGGCTCATATGTTTATCTATTCCTCATAACTCTTGTATTTGTCTGTTATAAATTACTGAGTTGGCCTGTGGATTTGTGCCACTAAATAATGTCCTAATTGGAGGTACAGACTGCATAACCTGCAGTGCATGTATTTTAAAACAAAGCTGGTTACTCAAACAACTTCACATGCTTACAGTGGATATAGTAAGTGTGCACTCACCTGTTAACATGTTAGGTTTTCATGATATATCACATGAGACCTCAGAAATCAGGTCTTAACATTGGCATAATTTCATATGATATATGACCTGTGAAATCCAAATGAAGAACATACACATCAGTTACAGGTAACATCTGGTAATTGAAATAGGTACAATAAGCTGGTTGCATGAGTGTACACACCCTTAAAGTAATACTCTGTTAAAGCAACTTTTGATTTAATCACAGCATGCAGTCCTCTTGGGAAGGTGTCTATCAGCATGGCACATCTTGACCTGCCAATGTTTGCACACTGCCCCTTGCAAAACACCTCCAACTATGTCAGATTGCAAGGATATCCCCTGTGCACTGCCCACTTCAGGTTGTCCTACATACATCCTATTGGATGTAGGTGTGGGCTCTGACTCGGCCAGTGCAGAACATTGCATGTGTTCTGGTGAAGCCATATTTTTGTTGATGTGGATGTATGGTTTGAGCCATTGTTGTGGGGAAAGGTGGAATTCCTCACCATCCACAGCTATGTGGCAGACACCAGAACGTTTTAGAGACACAAGGCACCAGTGTTTGGAACTGTTCATAATCCCCTCTAACTTGACTACAGCCCCAGTTCCAGCTTGTGAACAGCAACCTCAAAGCAGGACACTGTCATCCACATGCTTCACCATGGGGGTGGTGCTGTTGTGGTGATGTGCAGTGGTTATATTGTGCCAAACACACCTTTCAGAATTTTGGCCAATGAGTAGAAACATGGTCCCATATTACCATAACACATTTTCCCGCTTGATTTTTGGAGACCTGATGTATTGTTTTTAGACTTTTACCAGGACTGAATATTGTTTGGTGTGAGGAACTTCTGGCACCTTCCAACCCTACCCTATAGGCAGGACACATGAAGAACATGGAAGGTTGTTGTGACATGTAGTACACACCCAGTACCTGCTGAAGATTCCTGCAACTCCTTCACTGTTGCTGTAAGGCTAAGGAGTGTTTTTTGTGTAGGTATGCATTTGTCTCCATCTGATGAAGTGGTTTAAATGAAAATGCAGTGCTGGTGTAATCGCGTTAGTGGACTGTATAGTCAAACTTATTGTTTCTGCGTTTTATTGGACTGAAGAGTCGTTTTAATAAAGGAATTTGTGTGGATTACGGATTTGTGCCTCTTCCAACTGTTCTGTATTTTTCGTGTTTTGGTGAACATTGAAACAGTGATTCTTTTTGGTTTGTGCTCCTGGCAGCCTCCCTGGCCAGTTTTTGTTTTGTATTCTCATATTGGTGAGATGTCCACTCCTTCGTAATGTCACTGTAGCCCCATATTTTCACCACCTTTTGATAACTGTCTTCACTGTGTTCCATGGTATGTGCAATGCTGTGGAAATGTTTGGCTACCCTTCTCCAGGCTGATACATCTCAAATATATGGTTCCTTAACAGCTACATCAGCTCTATATTCATAGGTTCATAGGTTCATACTAGGCTATCTGCCCTAGGGCATTTATAAGCCTAGCCAGAGTGTGTATGGCTTTCACCACCCATATTAAATTAATTTTGCTATGCCCTTTTTCAAGGTTAGTATAATGTGCCTCTGCCTAACAGTGACACAGAAGTGATAGCCGGGGTAAACCTACGATCTCCCATCCACTCATCAAGATTCCTCTTGAAGAGAGTCAATAAGGGACTCTGCCTAACCTGGACTGGGATTTTATTCCAGAGTGAAGGGAGTCTCTGGGTTATGAATCTGTCCTTCCAGCATGTCCTATTTATTTCAGTGCTGAGGTTCATGTCCCTCGAGCGCGTAGCTCGATGGGATTTGGATTTTCTGAGGTGCAGCATGTCCATTAATTCCGGGTTGGACATGGCTTTATACGTCAGGCACAGATTGCCTCTGAGCAGGCGGTATGCCACTGAGTAGAGCTGGAGTTTCTTTAACCGGGCAGCATATGGCATCTGTTTGAGCCCCTTGAGGTACTTTTGGGGTCTTTCCAGTTGCTGCAGGTGTCTGGTAAGGTACATCCCAAAAGGGGCATTGTACTCAATTATGGGCCTGATGAGGGATGAGTAAAGATGCACGAAAACCTCCCCTGATCTAGATGTGAATCCCTTCATGATTAGGTGGGCTATATAAAATGTTTTTCTAACCATTTTGGCCACGTGGTTGTCAAATGAGAGATTGCTATCAACTTGGGTCCCCAGGTCCCTAATTACTTCTTCTGTACTTAATGGATTACCACCTATGTGGTAATTTGTGGGCACTTTGTTTTTGCCAAAGGGGATGACTATACACTTTTTTGCATTTAGCTTGAGGCCATGGCTCTGGCACCAGTTGCCTGTTTCTATGAGGCCCTTTTGGAAGATGCTTGTGTCGGCTTGAAAGTCTATTATGGCACCCAGTTTGCAGTCATCTGCGAACTTGGTCAGCCACAGTCCTTCCATGTTGGCCTGTACCTCTGAGAAATATATACCGAACAAGAGAGGTCCCAAGACTGAGCCTTGTGGGATGCCACTTGTAACAGGTTTGGAGTCTGACATGGCTCCAGCTATTCTAACCATGTGGGTTCTGTCCTTGAGCCAGTTTCCAACCCATCTAGTGACATAGGGGTTTATATTTAAGCTGGTGAGCTTATTTATAATGCCCAAGTGGGGTATTGTATCTAAGGCTTTTGCGAGGTCGAGGTAGGCTGTGTGGACCACCTTCCCTTTGTCAATGGCCTTGGTGACTGTTTCACTGACTGACATACAAGGCTATGTCCAACCCAGAATTAATGGACATGCTCCACCTCAAAAAATCCAAATCCACCAGAGCCACGAGAGCAAGAGACTTAAACCTCAACACGGATATAAATAGGACGTGCTGGAGGGACAGAGTCATCACCCAGAGACTCCCTACACTATGGAAGAGAATCCCAGTCCATGTGAGGCAGAATCCCTCACTGACTCTGTTCAAGAGAAATCCTGACGAGTGGATGGGAGATCGTAGGTTTACCCCAGGAATCATCTCTGTATCACTGCTGGACAGAGGCACAGCAAACTAATGGGTATAGTATTCTCATCCTAAGGGGTGGTGAAAGCCACACACACTCTGGCTAGGCTTATAAATGCCCTAGGGCAGATAGCCTAGTATGAACCTATGAACCTATGAACCTAAAGAAATAGACCAGGTTCAAGAGGCAGGATCTGCCCTTAACAAAGCCGAACTGGGTAGGATCCAGTGTCTGCAGGTCCCCAATATCTTTATTTATAAGGTCCATGATGATCCTTTCCATAGCTTTGCAGAACAAGCTAGTGAGACTTATGGGGCGATAGTTTCCAGGATCCGTTTAGGCACCACCTTTGTGGAGAGGGACCACTGATGCTGTACGCCACTCTTTGGGTACATATCCTGTAGTAAGGCTGAGATTGAACAGTAGTTTTAGGTTTGGGTTTAGCTCTTCTTGGAGTTCATGTAGGATGCAGCCTGGTACACCGTCTGGTCCCATTGATGCTATGTTTCTTGCTTTGGAGAGGGCAGCTCTTACCTGAGCATTTGAGATGTCAGGGGGGCAGCAATCTGCTGGGATAGATATTAGCCCTTTTGGTGGGGGGGGGAGTTTGCGCTAAACCTGTCAGCTAGGATGTTGGCAATATCTGTGGGTTCAGTGTATTTTTTGTCATTTTGGACTAATTCTGAGCATATCTGGGAATTCCCACCCAGGTTCCTAACATAACTAAAGAAAGCCTTGTGATTATCCTTAGTGTCCTGTGCAATTTTTCTCTCGAAGCTGGCCTTAGGCGATTTTATGAGTGTAGTTTTGCTAATACTGATCAGAGATGCCTTCCCTTTTTGGGATTTTGCTCTATCATGTAGTAGCTTCCTCCTTCTGTTGTATAGTTTGTTTATGGCTGGGGTCCACCAGACAGGACATCTGCCTTTGGAGGATTGGGTCTTGGTTTTATTTGGGATTGCATGATCCATGCATTCCTGAAGGTGTTCATAGAATGTGTTTATAAAGGATTTTGCGGTCTGGGCCATATTATCCACAGGCCCGGGGTCTTTGAAGGATTCCACCTTGTTTTGAGGAGTGTGAAATTTGCTTTAGAGCAGTTTTTCACTGTGGTTTTCTGGGCAAGGGGTGGGGTCGGGATGTGAATATCCAGTGAGATTAGTTTATGGTCTGATCTTACCAGTGAGGGATACACTTCTGGTCTGGAGCATAGAGTCCCCATGTTGGTGATGATCAGGTCCAGTATGTTTTCCCCTGTTGTGGGAGTGGTAACAAGTTGTTCCATAGCATTTGAGTTTATAAATTCTAGAAACGTTTGGGCTAGGTTGTTGGAGCTAGAGTAATGCTCCCAGTCTATGATTGGGTAGTTGAAGTCACCCAATATAATGGTGTTTGGAGAGACCTTCATATTTTCCAGTGTTCTCAGGAAGGCTGAGTGGGGTTCCTGGGTTTGGGAGGGTGGTCTGTAGCAGGCTATAAACTGGAAGGCAGTTTTACCCACTGTTAGTTGCACATGGATAGTCTCTGATGCTTCGTGCTGTGCCACCAACCTGGAGGTGTGGGTATCTTTGACGAATATTGATACTCCCCCTCCTTTTGTGGTTCAGTCCAAGTTTTGGGGCCGAAAAGCATGGTATGAGGTATAACCTGGTAGTGCTGGGGTGCTCTCGAGAGCCTTGAACCAGGTTTCTGTTACTGCACAGATATCGATGTTCTCCATGCTAAGGAGAGTTTCGAGTGCATGCATCTTGAGGTTTAGACTTCTGGCGTTGAGTAGCATTACTCTTAGTTTCTTATCCTTTGTGATACCTGTGGAGGTGTGTTTGTCTTTTGAGCCTTGCCTAAAAAAGACACTATGGGGGTAGCAAGAGCCTTTGCCAATATCCGAAAGCCCAGGGGTGACAGGTGCAAGCCGTCCCTAGCGAAGCATCGTGGCTTGTCGAGTATGTCATCCCAGGCTGACAGGCATTGGATCCCCTTTGTATGACACCAATACTTAAGCCAATTTTTGAAATTGATAATCTTGTCTTCATACTGTGGCAGCATTCTTGGTAAAGGTAAGATGCTACTCAAGGTCAGAGTCATACCGACCTGGGCTACATGCTCAGAGAGCTCCTCTATGTCTCTATTCATGTAGTCCAGGGAGGTACGTCTCAGGTCATTCACACCAGTATGGGCAATGATTGAGTCATATTTGTACTTGCCTTGGAGTGACCTGAGTGCTTGTGTTATGTGGTGGATCCTAGTGCCCGACAGGCAGCTCACTGTGACCTTCTCCTTGTTCAGCCTGGTGAGTGGGATGTCAGTGTGCCTGATGATAGAGTCACCGATTACAAGTGTATCAGGTGTGTTGCTTAGCCTTAAGGGCTGTGACTGTTTGGCACACTGGCTTTGTGAGCTATGTGTTGCACTTGTTTTGTTTTGGGGTAGCGGTTGCTTTGGTGTCTGCTTTGGAGGTCTCTGCTGCTTAGGCAGATTTTTATTTAGAGCCTCCAAGTATGTTTTTGTGGGTTTATGTGTTTGGTTTGCTGTCGTGGTAGGTCTATGTGAGACTGGAATTGTAGTGAGTGTGGTTTCCTTCTCCTCCTGACTGGTTACGCCAGTACTGAGTTGAGAGAGCTTAGCCTCCAGTTTGGCTACATGGTTGCATCTCTCACATGTGTTGGAATTTGTTGGGAGGAGGAGAGGGTTGTCTGTGTACATGAGGCAGTTGTAACATTGCCTAAAGATTCCCAGATTCACCAGCTGGACTGGAGAGGAGATTGACAACTGACCTTTGGACATGCTAGAATAGTATAGGGAATTTCTTTATAATTGAAAAAAAAATGGCCAGTGGGGAGCAAGGTACTCCAGGGGGAGTTTGTGAGGGTATAGTGCTTTTAATTTTTTAGTGCTGACATATAATTGCTTTAGTGAGCAAGTGCCAGGTAACTTAAATGCAAAAATGACAAAAAGTAACTTTCTTTCAAGTGAAACAAGGAAATAAGTACAGTAAGCAATGCAGACATCACTAGGGATCCACAGAAGCGCTGAAAAGCCATGTTTTAGGTGGAATTAGCTTTTCAGGGAAATAACAAGCATACATACAAAACTAGATTCAGCAGGCCTGGATCTAGTCTATGCTACAGCAAACAAGGTGTACCAATTACAGTAAGAAATAGTTCAAATATGCAGGCACTATAAGCCTTTAACCAGAAATTCCCAGCTCAGAAGGGCAGAGTCCAGCCTCTTCTCCCACAAGAGTGCAGACCATGAACCTTCTTAATGTAAAATAACTGGCCTGAAGCCCAGGTGCTTAAACCAGAACTAATACACTTTTAGAATAACAGACACTGAGCCCTCAATCAGCAGTTCCCAACATAGAAGTATGTAAGCTACCTGTCCTGCCACCACAGTGCAGCCCACAAACCTTCCTAATGTAAAACAAATGGTTTAAAGCACAAGTGCTTAAACTAAAAGGCTTAGAATAAGTTACACCAAGCAGTAATAAATACAACTGAGTACTTTTAAGATGACGCAAAAGCAAAATAAAGTAGGAAAAAACACAAATACAGTAAAAGCAGATAATTTTTTTTTTTTTTTTTTTTTTTTTTTAGTGGAAAGAGAGAAAGGAAAGAGAGAAAGGAGTAGCCAAAACTAAGCTGATTGGCCTTCTCAAATGTTCTCCCTGTACTGGGTAGAATGAGGTAATGACACTAGACTGGGAGGAGGGTCCCAGATCAAATTTACACTAGGGGCAGGCAACTGCAAAGCCACCAACTATAAAAACACTATACCAGCAGGAAGGGAGGGTGGGAAACAAACTGCAGAACTGTTTCACAGTTGAAAAGCAGCAGTGAGCCTTTAAATGAAAGTTTTGAACAGCTAAAGGAGCCTCTAGAAAAAAAGATTTTACTGTAACCAGTTATCAGAAACAAATAACCCAACAGATGCTTAATAAAGGTGGACAATTTCCAGTTAATACCTCACACACAGTGAAACTAGCTAGAAAAATACACAGTACACAAAGTGCTATAAATAACAAAGAAATAAAGAACAAAATAAACAAAAAACAGGATATTTAATGTTATATATTATAGCTCTGAGTTTGCTGAGTGTCCTTCATTGGATTAGCTCACTGTAAAATGGCAGAACACTCACAACTGAACTTCTTAGGTAACAGAAAGTTGAAACCTGAGACAGCTTTTAAGAAAGAAATCTCAAAAGAACCAATGAGGTGCTTAGTCTAAGCTGTAGTCCAGGTGACCTCAGTCAGCTAATGACCTCAAACAATTCTCTCACAGAAATGCCTGATGGCTTTGGCCAAACCAATGTCTCTGAATATGTGCTCAGACACACAGCCTCCACAAACACTAGGCCCAAATACAAGCCTGAATATGGAAATGCTACAAATATCCCCACTACTTAGAACAAACTGCAGAAATGTTTCACAGCTGAAAAGCAGCAGTGAGCCTTTAAATGAAAGTTTTAGACAGCTAAAGGAGCCTCTAGAAAAAAGCAGTTTACTGTAACCAGTTATCAGAAACAAACAACCCAACAGATGCTTAATAAAGGTGGACAATTTCCAGTTAATACCTCACACACAGTGAAACTAGCTAGAAAAATACACAGTACACAAAGTGCTATAAATAACAAAGAAATAAAGAACAAAATAAACAAAAAACAGGATACTTAATGTTATATATTATAGCTCCGAGTTCCCTCAGTGTCCTTCCTTCGATCAGTTCACTGTGAAATGGCAGAGCATTCACAACTGAACTTCTTAGGTAACAGAAAGTTGAAACCTGGCTGTTGCTGTAGCAGGCAACTGGGTATATGTTAGGATAGTCCTGGTAGGACAGCTGACCATTAGTTGCTGTTAATCAAAGAGTCTCTGTAATTGATGGCTGTTGTGTACCCAATAAGATGTACTGGTGTAGGTATATCAAAGGCTGTCTCAACACAGTACTAGCTTCAGCCTGTGCACACGTATGCATCTAGGATGTTTTACTATTGTTATGTGTCATTATTGTTCCCCAACAGATTTGTTTGTTTTACAATTGAATTGTACAGGTTATAGGTCACATGAAAGGTTGGCAGTATTCTGAACTTGTCTATTGTGCTCTCATTTTTGTATATCACACATACCTGGCAATCTAACAGGTGTGCACACCATTTATATGCACTGTATACCACTAATTTCCACAATATGACCCTAGTTTTGGGCCTTTGTTACCCCATTTTGTCGGTCTTTGTCCAGGAGTCCTGCAAATAGGTCCCTATCATGACCACCATGATGCAATGCAGTAAACATCACCCCAGGTGAACATGCAGATATTATAGGTTCATAGGTTCATAGGTTCATACTAGGCTATCTGCCCTGGGGCAATTATAAGCCTAGCCCAATTCTGTATGGCTTACGCCACCCCTTGATTTGAGTATACTGTGCCCTTTTTAAGGTTTAGTTTACTGTGCTTCTGTCTAATAGTGACACGGGAGTAATCCCTGGGGCAAACCTACGATCTCCCATCTACTTATCGAGATTCTTCTTGAAGAGATTCAGTGAGGTGCTCTGCCTCACATGAACTGGAATTCTATTCCAGAGCAAAGGGAGCCTCTGGGTTATGAACCTGTCCCTCCAGCAAGTTCTATTTATTTCCATGCTGAGGTTCAAGTCCCTCAAGCGTGTGGCTCTAAGGGATTTAGATTTACTGAGGTGGAGCATGTCCATTAATTCTGGATTTGACATAGCTTTGTATGTCAGGCATAGATCGCCTCGAAGTAGGCGGTATGCAACTGAGTAGAGCTGGAGTTTTTTTAACCAAGCAGCATATGGCATCTGTTTGAGACCCTTAATCCTCTTGGTGAGATACTTTTGGGGTCTTTCTAATTGCTGCAGGTGTCGGGTAAGGTACATCCCAAAAGGGGCATTGTATTCTATGATGGGCCTGATGAGGGATGAATAAAGGGGCACGATTACCTCTTTTGAGCTAGATGTAAAACCCTTCTTGATGAGGTGGGCTATGTAGAAGGTCTTTTTAACCATATTGGCAATGTGGTTTTCAAAGGAGAGATTGCTATCAACTTGGGTCCCCAGGTCCCTAATAACTTTCTCTGTACTTAATGGGTTTCCGCCTATGTGGTAATTTGTGGGCACATTGTTTTTGCCAAAGGGTATGACTATACATTTTTTGGCATTTAGCTTTAAACCATGGTGCTGGCACCAGTTATCTGTCTCTGTTAGACCTTTTTGAAGGATGTTTGTGTCAGCTGGAGAGGTGATTATGGCGCCCAGTTTGCAGTCGTCTGCGAACTTGGTGAGCCATAGTCCTCCCACGTTTGCCTGTACCTTGGAAAAGTATATACCAAACAAGAATGGTCCCAGGACAGAACCCTGTGGGACTCCACTTGTGACCGGTTTCGAGTCCGACATGGCTCCAGCAACTCTCACTCTGTGGGTTCTGTCTTTGAGCCAGTTTGCGACCCATCTTGTGACATAGGGGTTTATATTTGAGCTGGATAGCTTATCTATGATGCCCGAGTGGGGTATTGTGTCAAATGCCTTTGCAAGGTCCAGATAGGCTGTGTGGACTACCTTCCCTTCATCTATGGCTTTGGTGACTGTTTCAAAGAAGTCAACCAGGTTCAAAAGGCAGGATCTGCCCTTGACAAAGCCAAACTGGGTAGGATCTAGTGTCTGTAGGTCCCCAATGTCTTTGTTTATGAGCTCCACGATGATCCCCTCCATAGCCTTGCAGACTAAGCTAGTCAGGCTTATGGGGGCGATAGTTTCCAGGGTCCATAGAGGCTCCACCTTTGTGGAGTGGGACCACTGTTGCTGTACGCCATTCCGTGGGCACATATCCTGTAGTGAGGCTGAGATTGTATAGCTGTTTTATTTGAGGGATTAGTTCCACTTGTAGTTCATGTAGGACGCAACCTGGAACACCATCTGGTCCCATGGAAGCAGTGTTTTTTGCTTTGGAGAGGGCAGCCTTCACCTGAGCATGTGAGATGTTTGGGAGGCAGCCCTTTGCCGGGATAGATACTTGCTCTTTTGGGGGGGAGGGGTGGAGAAGTTTGCACTGAACCTGTCTGCCAAGATATTGATGATGTCTGTGGGTTCAGTGTATTTTTTTGTCGTTTAGAATCAACTCAGAACAAGTCTGGGAGTTGCATCCCAGGTTTCCAACATAACTGAAAAAAGCCTTATGATTGTCTTTGGTGTCCTGTGCAATTTTTCTCTTGAAGCTGGCCTTGGAGGATTTTATGAGGGATCGTAATTTTTTGCTAGTACTGATCAGAGATGCCTTCCCTATTAGGGATTTTGCTCTATCATGTAGTAGCTTCCTCCTTCTGTTGTACAGTTTATTTATGGCAGGGGTCCACCAGACTGGACGCCTGCCTTTGGATGATTGGGTCTTGGTTTTGTTTGGGATAGCATGATCCATGCATTCCTGGAGATGTCCGTAGAATGCATTTATATAGGATTCTGCAGTTTGGGCTGTAGTTTCCACTGGCCCTGGGGCCTTGAAGGATTCCACTTCAGTTTTAAGAAGTGAGAAGTTCGCTTTTGAGAAGTTTTTCACTGTGGTTTTCTTGGCTGGGGGTGGGGTCGGGATGTGGACATCCAGTGAAATTAATTTATGGTCTGATCTTACCAATGAGGGATATACTTCTCGTGTGGAGCATAGTGTCCCCATGTTGGTAATGATCAGTTCTATTATATTGTCCCCTCTTGTGGGAGTGGTGACTAGTTGTTCCATAGCATTTGAGTTTATAATTTCCAGGAATCTTTGGGCTAAGGTGCTGGGGCTTGAGTAGTGCTCCCAGTCAATGTTTGGGTAGTTGAAGTCACCCAATATAATGGTGTTCGGAGAGATCTTCATGTTCTCCAATGTTTTCAGGAAAGCTGAATGGGATTCCTGACTTTGAGAGGGTGGTCTGTAGGATGCTATAAACTGAAAAGCTGTCTTGCCCACTGTTAGTTGCACATGGATGGTCTCCGATACTTCGTGCAATGCCACTAACCTGGAGGTGTGGATATCCTTGATAAATATGGAAACTCCCCCTCCTTTTGTGGTTCAGTCCAGGTTTTGGGGCCGAAAAGCAGATACGAGGTATAGCCTGGTAGTGCTGGGGGGCTCTCTGGAGCCTTGAACCAGGTTTCTGTCACTGCACAGATATCGATGTTCTCCAACTTTCTAGCCCAAAGGTTCCTGGAGTTCATAAATTCAAATGCCATGGAACAACTAGTCACCGTCCCCACAAGAGGAGAAAATATACTAGATCTCATCATCACAAACATCGGGACAAAATGCTCCACACCGGAAGTATATCCCTCATTGGTGAGATCAGATCACAAACTTATCTCACTGGAAATCCACATCCCGCCCCCACCCCAAACAAAAAAGACCACAGTGAAGAACTTCTCTAAAGCAAACTTCACACTACTCAAGACTGGTGTGGTATCCTTCAAGGCCCCCGAGCCAGTGGAAACCACAACCCAAGCTGCGGAAGCCCTTACAAATGCCTTCCACGTAACACCCCCAGGACTGCATGGATCAGGCAATCCCTAATAAAACTAAGACTCTTTCCACCAAGGGCAAACGTCCAGTCTGGTGGACCCCAGCCATAAACAAACTTTACAATAAGAGGAGAAAGCTGTTACATGATAGAGCAAAATCCATAAAAGAGAAGACACCTTGATCATTATTAGTAAAAAAATACGAGCACTCATAAAATCATCCAAGGCCAACTTTGAGAGAAAAATTGCAATAGATTCAAAAGACAATCATAAGGCCTTCTTCAGCTATGTTAGAAACCTGGGTGGAAACTCCCAGATATGCACAGAATTAGTCCAAAATGATACAAAAATCACTGAACCCACAGACATTGCCAACATACTGGCAGACAGGTTCAGTGCAAACTTCACCCCCCTCTACCCCCCAAAAGGAGAGATAACTATCCCAGCCGAGTGTAGCCTCACAGACATCTCAAATGTGCAGGTGAAAGCTGGTTTCTCTAAAGCTAAAAACACAGCATCAATGGGACTGGATAGTGTCCCCTGCTGTGTGCTACATGAACTCAATGAGGAACTAAACCCACATATAAGGCAGCTGTTTAATCTTAGCCTTACCACAGGATACGTGCCCAAGGAGTGGCGTACGGCAACTGTGGTCCCACTCCATAAAGGCGGTGCCTCTACAGACCCTGGTAATTACCGCCCCA
Source organism: Protopterus annectens (assembly GCF_019279795.1). Lineage (NCBI taxonomy): Eukaryota > Metazoa > Chordata > Ceratodontiformes > Protopteridae > Protopterus > Protopterus annectens. The sequence goes on along the minus strand of NC_056726.1, from coordinate 1,065,469,563 downwards.
TAAGCTTAACAAGCCTGGTCTGAAAAGCTATGGAGAGGATCATAATGGAACTCATAAACAAAGACATAGGGGACTTGCAGACATTGGACCCGACCCAGTTTGGCTTTGTCAAGGGCAGATCATGCCTTTTGAACTTGGTCGACTTCTTTGAAACAGTCACCAAGGCCAGTGATGAGGGAAAGGCAGTCCATACCGCCTACCTTGACCTTGCAAAAGCTTTCGACACAATACCCCACTCGGGTATTATAGAGAAACTTACCAGCTTAAATGTAAACCCATATGTCACAAGATGGGCTACAAACTGGCTAAAGGACAGAACCCACAGGGTTAGAGTTGCTGGCGCCATGTCAGACTCCAAGCTGGTCACAAGTGGTGTCCCACAGGGCTCAGTCCTTGGCCCCCTGTTGTTCGGCATCTACTTCTCAGAAGTACAGGCAAACATAGGAGGACTATGGCTGACAAAGTTTGCAGATGACTGCAAACTGGGTGCCATAGTGGAAAGTACATCGGACACAGATATCCTTCAGAGGGGTCTCACGGAAACTGATAGCTGGTGCCAGAGCCATGGCCTGAAGTTAAATGCCAAAAAATGTATAGTCATACCCTTCGGAAAAAACAAGGTAACCCCAAGCTACCATATAGGTGGCAATCCATTAAGCACAGCAGAGGTTATCAGGGACCTGGGGACCCAGGTTGACAGTGGCCTTTCTTTTGACACTCACATTGCTAAAGTGGTTAGAAAGACCTTCTACATTGCCCACCTGATCATGAAGTGATTCACATCCAGATCAAGTGAGGTCATTGTTCCCCTGTACTCTTCACTTATCAGACCAATGATCGAGTACAATGCCCCATTCGGGATGTATCTCACCCGACACCTGCAGCAATTGGAGAGACCCCAAAAGTTCCTCACCAAAAGGATAAAGGGACTCGAAAATCTGTCATATGCTGCCAGACTGAAGAAACTCCAGCTCTATTCAGTCGCATACCGCCTGCTCAGAGGTGACCTGTGCCTGACATACAAGGCCATGTACTACCCGGAATTAATGGATATGCTCCACCTCAGAAAATCCAAATCTACCAGATCCACTAGAGCAAGCGACTTAAACCTTAGCACGGATATAAATAGGACATGCTGGAGGGATAGATTTGTCACCCAAAGACTCCCTATGCTGTGGAATAAAATCCCGGTCCATGTGAGGCAGAGCACCTCGCTGGCTCTGTTCAAGAGAAATCTTGACCGGTGGATGGGAGATCGTAGGTTTACCCCGGGAATCATCTCTGTGTCACTGCTGGACAGAGGCACAACAAACTAATGGGCACAGTATTTTTTAACATAAGGGGTGGTGTAAGCCACAAAACTTTGGGCTAGGCTTATAAATGCCTTAGGGCAGATAGCCTAGTATAAACCTATGAACCTATGAACCTATACTGAGGAGAGCTTCGAGTGCGTGCATCTTGAGGTTAAGACTTCTGGCATTTAGCAACATTACACTTAGTTTCTTGTTCCTTGTGCTGTCTATGGGAGAGGGTTTGACTTTTGAGCCTTGCCTAAAAAAGGCACTATGGGGGTGGCAGGAGCCTTTGCCAATATCCAAAAGCCCAGTGGTGACAGGTGCAAGCCGTCCCTAGCAAAGCAACGTGGCTTGTTGAGCATGTCATCCCAGGCTGACAGACACTGGATCCCCTTTGAATGACACCAAAATTTTTGCCAATTGTTAAAATCGATCATTTTGTCTTTGTACTGTGGCATCATTCTAGGTGAGAGTAAGATGCTGTTCAAGGTCAGGGTCATACCAGCCTGGGCTACATGATCAGAGAGCTCCTCTATGTCTCTTTTTATGTAGTCCAGGGAGGTGCGTCTCAGGTCATTCACACCAGCATGTACAATGACTGAGTCATATTTGTATTTGCTTTGGAGTGACCTGAGTGCTTGCGTTACGTGTCAGATCCTAGCACCTGACAGGCAGCTCACCGTGACCTTCTCTTCTCTGCCAAATGGCAAAGTGTAACAGTTGTGTGCATGGTCACATGCATTAACTTTAGCATGCCTGAGGTACTGGTGAGGCATAACAGGGAATCCCATACATACTGGGGTCAGGCTGCTGTCCCACGTGCAGATCAGAGGGACCTGTGTAGTTGTGAGGGAGAGGTATTGTCAGCAGATTCACATTAGGCATTGTTATAAGATGAACGCTACATTTCTGCACAGGTACAGTACACACTATGATATTACACAATTTCCTGTCCTTCACCATAGATGTGCACTTATGTGCATTACTACATCCCACCCACTAATCCATTTTGCACTGACATATGCATCTAGAGACACTGTAGAACACAATTTAAAAACTACCTCATTACATTGATGTGCACTTTGGCCTTGCCTGGATGCTCCTCGCCTGTTGCCTGGGTGGCACCCACCTACACAACTGCTGTTTCCCATGTTTGAGCTTGTGTGGGGGCTACCCAAAGGTTGGCAAAGAGCTCCTCTGTTGCCGTAAATGAGGCCTGTGTGGCTGGACCCCAACCAGTAGCAGTACAGTCCCTCGCTACAGCGTGATGTATCAGGTCAGTTGCTCTATGCCTGACCTGATAATATGTGCATCCATGGTGGCCGAACATGTTCACTCTATGGACGATCTCATCTGACAGAGCAGTCCACTCTTGCAGATTTTGCCAGCTACGGCCAGAAAGGATGCCATAGTTTAAGATTACAGGTTCTGTGATGGCTGCTGTCTCCACATTGCTGTAAGGCATTTGCCGCTGCATGGCACCTGGAGGACATACACAGGGAAACACATCACATGATCTCATATTGTGCCCAGAGTTCTTTACAGAGCCAGCACATGCATGTGGACTATCATTAGACATCACTTACAAACACATCATACCCCTGTACCTGGCAGCACTGTGTGAACATGCATCATACTCCTGGTCCTGATGTGTCATGTTTCCTCAGTGAAGGCCAGTATATTGCATAAACCACCATTCATCATTCATGTTTATGTAGAGGGATGCCAGTGGTCGTGTTCCTTGCAGAAGGGATGTCAATGGTGCTCAGGCCTTGCTTGCATACAGTGTGTAATGAAGCTAGAAGCATATGTCTGGATTCATGTAGGATGCAGGCAGGAATGTTATCAGGCCCCTGGGGACTTGCTTTTGACAACTTTGATTAGGCAGTTTGGACCTGATCCATGATGATGAGGGGAGGAGTGTGTGTGCTGTGCATATCCACCTATACTGATAGTGATCCAGGGAGGTGATGTTTGCCCTAAACCTGTCTAGAGCAGGTTGGCTGTAGCTATGGTGTGTGCGTATGTGCTGTGATTAACCACCATTACAGGGTAGGTTGGGTTGGTGCCTCTGAGATTGCAGACATATGTGAAGATGGCCTTGTGATTGCCCTTAATGGATGTGTCCAATCTGTGCTCATAGTTAGCCTTACAGTAATTCACCTGTGACCTATTATGCTCATTCAAAGGTTGACATGCCTCCCAGTTGGTGCCAGATCCTACTTTGCCCTGTACAACCAATATAGCATCACATTATGTGCTTTGTGCATTGCTGCTGTCCAGAAAAGGGTTTTTTCTCTATGTTGGTGGAGACAGGTTTTACAAGTGAGGTATTGCTGAGGCCATACAGCTATGTGGGTGGTCATATATCTGTTTGTCATAGGCATGGACACAGGGTCAGAACACAGTTGGCAACCTCTACAATTTCAACGTGATACTCATGCTTATTATACTACTCAAGTCTGTGTACTCATGCTTATTATTCTACCCATGTCTGTGTACTCATGCTTATTATACTACCCATGTCTGTGTACTCATGCTTATTATACTACCCATGTCTGTGTACTCATGCTTATTATACTTCCCATGTCTGTGTACACATGCTTATTGTACTACCCATGTCTGTGTACTCATGCTTATTATACTACCCATGTCTGTGTACTTGTGCTTATTATACTACCCATGTCTGTGTACTCATGCTTATTATACTACCCATGTCTGTGTAATCATGCTTATTATACTACCCGTGTCTGTGTACTCATGCTTATTATACTACCCATGTCTGTGCACTCATACTTATTATACTACCCATGTCTGTGTACTCATGCTTATTATACTACCCATGTCTGTGTACTCATGCTTATTATACTACCCATGTCTGTGTACTCATGCTTATTATACTACCCATGTCTGTGTACTCATGCTTATTATACCGCCCATGTCTGTGTACACATGCTTATTATACTACCCATGTCTGTGTACTCATGCTTATTATACTGCCCATGTCTGGGTACTCATGCTTATTATACTACCCATGTCTGTGTACTCATGCTTATTATACTTCCCATGTCTGTGTACTCATGTTTATTATACTACCCGTGTCTGTGAACTCATGCTTATTATACTACCCATGTCTGTGTACTCATGCTTATTATACTACCAGTGTCTGTGTACTCATGCTTATTATACTACCCATGTCTGTGTACTCATGCTTATCATACTACCAGTGTCTGTGTACTCATGCTTATTATACTACCCATTTCTGTGTAGTCATCCTTATTACACTATCCATGTCTATGTACACATGCTTATTATACTATCCATGTCTGTGTACTCATGCTTATTATACTACCCATGTCTGTGTATTCATGCTTATTATACTACCCATGTCTGAGTACTCATGCTTATTATACTGCCCATTTCTGTGTAGTCATCCTTATTATACTATCCATGTCTATATACACATGCTTATTATACTATCCATGTCTGTGTACTCATGCTTATTATACTACCCATGTCTGTGTACTCATGCTTATTATACTACCCATGTCTGTGTACTCAAGCTTATTATACGACCCATGTCTGTGTACTCATGCGTATTATACTACCCATGTCTGTGTACTCATGCTTATTATACTACCCATGTCTGTGTACTCATGCTTATTATACTACTCATGTCTGTGTACTCATGCTTATTATACTACCTGTGTCTGTGTACTCATGCTTATTATACTACTCATGTCTGTGTACTCATGCTTATTATGTTACCCGTGTCTGTGTAACCATGCTTATTATAGTACCCATGTCTGTGTACTCATGCTTATTATACTACCCATGCTTATTATACTACCCGTGTCTGTGTACTCATGCTTATTATACTACCCGTGTCTGTGTACTCATGCTTATTATACTACCCGTGTCTGTGTACTCATGCTTATTATACTTCCCGTGTCTGTGTACTCATGCTTATTGTACCACCCGTGTCTGTGTACGCATGATTATTATACTACTCATGCTCTGTGTAGTCATGCTTATTATACTATCCATGTATGTGTACTCATGCTTATTATACTACCCATGTCTGTGTCCTCATGCTTATTATATTACCCATGTCTGTGTCAGGGCAATGACATCACCAGTAGCTGTAGAAATGTAACTCTGTTGGATGCACAGAAACTAAGGTTACACACATGTACATGTACAGCTTATTCACCTTTCATTTTGCATCCCATGTCAGTTGTTATGAGGCAGCCAGGCACACCTACCCATACATACATACATATGCACAGGTAATACCTGCTATACATTTCTGTTCTATGTCAGTATAGCACACTATAAAGACAGTCTTGCTGCTCAGTCAGTCATGTCAACCTGTTAGGGCAGGACATCTGTAGGACAACACACATACATGGTGGGCTATGGGCCACAATCAGGGGCAGCCCATGCTGTTGGACTGCCGGACTGCAGCCCCCCAGCTGTAAAAAATAAAGAAATGAAAATAAAATAAAAGAAAATAAAATAAAAAAAAAATTCAAAATTCGCAGACTTTCTCTCATGCGCACTAGTCCAGACTGCTGCTGAGACAGTCTGGAGCATGCGCAGACTGTTTCAGCAGTAGTCCAGACTGGGAAACATGTACGAACAAGATCCCAGAAATCTATGCAGTTGTAACTGCAATAGACTGTCCTGGAAACTTGCTGGGAAACTCATCGGAGTCGGACTACAATGTCAGCAGTCTGGATTTATGTAGACGTGCAGGAAGATCTCATGATGTGGGATGGGCATGGAGTTATGGCACGAATGGACTGGTTTGCAGCTATAGCTATGGATTTAGAGTTTATGTGGGATTTGGGACAGGTTTGCAGCTACGAGAGCGGGGATTTGGAGCTACGAGATCTACTACAGGTAAGGGTGTGTGTGGAATTTGGAGCTACAACATCTACAACAGGTAAGGGGGTGTGTGTGATATTTGGAGCTACGAGATCTACTACAGGTAAGGCTGTGTGTGGGATTTGGAGGTACGAGATCAACTACAGGTAAGGGTGTGTGTGGGATTTGGAGCTATGAGATCTACTACAGATGTGTGTGTGTGGCATTTGGAGCTACGAGATCTACTACAGGTGTGTGTGTGTGTGTGTGTGTGTGTGTGTGTGTGTGTGTGTGTGTGTGTGTGTGTGTGTGTGTGTGTGTGGGATTTGGAGCTACGAGATCTACTACAGGTGTGTGTGTGGGATTTGGAGCTACGAGATCTACTACAGGTGTGTGTGTGGGATTTGGAGCTACGAGATATACTACAGGTGTGTGTGTGTGGGATTTGGAGCTACGAAATCTACTACAGGTGTGTGTGTGGGATTTGGAGCTACGGAATCTACTACAGGTGTGTGTGTGTGGGATTTGGAGCTACGAGATCTACTACAGGTGTGTGTGTGGGATTTGGAGCTATGAGATCTACTACAGGTGTGTGTGTGTGTGTGTGTGGCTAGACTCATGGTGGTGTGGTAGTGAATACCTCAGGCTTGAACCCTGTACCTTGTATGCAGGTGTTAAAGACCTGAATTCCCTACCCACCACCATTTGTAAAACAATTGCTGATTTTTCCTCATATTTGATCTGATCTATTCCTCATAATATCTGTGGTTTCTAAATGTTGCAATGCTTGATATTTGATGGTGCAGTGGTAGCATTGTTGCCTCACAGCTGCGGTTCGCACGTTTGATTCCTGGTTGGGGTGCCTTCTGTGAAGAGTTTGCATCTTATCCCTGTGTTTGTGTGGATTTGCTCTGGTGTCCTGCCATTTTCTTCCTGGGCCTTTGCTGAAAATTGTTTTTGTTCCGTCAGAAGTAAAATTGACAGGCATTTGAATTTCAGACTTCATATTCTTCAGAAAATACATAGTAACACAACCTAAGTTTATAAGATGAATATTTGAAATTTGTCCTTATTTGTAGGACTGTATTACCCCATTATTGGCTTTGTCCAGGTTTTTTGTGCTAAGGTTGACAACTATGGCAAGAACTGAATTCACTGAATATGTTTGAGGGCTGTATTCCCTCATTACTGGGTTTGTCCAGGTGTATTGTGCTAAGAGGTTGACAGCTATGGTGAAAACTGAATTCATTAAATGATAGCAATTTAAGTTTCAGTCTTCCACTCTTTCACAAAGCAGCTGATTTGGCATAGTGATATGTTGCTCTGACTGTTTTGCACAGGGACCTTGGCAGTAAAATGTATGGTGGTAACACAGCATTTTTCTTTCACAAAGCAGGTGATTTGGCATAGTGGTATGTTGCTCTGACTGTTTTGCACAGGGACATTGGTAGTAAAATGTATGGTGGTAACACAGCATTTTACTTTCACAAAGCAGCTGATTTGGCATAGTGGTATGTTGCTCTGACTCTTTTACACAGGGACCTTGGCAGTAAAATGTATGGTGGTAACACAGCATTTTATTCTAGCAACTTTCCAAGATTATACAAGCAATGTTTAACGTGTCCCTGGTTTTTGGGCTTTTGACCACCCCCCCTTCATTAAATTTGGCTTTTTCCAGATTTCTTGTGCTGCGAAGTTGAGATGCAGTTGAGTATTGAGTAGGTTTTACAGGGAGATGAGAGCTGCAGGGAAAGAGAAGTTTAGAGCTGCTTATGATAAGTCAGCTTGCATTGTTAATAGCACAACAGGTTGTGTACTTGCTTTTGATGCAGAAGGTTGTTGGTTCTACTCCCACAAGGGGTGAATGCTGCCGTACTGAAAAAGTTAAAATACTAACTATGAGCCTGTTATCAGTTTGCCATCCCTTTCCTATTGCAATATTACTAGCTTATCATTTTTAATCTAATATAGGCAATTTATTCCTCAGGGGCATCAGACACTTTATTTTTCGATGAAACCATGAAATATAAAGGTGTTTGCTAGCAGCAACATCTTCATTAGCTACAGATTTATTCAATGTGGAATTATTTAGATGTCTTTTTTACTTCTTCAGATATTGTGCATACTTACTGATAATGGTGGACTGTAGAATTGTGCATATTTACTGATAATGGTGGACTGTAAAATTGTGCATATTTACTGATAATGGTGGACTGTAGAATTGTGCATATTTACTGATAATGGTGGACTGTAGAAGGTTGAGTAGATTTTTATGATGGAAATGTTCTGAACTGGGAAGTTTTGTCATTATGGGTGCATGCATATTGTTTCATTGTTTACTGGAAAGATGTTCTGAATTGGGCAGTTTTGCCATTATTGGTGCATGCATTTTATTTCATAGTTTACTGGAAAAATGTTCAAAACAATAGGAAGGTGTATCAAAGAGCACATGTATGTTTCATATGCAAGGGGCCTATGATTTGAAAACAGCCCAGAATTAATCTTTATCTGCCACTGGTAAAATGCATTTTCTTTGAGTGTGGGTTTCAATGCTGTTTCAATGAATGTGAGTTTCAAGGGCAGAGAAGTTTTAATGCTAAGTTTGTTTAGCAGATGTCTTAGTGTTTGTGCTGTAAAATGCTAAATAAAACTTTCAAATGAAGTCCAAATCATCATAGAAGTAAATCAGTATGCACATTAGTGTTTATGGTAAATGGAGTGAAATAGCCAAGTAATGGATCATTGGAATGTCTGCAGGGGGAGGCTCCATTCGACCATGATTTTTGTGAGGGGGAAGGGCAGAAAACTTAAAGACAGCCCCAGCTGAACTATACCTCCCACTGTCCAGATTTTCAAAGAATGAATAGATTTTTGGTTCTTATTTTTGGTTTGTTCCTCATAAAATTTGTGGTTTTCTGGCAAATCATTTAGGAATTAAGTCACTAAATAATGACACACTGAGTTTCAGACTTCATAACCTTCAGATAATGCATGCTAAAGTAAGACCTGTTGTTCTATCAACTGTCTCAGTTTATACAAGAGCAATTTTTAGTACTGTTTATATGTTCCCCCAATATATTTGGCCTTGTCCAGATTTATTGCATTAACAGGTTGAGAGGTACATGCAAATAAATTGCTTTATAGAATTAGGCATAGCCAAACCTCTCAACTGTCCCTGATTTTGGCTCAAAATGTTGCTCTTCCCCTAATAATCCCTCCGCAAAATAGCAATTTTGGAAGAAAACATGGAGAGTTTACAATTAAGAAATAACTGTAATAATCAGAGTTATAGATTACTTTTATTTCAGAAATGCATGTAGATTCTTTTATTTTGTCAGCTGCTCAAGTTAGCAGTACTAATATTAAAGTGTCCCTTCTTTGGCAGGTTCCCAGCTGTATTGTGTGGCTATTTTATATTTTTACATCACATGTTTAGTCCATTTTTCATAAAATTGTGTTTCTTTTGGCAAATTAGTGACAAATCATTAAAGATTGAAGTTAGAAAATAATGACAGACATTTGAGTTTCAGATTTCATACCCTTCAGAAAATTCATACTAATGCAAGACCTATTCTATTATCTTTCTAAGTTTATAAGAGCAATATTTAAAAATGGTCTTTATTTTTGGGCCTTTGTCCCACTTCTTTGTATGGCTTTGTCCAGATTTCTTGCTCTGAGGTTGAGAGGTATGACAAATGTGTCAGGGCCATCACAGTCAGTCAGAGACATTTCAAATTGTGACATACTTGTTGCACCCCACTCCCCCATGTAGTGACTCTGGATGTGTCAAAGCAAGGCAAGGAGTAGTTATGCAGTGTAAATGTGCAGAGTATCCCCCCATCCAAGGTAGACACAAGTACTAGAGTGGCTTTTCATCTGTCCTTGATTTTTGCAGAATGGTCTGGTTTCTGTCATATTTTTTGTACTGTTGATTTATGCTTATTACTCAAAGTGCCTGTTGCTCTGTGTTTAAGTAACAATACTTTAATGACCATCAGGTAAGCATGGCTGAGATCGTAAGATGCAAGTAAGCTTTAATAAGCACACTGTTAAAGAATTGCCAACATTGAAAGCCTTTCTGTTGTTGCCATGTAGAGAATACTTAACTAGATAATGTATAAGCCTTGGGCATTGAAATGCATATGACAGTATGTGTAATAAAGGACAGGATTACATTATTTTAAGAAGCTCATTACACTTGGAGACTTCCAGTCATCTCTGCAGGCTTTACCCAAAAACTAAACAGAATACCAGTCATGTGGTCCATAACCTGTACAGTAATCATTTTAAGAAATGTATCTTGAGCTTGTTTCTTGTTTGCTTTCCATTTTTTACTTTGATCATGTTTTCCCCATGAAACAAGTAAATAGCTGTCAGGCAGAGGGTCTTTTTTGGATAAGAAACATTTTTACAAATGGGGGCATCAGAGATTTCTACGTTCAGCATGTTACTTGGTACTTTAATAAAGATGAATATAAATTATAATTAGAACTGCAGTGCAAGAAGTGGTTTGAGTTGAGTGCTGCTTGTTTTTCTTATACTTGATTTTGACTGGCATTCCATTAATGTATTTAAAAATGTATTTATTTTTTCATGCCTCACAACCTTTTTGTTTCCATCTAGATATTAAGTAAGATGTCATGCAGCCAATGCATTGAAATATCTTTATTCTTCTACACTTCATTTTGTCTTGATTGGACTCTCATAATGATGGTTTGGCACCCAGGGTAGTGTATTTAGTTAGTTTTTGTGGTTTTGAGCATAGCTCCTCCCCTTTATAGTTGGACACACCCCTTCTCATTGACCCCACCCATTCAGCTGTCTCCTGCAGCTCCCCTTTGATTTGAAGTCACCAGCTGCCAATGGCCAAAATTAGTCACATTTTCTTCATATTGATGTAACACACATATGTCATTTGATAGTTCAGTAGCCTTTGCATTCACAGACATACCCTGGAGGATGTCTGATGCTCATATGGCAGGCAGAGAAGTGAAAGGCTAGGTGTGTGGTAGTGAGTGTAGGAACTGTTAATGTTGTGAGTATGACTGGTATGGGGACAGAGCTAGCAGATATGCTGGACAAAGGAAAGGTGGATATATTGTGCATGCCAGAGACCAGATGGAAGGGGTGTACAGCTGTGTGTATCGGAGTCATGTACAAATAGTTCTATCATGGTGTGTATGGGAGGGGAAATGGTGTAGGGGTTAATCTGAAAGAACACTGTGCCAAGAGTGTTTGGAAGAGTGTCGGGTAGAGTGATGTTCAGGCTGGGAATTGATGCTGTAATGTTGACAGTTGTTAGTGCATATGTCCCGCTAATTGCATGTGTGATGGATGAGACATGTGTACTTTGGTGTGGTGGGATGAAGTGGTGATGCATGTACCCAATGGTGAGTTGTGATTGGAGCAGATTTCAATGTGCATGTTGGTGAAGGGGACAGAGAAGATGCCGAAGTGATGTGTAAGTATTGTGTTAAGCAAAGGAATGCAGAAGGTGAGTTGGTGGTGGAGTTTGCAACAGAGGTTGGACATGGGTGTGGTGAATTCATAGTATTGCAGGATTGATGGGCATAGGGTGACATACAAGAGTGGAGGAAGCTGCACACAGGTGGATTATCACCTATGCAGGTGGGCCTGTTTGAAGGTGATTGATAAGTGTAAAGTGGTGATGGGGAAAGTGTAGTTAGGCAGCATGGAAGGTTTGTCTGTGTGATGATGTTGCTGATCACACAGAAGGGAAGGAGTGTGAGGTTGGCACCATGGATCAAATGGTGGATACCGAGAAAGGGGGATTGTCAGCTTGAGTTCAGAGAAGAATGCAGACAGGCAGTGAGTGGCAGTGAATAGCTAGCAAATATCTGGGTAACTACATCCGAGCTAGTAAGGGAGATGAGTAGAACGGGGTTTGGTGTGAGATCTGCACAGAAGAATGAGGACAAGAAGACCTGGTGGTGGCATGAGGAAGTACAGGGGAGTATACAGAGAAAGAGATTGGCCAAGGAGAAGTGGGATTGTCAGACAGATGCAGAAAGTAGACAGGTGTATAGGGAGATGGGGTGCATAGCAAAGAGAGTGGTGGCAAAGGCTGAGGATGGGGCATCTGAAGGGTTGTATGTAAGGTTGGACACCAAGGATGGAAAATAGGACCTGTACCAATTGTCATGACAGAGGCATGTAGCTAGGAAGGATGTGCAGCAGATAAGGCTGATAAAGGATAATGGTGGAAGTGAACTCACTAGTGAGGAGAGTGTGTCGAGCAGGAGGAAACAGTACTTTGATAGGCTGTTGAATGAAAAGAATGAGAGAGTGGGAAGGCTGGATGATGGGTATGGTGAATCAGGATGTGCAACAGATTATCAAGGGGGAAGTAAGGATAGCTATGAAGAGGTTTAAGAATGGAAAAGCTATTGGTCCAAATGACATACCTGTGGAAGCATGGATGTGTTTAGGACAAATGGTAGTGGTCTTTTAAACTGGATTGGTTACTGTAATTTAGGAAAGTGAGAGGATGTGTGAGGAGTGGATGAAATGTGTTTAGGTACTTATGAGAATAAGGCTGGTTTGTAGAGCTGTAGTAACTACAGAGGGATAACACTGATCAGTCACAACATGAGGTAATGATAAAGGGTGGTGGAAGCTAGGCTACGAAGTGTGGTGATGATTACTGATCAGCAATGTGATTTTGTGCCAGGAAAGAGCAGTACAGATGGGATGTTTGCTCTGAGAGTGTTAATGGGGACGTAGCTGTGTTGTGTCTTTGTGAACTTACAGACTGCATATGATAGGATGTCTAGAGAGGAGTTGTGGTATTGTATGAGGTGGTCAGGAGTAGTGCCGGAATCTGTAAGAATGCTGCAGGATATGTACAAGGCTAGTATGACAGGAGTGAATTATGCATTGGGAGTGACAGGTGTGTTTAGGAGAGAGGTTGAAGTACATTAGGGATCAGCTATGAGCCCTTTCTTATTTGCAGTGGAGATGGACAGTTTGACAGACATGATCAGGCACGAGTCCCCCTAGACTGTATTGTTTGCAGATGACATTCTGGTCTGTAGTGAGAGTAGGGAACAGGTTGGGGAGACCCTGGAGAGATGGAGGTATGGCCTAAAATGGGAGGAATGATGGTCAGCAGGACTAAGAAGGAATATATGTGTGTGAATGGGAGGGAGGATAGAGGAATTGTGAGGATGCAGGGAATACAGTTTGCAAAGACAGATAGGTGTAAATACTTGGGAACAACAGCTCAGAGTAATGGCGAGTGTGGGGGAGAGGTGATGATGTGAGTATCGGCAGGATGTGGGTGGTGCAGAAGAGTGTCATGTGTGATTTGTGAAAGATAAGTACCATGAAGAGTGATAGGGAAGGTCTACAAGAGGGTAGTGAGACCAGCTATGTTATATGGTTTGGAGACACTGGCAGTGAAAAAAGAGGCACAAGTAAAAGCTGGACGTAGCAGAGTTACTGATGGTATGATTTGCACTGGGTGTGGCCTACAGTGTCACAGTCAGTACTGTGCAACACACACTCCAATAGTGGTCATATGTAAGTCATCCTTTCCTGGGGTGACTCAGGGCCCTGACCTGTGTTCTATGTCACTGCAGACAGACACATTATCTATGGCCATAGGTTCTGCTCAGCAATATATCAGTACAACATGTGTTGTTGAGACATAATATTGTTTGAACTTCCTATTTTCCACGTTTACATGCCCCTCACTACATTCCATTACAGGCTTGATTGTTTGACATAGCTGTGTTTATTTGTTTTCAGTTGAGTTGGTATACTCCATCAGTCTCAGTGTCTGTGTGTGTGTCTGTCTGTTTGTTTCTGCGTGTTTGTGTGTGTGTGTGTGTGTGTGTGTGTGTGTGTGTGTGTGTGTGTGTGTGTGTGTGTGTGTGTGTGTGTGTGTGTGTGTGTGTGTGTGTGTCTCAGACAGATGTAGGATATACATCTGTTTTGTATCAGCAGAAAGTAGAGATGTTCCCACTCCCAGTGAACTCCTTAATGAAGTACATTCTCATGCCATAAAGGAGAGTTTAAAGTGAATTTGTACTTTAGTTATGTGAGCAATATAACAAATAATAATCTCTCTAATTATTATAAGCATGCATATAATATGTTCATGCTAGACATATTTGTACTATATAATGCATTTCTTCTCATTCCACTAGTGTATATCATGTTATTTGCTTTTTCCCATTGGCCTGCTGTCTGTCTCCTCCCTCCCTACTCCCCTATACCTGGCAGTATAGTGTTGCATGAAGATATTAATTTTATGAGGGCAGTTTATATGAGAAGGCACTTGTCTTTGAGCCTTAGTACAATCATCCATGAATGTTTATTGCAGCAAGGTGTAGTGAAATCATCTGAAGCTGTAATCATGAAATATGAACTTATCTAACAAGAAGCAGAGCCTTCATACATATTATTTTTTTGCTTGAATAGCTTGGAATGCAGATTTCCTTTCTACCCTCTCCCATTCCCAACCACCCCCAAATCATTTTATTTAGCTAAGAATCCCTGATTTTGCACTCTAACCTTCTCCCTTTTCCTCATTATACCATTTATTGCCAGTTACTCCATTTTCTGCCTATTCTCTAACTTCCATAAACTTTTTCCCTTATGCACACTCAATTCTTTATTCTTTGATCTCAAGACCAAGTGGCAAAATCTAGCCACACTCAACTACTATGACAATGCATCTTATTATATTAAAATGTCTTATCATCATCAACATTATGACAGCAGACTGAATAACCTCGGCGGTATTTCCTTTCTTCAATCAAACTATTACATTTAAATGTCTTCATCAGAACTCATTTACTATACAAATCCGTAACAACTGTCCTAAAGATTTCTACTTTGAGCCAGCAACAACTAAGCTCCATTTCACAATAGAATCAAACTTCTGCACCATACCATACCTGGAAGCACCATTACACATTCAGCTAAAATTCAAATGAGTGTATTGCTACTTCAAAGTCTGGTATATGTACACCTGCAAGCCAGTCCTGGGCCACCTCCTATCTAATATGAACACACTTCTCCCTCATCAGCAAGCAGTTATGCATGCTCTACTGCACACATTAATATATGTGTAATAATTAGAAATGAAAACAATTATATTGGATGACTGAACATACACCTACTAAACCCTTCATTCTTGAGACATGGCTTAAAGAAAAAGTTTCTAATGGATATGGTTTCTTTATCATATGCAGGACTTATCATGGTCCAGATGGTGACCTACTAATTCTGGCATACAACAACACATAAACATAATGTCCACACTTATTGATAATAGCAGTGCTACAAGAGTGGAGTGCCACAACTGGCTATTTTTTATAAACTATGATGGGAGTGAAAGGAAACCATAGGTTCATAGGTGTGTACTATGCTAATGGCCTTGGAATCTTTACAAGCCTAGCCCATAGGATTACTCTGGCATCATACCACCCGACCTTAGTTCCCAGTACCTCTGTCGAGTAGAGCCACTGGAGTGATCCGTGGGGTGAATTTTTTATTTCCCATCCACTCATCAAGATTTCTCTTGAAGAGGGCCAGTGAGATGCTCTGCTTGACATGTATGGGAAGTCTATTCCATAGCATGGGCAGTCTCTGGGTTATGAACCTGTCTCTCTAGCATGTTCTGTTGATTGTGGTAATAAGGTTGAAGTCTCTGGAGTGTGTGGTGTGGAGGGATTGGGATTTCTTTAGATGTAGCATTTCTAACAGAGCTGGGTCAAACATGGCTTTGTAAGTCTAGCAGAGATCGCCTCTAAGTAGGCAATACGAGACAGAAAATAGTTGGAGTTTTTTGAGTCTATCTATATAAGACACGTTTTTAAGAACTAGGATCCTCTTTGTGAGGTACCTTTGCAGCCTCTCCAGTTGCAGGTGTCTAGTGAGGTACATGCCAAATGAGGGAAGAGTAGAGGGAGACAGTGACCTCTTTCTTCCTGGATACAAAACCCTTAGTAATGAGATGTGCTACATAGAAGGACCTTCTGACCACAGTGGCAATGTGGTGGTCAAAAGAGAGGTTGCTGTCAGCCTGTGTTCCCAGATTTCTTATAATGCCTTCTGTGTTCAGTGGACTACCATTGATGTGGTAATTCATAGGAACTGAGTTTTTCCCAAAGGGGATGACATATTTTTTGGCATTGAGCTTAAGGCCATGGTTCTGACACCAGCTGTTGGTCTCAGTGAGGCCTTTCTGTAGGATGTCAACATCACTTGGGGAGTTAATAATGGCTCCCACTTGCAATCATCTGCAAACTCTGTCAGCCAGAGTCCCTTTGTGTTGGCCTGGACTTCTGAGATGTAGATACCAAACAGAAGAGGACCGAGGACTGATCCCTGTGGGACTCCACTCATGAATGGTCAGCAGTCTGACTTGGAGTCAGCTACTTTCACACTGTGGATTCTACCTGTGAGCCAGTTTGCAACCCACCTAGTGATATAGGGGTTGATGCCTAGCTTAGTGAGTTTTTCTATGATTCCTGAGAGGGGATTGGTATCAAAGGACTTGGCCAGATCAAGGTAGGCTGTATGAACTACCGTGTCTTCATCCACAGCTTTGGTGACTGACTCAAAGAAGTCGACCAAATTGAGCAGGCATGATCTACCCTTCACAAAACCAAACTGTGTGGAATCCAGTATTTGAAGATTCCCTACATCCTTGTTTATTAGGTCCATGATGATGCATTCCATAGCTTTGCATATCAGACTTGTCAGGCTAATGGGACTATAGTTCCCAGGGTCTTTAGTAGCTCCTCCTTTGTAGAGAGGGATGACTATAGTAATGCACCATTCGGTAGGGACAAAGCTTGAGGTGAGGCTGTGATTGAACAGAGCATATAGGTGAGGTGCCAGTTCACTCTCTAGTTCATGTAGAACATAGCCAGGGATATTGTCAGGTCCCCATAGAAGCTGTATTCTTGGCTCTGGAGAGTGCTGTTTTAACCTGTGCAGCAGTAATACTGGGTGCCTGGAAATCTACTGGTATTGTGATTTGTACTTTGGGTGGGAGGGGTAAATATGGCACTGAATCTGTCAGCCAGTATATTAGCAATATCTGCTGGCTCAGTTTAGGAGGCACCATTGTGCAGTAGCTCAGAGCAAATCTGGTTATTGCCATGGAGATTCTTTACATAACTATACAAGGCCTTGTGGTTGTCTTTACTATCTGCTGCAATTCTGTTTTCAGAGCTAGCTTTAGAGGATTTGATGAGGGATCTTAACTTTTTGTTGAGGCTGATAAGGGAGTTTTTCCAGTCTTGGGACTTCACCTTATTCCACATCAGTTCCTCCTTCTGTTGTACGGTTTGGTTATGGCAGGGTACCACCAGATCGGCTTCCTTTTTTTGGAGGAGAGCATCTTGGTTCTATTGGGTATGGTGAGATCCATGCATTTGTGTATATGTTTATACAGTGCATTGGTGCATGATTCAGTGGTTATGCAACAATTCTCTATTTGCATGGGTCCCGTGAAGTTAGCCACCTCTGTTTTTAGGAGCCCAAAGTTAGCTTTGGAGAAGTTTTTCATGGTGCTTACCTTTGCAAGTGGGGGGTGGTGGGAGGGATGTGGATTTGAGAAAAAAGAAAAAAAAACTTGGTAGAGAAATCCACTTTATATAACAGAGCAAAGCTTTCGGGTAGAACCCTTTGTCAATACTAATACATATACATCACATTATCACAGTTTAAATACAGGTCAACAGTCACATGACTAGCAGCCCAATATAATCATGTGACAACATTAATGTAATTAATACAAAAATATAAAACATAATCAAATAGCAATACAGTAATAAAAATACAATAATAAACAAAGGTTTTCTAAACCATAAGACATATTAATACACCTTCCAAACAACATTAAAACATTAAAAACATATTTCATAATTTAGTATGCTGTATCTTAACCAGTATGGGTTTAAGACTAACCATACTGTTTAAACCTGGAAAAGAATCAGAAGCAAGTCTCAGAATCCATTCATACTCCTTAATTTCCAGGTAATTATTCTTATCACCACCTCTAGGTGTAGGATAAACAACATCAATGACCCTAAACATAAACCTATGCTCACTACCATGAGTAGATATATGTTTATACAGAGCATTCTTATCATAACATCTTTTAATTTCTGATTTATGTTCAGTAATACGCTCTTTTAATTTACGGGTGGTCTTCCCTACATAGAAGGATGAACACGAGACACAAGTAGCCAAACAGACCACAAAAGATGAGACGCAGGTCACAGATACTTTGAACCTATAATTTTTACCACTAGTGGGATGTACAAATATACTGCTATCGCTGTTCATAATATCAGCACAACAGACACAATTAAAGCACTTAAAAGTGCCTAAGTTTGCTGAGATAGACATGGGCAAGGATCTAGTAAAATCTTTGTAACATAACATACTTTTTATAGTTCTCATATTTCTATATGCAAAAGATGGTCTATCACCTACTATACATTTTACTTCATCTGAAGCCCTAAGAATAGTCAAATTCTTTTGAATAATCTGTTTAATATAACTCGTCCTTGTATTAAAGGAAGTAACATATCTCATAACTGTCTTTGAGCTTAAATTGTTGTTCTTAGCTTTATTTTTGGCTTCATTTACATTTGTAGCTTCATCATCATTAGTAATCGAGGTATGTGTACCCTCTAAGAAAATTGGTTTCAAGTTTATCTTCCTATCAACCATGATTTTGTTTTTCACATTAGATAGCAAATGTACATCATATCCACTAGATACAAAGTCTTCTGTTGTCTCATCTAACTGCTGTAAAAAAATAGTGTCATTGGTATTTAACCTACTCACTCTGCTGAATTGGGATGTTGCTATACCTTTAAACACATGTGGAGCATGCATACTATTATAATGAACATATCTTCCTGAATGTACTTCTTTCCTATGTACACTAGTGTGAATAGCACCTTCACATAACTGTAATTTAACATCTAAAAAGTCTATAGTATTGTCTGATGTTTCCATTTTGAATTTCAAAAAATCTGTAGTTGTGTTCAAATAATTCAAAAATTCATTCAACTCATTCATGCTACCATCCCAAATCATAAAACAGTCATCCACGAAACGTTGGTAAAAGCATATCTTATCAAGAAACTGGTTTCTGTCATTATAGATGTTATTTTTCTCCCATTGGTATAAAACCAGGTTAGCATATGTATTTTCTACCGAAGTACCCATAGCTACTCCAGTAAGCTGAAGAAACAAGGATTCATTAAATAAAAACACATTCTTTTTCAAGACCACGTCCATGAGGCAACAAATATTTTCAATATATTTACTATTAGGTGTTGATTGCGAGAATAAAAATTCTCTTAACAATTCAACCCCAATATCATTAGGGATAACAGTAAATAAAGAGGCAATATCCAATGTAACAAAATAATATTTGCCCTGCTCTAGCATACCTTTTACACTATTGTGTCACAAATGTAATTTACATAAAAAATCTGAGGTGTCTCGTAGGATAGTATTGCATTTGGATAAATACGGTTGCAATTGTCTTTGTAAATACAAAGAAATTGGTACTGTAATCCAACTGGCCCCTGAAACAGTGGGTCTCATCGGTGGATTAACAATAGATTTGTGGATTTTAGGAATACCATATAGATGTGGAATAACTGGGCATGATACAGTAAAATAATGAAATAAATTTAAACTTATATCTCTATTCAACTGTAGCTCATAGATAACCATATTTACATAACCAATACATTTTTTACATCTGAGTGTGTAATGATCTTAAATGCACTACTATCTTCAAGTAACATAGAAACTGCTGACATGTATTTATTTCGGTCCATTAGAACAACCACACCACCTTTGTCTGCTTGTTTGACAATGATATCATTATCCAACTGCAGACTTCTAAGCGCCTTATATTCATCAAATGTCAAATTATAAGTTCTTTTTTTCAAATTAGTAGAATACAACGCCCTAATTTGTGATTCACAAACATCATAGAAAGCTGTAACAATTGGTACACTAACAGGAATAAATGTACTGCACAGTTTACACTGTCCTTCCATAAAGACAGTATCACCAAACAAAAGTTTCAAGTTAATGTTTCTGGAAAACTGCATCAAATCTGTAAGCCCAGTATTGGTGGATATAAAGTTAAGTCCCTTACATAAAAAAAAATAGTGGGCCTCCTGTAAACCAAAATTAGAAAGATTTAACATACCCTTTACTATTCGCAGCTGACTTTGTTCAGTCCTAAAGGGCTTTCACTTTTCCTTTTGCTCGAGGTTGTCATTTGTCTCATAGATGGTCTTCTCAATAATGGAGACCTCTCCACGACAGATTCAGGTTGCTCCAGGTGAAAGCGCTTATGTGAAAAATTTATAGTGAGTTGTTGGGACTTTTTACCAGCGTTAGATGAAACACTTGCTTCACCATCTTGTTTCCTTTTCATTTCAGACTGCATGCCTACGCACGCTGTAGAAGGAAATGATGTCATCTGGCCAGATTCATGTTCTATTGTAGATAGGGGCACAGAGGCAGTAACCACTTGTACTGAAGTCATCAAGTCTGATGTCGTATCTTGAAACTCATCAAGTGTATCTAATGCTTTTCTATGGTGAACTGTTTTGTGATTAACCTGAGAGGTACGATCTATCTTCGGCCAGGAGAAGATATTACCTCTCTGGAAATCATTGATATCACGTATCAGCTTCTGTTTTTTAGTTGCTTCCATATGGTTATCAAATGCCTGCATTCTATCCAAAACTTGTTGGTAACTATCAGACATTGTACAAAAAGCAGGCATTTCCATATACTGTTTTCCAGAGAAATAATTTCATTTTTATAATCTTCTTCAATGGTAGAAAAGAAATCATTCATTAAGCACATATAGTCCAGGCTCAGTTTGATGTTAAGCTGCTGCCATTTCTTTAACAGTTCAGGGTACATATTTGCATAAGAGGGTATTTTAAGGATTCTAAGCCCTCGTGGAACAATGCCCCTCTCTATGTAAGCTAAAAAACTGAAGTGTTGCCATTGCAAACGCTTAAAGGCACTTACTTTCCTCTCAAGTAGCTGTAGTTTCTTACTAAAATCAGCAATGTTCTCAGAAACAGCATGGTCAACATTTTCTGTAACAGAACATGCTGTACCAACAAATTGTAATAACGGATTGGTCTCGATGGTAATAAGAGACCTAACAGAGTTCACAGTCTTTGTAGTTACCATCTCAAGGCTAACTAGCCTGCAAGACCGACCTTTGAATGAATTCTCAAAAAGCAGCAACTATATCAAGATGAAAGTCACTAACTGCAGAACACAGAAGAAAGAAAAAAACACTTGGTAGAGAAATCCACTTTATATAACAGAGCAAAGCTCCTTGCCCATGTCTATCTCAGCAAACGTAGGCACTTTTAAGTGCTTTAATTGTGTCTGTTGTGCTGATATTATGAACAGCGATAGCAGTATATTTGTACATCCCACAGCGATAGCACTATATTTGTACATCTCACTAGTGGTAAAACTTACAGGTTTAAAGTATCTGCAACCTGCGTCTCATCTTTTGTGGTCTATTTGGCTACTTGTGT
This sequence comes from Protopterus annectens, assembly GCF_019279795.1. NCBI lineage: Eukaryota > Metazoa > Chordata > Ceratodontiformes > Protopteridae > Protopterus > Protopterus annectens. Next base: position 1,065,447,806 of record NC_056726.1, on the reverse strand, counting down.
CTCGTGTTCATCCTTCTACGTAGGGAAGACCACCCGTAAATTAAAAGAGCGTATTACTGAACATAAATCAGAAATTAGAAGATGTTATGATAAGAATGCTCTGTATAAACATATATCTACTCATGGTAGTGAGCATAGGTTTATGTTTAGGGTAATTGATGTTGTTTATCCTACACCTAGAGGTGGTGATAAGAATAATTACCTGGAAATTAAGGAGTATGAATGGATTCTGAGACTTGCTTCTGATTCTTTTCCAGGTTTAAACAGTATGGTTAGTCTTAAACCCATACTGGTTAAGATACAGCATACTAAATTATGAAATATGCTTTTAATGTTTAAATGTTGTTTGGAAGGCGTATTAATATGTCTTATGGTTTAGAAAACCTTTGTTTATTATTGCATTTTTATTGCTGTATTGCTATTTGATTATGTTTTATATTTTTGTATTAATTACATTAATGTTGTCACATGATTATATTGGGCTGCTAGTCATGTGACTGTTAACCTGTATTTAAACTGTGATAATGTGATGTCTATGTATTAGTATTGACAAAGGGTTCTACCCGAAAGCTTTGCTCTGTTATATAAAGTGGATTTCTCTACCAAGTGTTTTTTTCTTTCTTCTGTGTTCTGCAGTTAGTGACTTTTATCTTGATATAGGGATGTGGATTTCCAAGGTGATTAGTTTGTGGTCAGATCTAACCAGGGAAAGTTGACTATTGGTGTGCAGCAACAGTCGCTCATGTTAGTAATGACCAGGTCAAGGATGTTGCTACCTCTATTGGGGGTAAGAACGAGCTGGGCCAGGGCATTGGAATTAATCCAGGAAATGTTTGTGCAAGTGTATTGGTACATGAGTAGTTTTCCCAGTTAATGGAGGGGTAGTTGAAATCACCCAGTATGAGAGTGTTAGGTTGGACCCTAATATTCTTCATGGGTGCTTAGGAACGTGGAGTGTGAGTTTTGGGACATGGTTGGGGACCTATAACAGGCTACAACATGAATCGCTGCCTTACCCAATGTTAGCTGCACCTGAAGTTAAGTATCTATGATGTGTTATGTTGGACTACTATTCTGGGGGTGTGTGCATCCTTTACGAATATGGAAACACTACTGCCTTTGGAGCTTCGGTCCAAGTTCTGGGGCCGAAAGGTGTGGAATGAGTTATAGCCTGACAATACTCATTAATCAACACTCAGTAGTGCAGGGTTGCTTTCTGCTGCCTTGAACCAGGTCTCTGTTACAGCACAAATGTCAATGTTCTCCATTTTAAGTAGTGCTTCGAGTGAATGCATTTTGAGATTTAGACTTCTAGCATTGAGCAGCATCACCCTCAGATGTCATTGTTTGTAGCTGTTACGCTGGTAATTTGGTCTATGGAGCACCACCTAGAAAAGACACTATGGGGTGGCAAGAGCCTTGGCCAGTATCCAGAAGCCCAGGGGTGACAGACGCAGACCATCTCTGGTAAAGCATCGGGGTCTGTCAATCATGTCATCCCAGGCAGACAGATACTGGATCCCCTCAAAATGACACCAGAAACTTAGCCAATTGTTGAAATCAATAATTTTCTGCTTGTACTGTGGTATCATTCTGAGTGATGGTAGGATGCTGCTCACGGCTAGGGTCATACCCACCTGGGCTACATAGTCTGAGAGCTCCTCCATGTCTCTTGTCATGTAGTCCAGGCAGATATGTCTCAGGTCATTCATGCCCACATGTACAATGACAGAGTCATATTTTTACCTGTTGTTGAGGGACCTGAGTGCTTGCATTATGTGGTGGATCCTGGCAATGGACAGGCACCTGACTCTTACTTTCTCCTTATTCAACCTAGTGAGTGGAATATCAGTGTGCCTCACTATCAAGTCACCTATGACTAGTGTGCTGGGCATGCTGTTTTGCCTTAGGGGATCTTTGGTTGAGTGGCACACTGTTTAGGAGAGATATGTGTCTCAGGGTTAGTGTTGTGTCATGGCAGTCGAGTGTGTTTCTGCCTTGGAGGTCTCTGCTGTTTGGGTAGATTTTTATTGAGAGCATCTGTGAAGGTGGGTGTGTGGTTTGTGTTGTTATGTGAAGGCAGTGCTGGTGTGTGTTCTGGAGGGCTGTGTGTTCCATGTGGTGTGGTGCAGGTGTTGACCTTCTCCTCTTGACCAGCTATTTCAGTCGTGGCTGGAGAGTGTGTAGCTTTCAATTTGGATATATAAGTGCATCTCTAGCAAGTCTGAGTGTTGTGAGGTAAGAGGAGAGGGTTGTCAGTGTACATAAGGCAGTTGCTACATTGCCTCAGGATGCCCAAGTTTACCAGGTTAATCAGAGAAAGCACAGGGAACTGACTTCTAGACATGCCTGGATCGGTGGGCATTAATAATATGTACTGGAGCTGTTTCTTTGTAGAACGTGCTGGTAGCACTTTTGTGTGCTACGATAATTGCTACAGGAAGTCTGGTATGGTAACGTGCTAGACTAATACGCTAGTAAAAGTGCAGGAGAGGTGAGAGCTAGCAGATCTAAGGAAAAAAATTGAAGAAAAGACTTTGGCACCTCTCAGAAGCTTACAAACAGTCCTGGATACAGCAACCTGGACTAGACTAGTTACAGGAAAGTTGGGAAACAAGTACAAACTTGGGATTTTAAACCGGAAAGTTGAAAGAGATGGAAAAACTGCCCAAACGGTCAATAAACTACAAATTTTGGGCCAGAAACCACTCCTCTAGTGGTAGACAGGCTACCTAGTGCTTACCACTCCCACTGATAAGCTAGAAGGCTTCCCTCCAACACAGAAAGGCTTGGAGGGGTCAGAAGCTTACACACAGTCCTGCATTAAGCAAATCTGTGTCTGGACTAGACTAGTTACAAGAACAGCGGGAAAAGCACAAACACGGGCTTTTAGACCAGAAAGTTGAAAGAGATGAAAAAAATGCCCAAACAGCCAATAAACTACAATGTCTGGGCCAGAAACCACTCATCTTGTGGTAGACAGGTTACCTAGTGCTTACCACTCCCACTGACAAGCTAGAAGGCCTCCCTCAGACACAGAAAGGCTTGTGGGTCTCAGAAGCATAAAACAGTCCTGGATACAGCAAATCTGTATCTGGACTAGATTGCTGACTATTATCTATATTTAACTGTTCCAATCAAAAGTTAATACAAAACACTCTTGAATCCAAACATGGGTTACCCATGGATCAAAAGCTTATAACTGTTTTGATCTGAATTTTAATTGTTCTGATCCAGTAAAATTCCTGCTAAACAGTATGTGTCATTAAAAATTCATAATCAAATAATAAACAAAGGAACTACCAACTTTTGGTACAACTAATAGTACCATGTTTGATATAGTAATCACCTAAATTACTGACAATACCCTTATTGAGTGACTATAACACATACACTTAATCCCACTGTATACTTATAAGCATCCACTATTTGATTATCTGATAACTGCACTTACACAGATTTAATCCCACTGCATACTTATGCCTATCCTGTTATTGTATTACCCAATAACTGCACAATAACAGATGGACTTAATCCCACTGTATACTTATGCCTATCCTGTTATTGTTTTACCTGATAACTTCACTATAACACATATACGTAATCTCACTGTATACTTATGACCATCCTACTATTGCATTAGCTGATAACTGCACTGTAACACATAGACATAATCTCACTGTATATGTATGACAATCCTACTATTGCATTAGCTGATAACTGCACTATAACACATAGACTTAATCCCACTGTATACATATGCCTAGTCTGTTATTGTATTACCTGATAACTGCACTATAACACATACCCTTAATCCCACTGTATACTTATGACCATCCTAATATTGCATTAGCTGATAACTGAACTGTAACACAAAGACTTAATCCCATTGTATACTTATGACCATCCTACTATTGCATTAGCTGATAACTGAACTGTAACACCAAGACTTAATCCCACTGTATACTTATGACCATCCTACTATTGCATTAGCTGATAACTGAACTGTAACACCAAGACTTAATCCCACTGTATACTTATGACTGTCCTAGTACTGCATTACATACTTTTCATAATTTGCTCTCAATGATTCAAGATCAGCTGCGCCCACTTACTTCTTGAAAAATCTGAAAAGAAAAAATAGACATTTGAACACAAGCTTCAGTTGGAAAACAAGCCTGGGCAGATTCAAAATCAAACCCTGATAAAACCATAAAAATGTGAAGAATTTCTAAAACTGAAAAAAAAATTATTATTACTTAAGTTTTCTATTTGAAATAAATTTAGAGGGAAAAGCCAATAAGCTTTTGCAATCCATTAAAGATATCTGTTAAAAAAATGTTTTCTCCAAGGCACCCGCAGTTGACACAGATAAAATAATTTCAAACTTCAGTGATATAAAAGCTACACCAGCCTTCCCCACCAAAGCACATACTTTTCATTTTACCAATGCTATACTCACGCCTACTCAGGTACTTTACAGCAGCTTGTAGAATGCCTTCATTTCCATCAGCCTTTCCTGGTAATGTTTGACTTCAAATATTATCCAAACTTATATGTTCTACATACCAGGTTTCTTTAACTGGGAAGTTCATTATTAAGCAGTCCCCTCAGTTTTATTTTCTGGTTACTCTAAACCCAAATAATCATTACCAAGTGTTAAGTATTCACTAAAGATTCTTCTTCCAGAGGTACCATCCCATCTTCCCCTAATGGCTATTGTTCTATATCTGGCATTTGCCAAATGGTCAAAATTCATGAAGGAATTATTTCAATTAAGTTTTCAATTACATCAATACACAAGATTTACTGCCTGTCAAACAACATGCATTTCGGAAAAAGTAAAGAACCGTAACAGCACTTTTCTTATTAATGAACCAAGTCTCTGAGGGTATACTTTCTGCAGATATCTCACTTGATGTTAAAGAAGCCCTTGAAAATATCAACTATCAAGTACCTGATCACTGGATTTCCCTGTTTAATTTCTCCCATTTCTTTCATGTACCATAATGGGTCAGATTTATGAAAGCTTGCATGGAGTTGTAGAGTAGAGTAAGACGTCAGACAGCCAATATGTCTGCCGAGTGATCCAACAACAGCCGGCAGGGGCGTGCATGAGAGCTTCTAAAGCTACTCTTGCATGGGCAGCATCATGGTATGCAAATTACCTCATTTGCTGCTGAAAGCTATGCGAATGAGGTAAATTTGCAATGCAGGAAACACTAACCTGTCCTTGGAAGAGTAGTGTTATTTGCAGAAATGTACTCCATTGGTAACGGAGTACCGTTCTGCAAATTGCTAAACGGAGCTATGACAGCTCCAAATAAAGGATGAATCCAGTTGGGGAAGCATGCCAATGGCCAAATATAAGGCCATTGGCATTTTTAAATGTTTAAAATTATTAAAATCTAAGTTTTTTTTCCCCGATCTCTGATGTTTAAGCATAGCGCAGCGCCATGCAAATGTGCAGCGCTTAAAAAAACAAGAAAATAATTTAAAAATAGCCGAAAATAGGCATTTTCACTAAAAAGCTTATCCTGCCATGCAGGTGAATGGCAGGCTGAAGATAACATGGCCACTGAAACTGGTTGCTAAGGGGGGGAAGCTCAGTATGAGAGATGTAACCAAGCATTAGTAGGCAATCCTATGCAAATGAGGATAAGGATAGTAAATCCCAATTTTCCCCAGCATGTGAGTCATGTCCCAAGAGTGTAAGTGCAGGAGTAGGTGAGTAGTAGAGTAGAAGATAGGTGACATCATGAAGGGGTATGTCAGAAAGGCTGTATGCTTATTGGAGCACAGTGTCCTGTGTTTGCCCTGAGTTGATCAGGATTGCAAGAGGCGTGTCTACAGTTGTCCTTTTTGAAAACCAGAAACCAAAGGTGTACGCCATGAAAATATCTGAAATTACTTGTAAAAGGGCACACAGCGTGTGTGCGCGTGTGTGCTTGTTTCCGTGGTGCTGCCCCGGGCGGAAACAGAAAGGGAAAAGGAAGGAAAAGAAGTAGTAGGAAGTAAACCAATGAGAACTAGCAGAGTTGCCAGGTGAAATATATCAGAATCAGCCAATTACACAGGCAGCAGACTAGCCCAGCCCAGCCCAGTACTGTAAACTCTGCAAACAGCATTCTTCCCTGTTTTTTTCCCAAGAATTCTGCAACACTGCAGTATACAAAGAGGGAAATCTTAAAAACTTTAAAGTTGGACAAAATGTTAGGGGCTGCTCTTCCTATCATAAACCAACATGTGCAAGGTGCTGAGGGTGGTGATGTTGTGAATGCTGCTGAGCAACCCACAGTAAGGCGACAGAGAAGAGTGTACAGACCCAGGGTAACCTATCATGGGCTACATGAGCTGGAGATAGTGGAGTGCTATAGGGTGGACAGAGACCTCCTGCAGCAAATTGTTGAACTGTGCCGGCCACGCCTCACACACAGAACCAACAGAGAGGAACCCATCCCAGTGGATACCAAGGTATGTGTTGGCCTAAGAATACTAGCTACAGGTACCTTCCAGAGACCAACTGGTGATATGATGGGGATTTCACAGGCATCAGCATCCAGGGTACTTGCACCAGTTCCTGGATGCCATGTCAGCACATGTCGGTGAGCACGTATATTTCCCCAATTCCCATGAGGCATTGGCCAGCAATATGTGTCAAATAGCAGAATATTCTGAGGTAGTGGGTGCAATAGACTGCACGCACATACACATCAACGCACCACCCGGAGAGCGGTGTAGGGTCTACATCAACTACAAGGGCTTCCCCTCCATCAACTGCCAGGTCGTGTGCAGTGCCCAGGGCATAATAATGAATGTGTGTGCTCGCTTCCCTGGAAGCTATCACAATTCCTACATCTGGCATCTGATGCAGCTGTACCAGAGATTTGCCAATGGGGACATCCCTGACGGTCACCTAGTGGGGGATGCTGGATACGCACTGGAGCCGTGGCTGATGACACCCATCAGAAATGCACACACACCCGAACAAGAACTCCATAATGAGGCACACGCACAAACAAGAAACATTATTGCGTGTGTGTTTGGGATGCTCAAGTCACGGTTTCAGTGCCTGGGCACATCTGGTGGAGCCTTGCAGTACTCACCAACTACATGTACCCAAATTGTCATGATATGTGCCATGCTACACAATATGATCCTGCGAAAACAGCTGCAGCAGGAACAGCATGCGGCAGGGCCAAACAGCCCCCCACCATTGCCAAGGCCTGCACAGGCACAGTATGACTCAGAGGAGGAACAACCTGAGCCTGCCCCAGTAGGCAGAAGGAGGCATGCCCAGTATGCCCTGGCCTTGGCAAAGAGGCAACACATAGCACATACACTGACTCAGTAGGAACCCTGGAAATTACACCTCTCTCTGACTCGCACATATAGTAAAAGGGATGCCTAACTTGACACTACCTGTTTTCAAACATCTATAGGGAGTGTACTATGTGCATCCAACATAGGCAGCCCTGCAGCACCACCTGAAGCATGAGTGCCCTATTTTAAGCAATATAAAGCACTGCTATGCACATTTTACCAATATTGATCATATTTAAATACAATTGCGCGTAGCTGCGCACTGCGCTAACCAGCACAACATCGGGCAACGTTGGGCAATGTTGGGCAATGTTGGACAAAGTCAGGCAAAGTTGAGCAAAGTCGGGTAAACACGCTCACACCTGCTTTACTGTTCCTTAACCAGTCAGGTCTGCCCAGCAGAAAAATAAAAAGCAGTGACAGGGCTCGAACTCAGGATACTGTGTACTATAGTCACAGTACTGAACCACTAAGCCATGACAGCATTTCACTGGCACAGACACAACTCAACTCACTCACAGATACCAGTTGGGGGATCACATACCTAACAGTCACAGCCAGCAGGACAAATGTAGACAAAAGCAAACACAAACAAATGCAGTATCATGCCCTCTGAAGAGGCATTTGAGTAACCTCCTCCCAGGCCTATGCAGACAGATAACAGCAGGCCAGGCAGTGTGATGTGGGTTGTGTAGGCTATGAAGTCACACTAATATGCATGTAATTAGAAACTAAGGTCTGTAGTGCAGTGGTATGCCTCAAGCCAGTATGATAGGCAACAATATAGACTGAAATGGAGTACCTGACATAGCAGTGCAGGCCTAGCAAATGTGTATAAGTGTCAGGTGAACCCCTCATCCTATGTACACCCACAGTAACAATCAGGTGTGCCCCCCTGGGTAGAAATGTACAAATAATAGCTGTCCCCACTGTATGTAGAATGACTCATGGAAGCCCTGCAGGCACACTGTGTTTCCTGTCGATGTACAACACAAAGGTGAGCCCTGAAGTAAAAAACAACTTGATTTTCACACACACATATAGTATATATGCTCATACTGGGCATGCTAACCCACTTAAAAAAAATTAACAAATTTCAGTCAGCAACATACTGAAAGTTCATACTGTGCATGCTCACACACTTAGGCCATGTCTGAGTACAGCAGTGGGCCACACATATCTGGCAGTTGCAGTTCTTACTACAGACACATCACATTCACCAATCCTGCCTTGTGCACACACTAACATGAAAACAGACCCATATAATATATTGGACACCTGTCATGATCAAACTATGTACTCCAAGTACTTAAGTTGTTCAAAGAAAGTGAAAAACCAAAGAAGATCAATAATACTCCAATCAGTATCATCAAGAAACAATGACCACTCCTAACATTATCCAAGCCATGGTCAAAGAGTCCATAGAGAACCATGAAGCTTTCTTTAGCTATGTCATAAATATCAAGAAAATAATTTAAAATAGCCGAAAATAGGCATTTTCACTAAAGCTTATCCTGCCATGCAGGTGAATGGCAGGCTGAAGATAACATGGCCACTGAAACTGGTTGCTAAGGGGGGGAAGCTCAGTATGAGAGATGTAACCAAGCATTAGTAGGCAATCCTATGCAAATGAGGATAAGGATAGTAAATCCCAATTTTCCCCAGCATGTGAGTCATGTCCCAAGAGTGTAAGTGCAGGAGTAGGTGAGTAGTAGAGTAGAAGATAGGTGACATCATGAAGGGTATGTCAGAAAGGCTGTATGCTTATTGGAGCACAGTGTCCTGTGTTTGCCCTGAGTTGATCAGGATTGCAAGAGGCGGTTCACAGTTGTCCTTTTTGAAAACCAGAAACCAAAGGTGTACGCCATGAAAATATCTGAAATTACTTGTAAAAGGGCACACAGCGTGTGTGCGCGTGTGTGCTTGTTTCGGGGTGCTGCCCGTGGAAACAGAAAGGGAAAAGGAAGGAAAAGAAGTAGTAGGAAGTAAACCAATGAGAACTAGCAGAGTTGCCAGGTGAAATATATCAGAATCAGCCAATTACACAGGCAGTAGACTAGCCCAGCCCAGCCCAGTACTGTAAACTCTGCAAACAGCATTCTTCCCTGTTGTTTTCCCAAGAACTCTGCAACACAGCAGTATACAAAGAGGGAAAGCTTAAAAACTTTAAAGTCAGACAAAATGTTAGGGGCTGCTCTTTCTATCATAAACCAACATGTGCAAGGTGCTGAGGGTGGTGATGTTGTGAATGCTGCTGAGCAACCCATAGTGAGAAGATGGAGAAGAGTGTACAGACCCAGGGAAACCTACCAGGGTCTACATGAGCTGGAGATAGTGGAATGCTATAGGGTGAACAGAGACCTCCTGCAGCAAATCATTGAACTGTGCCGGCCACGCCTCACACACAGAACCAACAGAGTGGAACCCATCCCAGTGGATACCAGGGTATGTGTTGGCCTAAGAATACTAGCTACAGGTACCTTCCAGAGACCAAATGGTGATATGATGGGGATTTTACAGGCATCAGCATCCAGGGTACTGCACCAGTTCCTGGATGCCATGTCAGCACATGTCGGTGAGCATCGATATTTCCAATTCCCATGAGGCATTGGCCAGCAATATGTGTCAAATAGCAGAATATTCTGAGGTAGTGGGTGCAATAGACTGCACGCACATACACATCAACGCACCACCCGGAGAGCGGTGTAGGGTCTACATCAACTACAAGGGCTTCCCCTCCATCAACTGCCAGGTCGTGTGCAGTGCCCAGGGCATAATAATGAATGTGTGTGCTCGCTTCCCTGGAAGCTATCACAATTCCTACATCTGGCATCTGATGCAGCTGTACCAGAGATTTGCCAATGGGGACATCCCTGACGGTCACCTAGTGGGGGATGCTGGATACGCACTGGAGCCGTGGCTGATGACACCCATCAGAAATGCACACACACCAACAAGAACTCCATAATGAGGCACACGCACAAACAAGAAACATTATTGCGTGTGTGTTTGGGATGCTCAAGTCACGGTTTCAGTGCCTGGGCACATCTGGTGGAGCCTTGCAGTACTCACCAACTACATGTACCCAAATTGTCATGATATGTGCCATGCTACACAATATGATCCTGCGAAAACAGCTGCAGCAGGAACAGCATGCGGCAGGGCCAAACAGCCCCCCACCATTGCCAAGGCCTGCACAGGCACAGTATGACTCAGAGGAGGAACAACCTGAGCCTGCCCCAGTAGGCAGAAGGAGGCATGCCCAGTATGCCCTGGCCTTGGCAAAGAGGCAACACATAGCACATACACTGACTCAGTAGGAACCCTGAAATTACACCTCTCTCTGACTCGCACATATAGTAAAAGGGATGCCTAACTTGACACTACCTGTTTTCAAACATCTATAGGGAGTGTACTATGTGCATCCAACATAGGCAGCCCTGCAGCACCACCTGAAGCATGAGTGCCCTATTTTAAGCAATATAAAGCACTGCTATGCACATTTTACCAATATTGATCATATTTAAATACAATTGCGCATAGCTGCGACTGCGCTAACCAGCACAACATCGGGCAACGGTGGGCAATGTTGGGCAATGTTGGACAAAGTCAGGCAAAGTTGAGCAAAGTCGGGTAAACACGCTCACACCTGCTTTACTGTTCCTTAACCAGTCAGGTCTGCCCAGCAGAAAAATAAAAAGCAGTGACAGGGCTCGAACTCAGGATACTGTGTACTATAGTCACAGTACTGAACCACTAAGCCATGACAGCATTTCACTGGCACAGACACAACTCAACTCACTCACAGATACCAGTTGGGGGATCACATACCTAACAGTCACAGCCAGCAGGACAAATGTAGACAAAAGCAAACACAAACAAATGCAGTATCATGCCCTCTGAAGAGGCATTTGAGTAACCTCCTCCCAGGCCTATGCAGACAGATAACAGCAGGCCAGGCAGTGTGATGTGGGTTGTGTAGGCTATGAAGTCACACACTAATATGCATGTAATTAGAAACTAAGGTCTGTAGTGCAGTGGTATGCCTCAAGCCAGTATGATAGGCAACAATATAGACTGAAATGGAGTACCTGACATAGCAGTGCAGGCCTAGCAAATGTGTATAAGTGTCAGGTGAACCCCTCATCCTATGTACACCCACAGTAACAATCAGGTGTGCCCCCCTGGGTAGAAATGTACAAATAATAGCTGTCCCCACTGTATGTAGAATGACTCATGGAAGCCCTGCAGGCACACTGTGTTTCCTGTCGATGTACAACACAAAGGTGAGCCCTGAAGTAAAAAACAACTTGATTTTCACACACACATATAGTATATATGCTCATACTGGGCATGCTAACCCACTTAAAAAAAATTAACAAATTTCAGTCAGCAACATACTGAAAGTTCATACTGTGCATGCTCACACACTTAGGCCATGTCTGAGTACAGCAGTGGGCCACACATATCTGGCAGTTGCAGTTCTTACTACAGACACATCACATTCACCAATCCTGCCTTGTGCACACACTAACATGAAAACAGACCCATATAATATATTGGACACCTGTCATGATCAAACTATGTACTCCAAGTACTTAAGTTGTTCAAAGAAAGTGAAAAACCAAAGAAGATCAATAATACTCCAATCAGTATCATCAAGAAACAATGACCACTCCTAACATTATCCAAGCCATGGTCAAAGAGTCCATAGAGAACCATGAAGCTTTCTTTCGCTATGTCATAAATATCAATGTAAACTCATATATGTTCTGAGTCAGTGCAAACTATAAATGAATACATGTACATGACTGACATTGACAACATCTTATCAGACAGGTTCATACATATTTACCCCCTTCTCACTGACAAAAGGGCCCATTATGATACCTGGAGATTGTGAAAACCCAGAAATCACATATACAATGGTTAAACAGCTCTTTCCAAACCTAAAAACATGGCGTGTATGGGATAACATGGTTTCCCTGGCTGTGTCATATGTGAACTCCAAAACAAACAGACCCAGCACCTGAACAGTCTGTTGAGACTCACCGTCTGTACAGGATATGAAACTGTTGAATGGGTTACAGTAACGTTTGGCACACTCCACAAGTGTTGGTGCACAACAGACCATGGGTACTATTGTCTTATAAGCCTAATAAGCCTGATGTGCAAGGCCATGGAGTCCATCATTATGGAACTCATAAACAGAGCTATTGAGAGCCTACAAACACCCAACCCTACCCTTTTTGGTTTGGTCAGGGGCAGATCATGGTTCCTAAACCTGCTAGACAGTTTTCAAGGCAGTCTCCCAGTACATGCATCAATGAAATGAGCTACACACGGCATACATAGACCTTGAAAAGCCCTTTTCCAACATCCCACACACATGTCCTATCCACAAAATCAACAACCTGTGCATAAACACATATGTCATCTGATGGATTGCCAACTAGGGCACAGATAGATCCCACAATGTAAGAATTGTGGTCTCCTGTTCAAGCTGGTAACAACTGATGTCCCCCATGGCTCAGTCCTGGGACCCCTCCTGTCTCGTGTATACTTTTCAGAAATACAGTCAAACACGAGGGCTATGTTTAGCAAGGTTTGTGGATGACTGCAAAAAGGTTGTCATAATCGATGTTTGGGACAACAGAGACATCCTTAAAAAGGGTCTCAGTCAGAAAGATGTGGTGTCAAAATTATGGGCTCGAGCTACAGTCATACAAATACCACATAGGTGCCAACACCCTAAATATGGAGGTAATAATAAGGGATCTATGGACACATGTGGATAGTCATCACTACTTCCAGAAACATATTCACAAAGTGGTTAGAAAATGATGCTATATGTTCCCACAAACTGCCAAGTCTTTGCATGTAGGTCAAAGGAGGTTCCCTCTACTCATCAGTCATCAGACCCATCATAGAGTACAACAACACACTTGTGATGAATCTGACTAGGCTTCTTCAGCAGCTGGAAAGATCACTGATGTACCTCAACAAGAGCATTACTGGCCTCAAACAGTTGCCCCATGCAACAAGACTGAATTTAACTCAATCTGTACTCTGTTGCATACTGTCTACTCAGGTGATCTCTGCCCAACAGACAGGTCCATGTCCAATGCAGAACGGATGTACATGTGCTATCTGAAGTAACCCCAAGCTCAATGTACTACATGCTCTAGGGATATTATCATCACAACAATAAATAGAACATGGAGGGATAACTTAATAACTCACAGACTTCCCTTTCTTTGGAACAGGCTCCCTCCCAACCTACATTAAGCGGAGTCCCTCACTGACACTCTTCCAGAGGAGCCTTGATGAGTGTATGTGAAACTGAACTGTTACACCATGGATCACTTCATCAGCTCTACTACACAGAGGCCTAGGGAACTAACTCCATGGGTGGTGATAGCTGCACACTCTGGCCATATTAATATATGCCTTCAGGCAGATAGCCTATTACCTACCTATATATATATATATATATATATATATATATATATATATATATATGGGGAACACAGTATAATAAGCCAAAGGTGGATGGGCAGAGATGTGTGTAAGAGGGTGACCATGACAGGGAGCCATCCAGGACTGTCCCACCCAGCACACATCCCAATGGCACAAAAGACATGAGGTGCACATCTCACCCAGTGTACATAACAGCCACCAGTATCTGTAAGCATTACAGTGTATGTGGTCCATGTGCCTGTTGCACAACATGACGGTACAATAAAGTACATATCTACTATCTGTAGACATGTACCTGTCACATAGTCTACTACATACCTATGAACCTATCTTCAATAAGGCATATGTTAGCCTAGGCAAGTTATGCAGCTTTCACCACCCCATTGGGTAGTCTCACAAGCCCTCATTCTAATAGTTAGTACCCTAAGCCCCTTTCTAGTGGGGCTGCTGATGTGATGCCTGGCATGAATTGTCTGTTTCCCATCCACTCATCAAGGTTCCTATTGAAGAGTGCCAGCGAGAGGCTCTGTCTGATGTACATTGGGATACTGTTCCACAGTAAGTCAAGTGTCTGGGATGGTACTCTATCCCACCAGCATGTTGTATTCATTGTTGTGATGAGGTTCATATCCCTGGAGTGTGTAGGGTGACTCAATTTTGCTATCTGTAGATGGAGCATGCTCAGCAGTTATGTGTTGGACATGGCTCTGTATGTTAGGCAGAGTGTGCCTCTGAGTAGGCGGTACGCAATGAAGAACAGATTTAGTTTTATCAGTTGTGTTGCATACCACAACTGTTTGAGGACAGTAATCCTCTTGGTGAGGTACCTATGTGGTCTCTACAGCTGCTGGATATGCGTAGTCGAGTACATCAAAAATGGTGCATTGTACTCAATGATGGGTCTGATGACTTAAGAGTAGAGGGTGACCACTACCTCTTTGGATCCTGATGCAAACCCTTTGTTGATTAGGTAGGCCACATAGGATTTCCCAATCACTTTGGCAACATGGTTGTCAAAGGAAAGATGACTATCTACTTGTGTCCCCAGATCCCTTATTACCTTGTCAGTTTTAAGGGGGTAACACCTATGTGGTAGTCTGTGTGCACTTTGTTTTCACCAAAGTGGATCACTATGCATTCCTCCACATTGAGCTTGAGGCCATGATTCTGACACCACACATCTGTCTCATAGAGTCCCTTCTGGAGAATATTTGTGTCATCCGGGGAATCTGTTATGGCAAACACTTTACAGTTCCCAGCAAACTTAGTCAACCACAACCCTCCTGTGTTGGCATGTACATTTGAGAAGTCTATACCAAACAGGAGGGTCCCCAGGACTGATCCCTGGGGGCCACCAGTTGTTACTGGTGTAGAGTCTGACATGTAGCCAGCAAATCTTAGTTTGTGGAATCTATCTGTGAGCCAGTTTGCAATCCATCTTGTGATGTATGGATTCATACCCAGGTTGGTGATTTCATCTATGATACCTAACTGGGGAATGGTGTCAAAGGCTGTAATGAGGTATAAGTAGGCTGTGTTGAGCTCATTTCAATCATCTGTAGCCTGGGTAACGGTCTCAAAGAAATCCACCCAGTTCTGGAGGAGTGATTTGCATATCATGAAGCCAAACTGGGTGTGCTCAACTGTGAAGGTTCACAATCTCTTTATTGTTGACACCCATTATGATTGGCTCCATTGCCTTGAAGAGCGGACTTGTCAGGCTCATAGAGCATGAATGCCAAGGGATTGTTGTGGCCCCACCCCTGCGGAGTGTGAAGAACATTACTATGCAACATTCTATGGGTACATATCCTGTACAGAGCATGTAGAGAGAGGTGTAGGTATCCTTGATGAATATGGATACATCCTCACCCTATGTGCTATGATCCAGGTCCTGATGCTGGAAGGTATGGAATGAGGAGTATCCTGGTAGTGCTGGTGTGCTCTCTGGAGCCTTGAACTAGGTTTCTGTTACTGCACAGATATCAATGTTCTCCATACTGAGATGTGCCTTGAGTGTGTGCATCTGGAGCCTGAGACTACTGGCAATGAGTAGCATTTAGCTAACTTTGTGGTTATTTGTGTTGGTTATAGGGTTTGGTTTGTCCTGAGTGACCGGTGTTCCACACCTGAAGTCAATGGCTCATTGGTCCCATCTGACCTTAGGCTAATTACCCTACATATCCACATTCTGGACTCACCCTCCCCCCCATTAAGGAAACCATGTTAAAAATGTCTCCAAGGCCAACTTCATGCTTCTTAAGACAGAAGTGCTGAACTTCAGGACACCCATGCAGATGGACAATACTGTTAAGACTACTGATCCTTCACAATTGCACTTTATACGCATTTACATGAGTGTATGCATCATGCTATCCCAAACAGAACCAAGATGCTATCCTCCAAGAAAAGGAAGCCAATCTGGTTGTCCCCTGCCATAAACAAACTGCACAACAGAAGGAAGAAACTGTTGCAAAAGAGGATAAAATCCCATGAGTGGAGGAGCTCCCTGGTCAGCCTCAGGAAGAAGCTGTGATCCCTGATAAAATCCTCCAAAACTAGTTATGAAAACAAAGTTGACACTGATTTGAAAGACAACCACAAAGCATTCTATAGCTATGTCAAGAATCTCAATGGCAACACTCAGATCTGCTCTGAGTTACAGCACAATGGCACTAAATATACAGACCCAACTGATATTGCCAACAGCCTGGAAGATAGGATCAGTGCTAGCTTTACTCCCCTCTCACCCATGAAAGAGCACATCTCTATACCGGAAGAATACAAAGTTGCTGTCATCATGGCTGCACAGGTAAAAACCACTCTCCAAAGTCAAGAACTCAGCATCCATGAGACCAGATTACATCCCAGGCTGTGTTCTACACGAACCACAGAACGAACTGGCACCACACCTACATACCATGTTTAATCTTAGCCTCACCTCAGGCTTTGTGCCTGCTGAGACGTGCACAGCGACGGTTATCCCACTACACAAGGGGGGAGCCACCATGGACCCCGGGAACTAGTGCCCCATTAGCTTGATGAGCTTGGTCTGCAAGGCCATGGAACGTATCATCATAGAACTTATAAACAAAGACATTGGTAATCTCCAAACTGTAGACCACAACCATTTTGGGTTCGTAAAAGGCAGATCATGTCTCCTAAACCTGATAGACTTCTTTGAAGCAGACACCAAAGCCGTAGACAAGGGTAAGGTGGTTCACACAGCCTATCTATATCTTGCCACAGCTTTTGACACCATCCCCCACTCTGGAATTATGGATAAACCCACTAAACTAGGTATAAATCCCTATGTCACAAGATGGATTGCCAACTGGCTGACTGACACAACCCACACTGTGAAAGTAGCAGACTCCAAGTCCGACTTTGGACCAGTGACAAGTGGAGTACCGCATGGTTCAGTCTTGGGTCCTGTCTTGTTTGGTATCTACTTCTCTGAAGTACAGGTTAACATGGAAGGTCTCTGGCTAATGACGTTCCCAGATGACTGCAAACTAGGAGCCATAATCGAGACTACTAACGATGTGGACATCCTACAAAAGGGCCTCACTGAGACAGATGCCTGGTGTCAAAGCCATGGCCTCAAGCTCAATGCCAAAAAGCACATTGTCATCCACTTTGGTAAAAACACCGTACCCATGAACTACAACACAGGTGGTAGTATACATAACACTGACAGTGTGATAAGATACCTTGGGACACAGGTGGACAGTAGACTCTCCTTTGATAATCACATCGCCACAGTAGTCAGGAAATCCTTCTACAGGGCACACCTCATCACAAAAGGTGTCTCATGCAGAATAAAAGAGGTCATTGTTCCCCTCTACTCATCACTCATTAGATCCATTATAGAGTGCAATGCCCCTTTTGCTATTTACCTCACAAGACATCTACAACAACTGGAAAGCCTGCAGAAATACCTCACAAAGAGGATTAGTGGCCTCAAATACATGCCATACACAGACCGTCTCAAAACACTACAGCTTTACTCTGTCGCATGTCGCCTACTCAGAGGTGATCTCTGCCTAACATACAAAACTATGTCAAACACAAAGCTGTTGGGCATGCTCCACTTAAAGAAATCCCAATACCTCCGAGCATCTGCCCCAAAACCCAGACTGAAATACTAAAGGAGCGGGTGTATCCATTTTCATAAAGGATACCCACACCTCCAGGTTAGTGGCACAGCACAAGGCCTTGGAGATCATGCAAGTGCAACTAACATTGGGCAAAGCTGCTTATCAGATCGCATCCTGCTATAGATCACATACCTTGTCTCAAGACCCTCACTCAGTATTCCTGAGAACACTGGGAAATATAAAGGTCCTACCAAACACCATGATATAAGGAGATTTCAACTACACAAACATTGACTGGGAGAATTACTCGAGTACAAAGTCCTTTGCCCAATGCTTCCTAGAGTTTATAAACTCAAATGGCCTGGAGCAGCTAGTCACCACACCCACTAGAGGTGACAACATACTGGACCTGATCATCACCAACATGGGGGATCAGTGTTCCACACTAGAGGTAAACCCCTTGGTGGCAATATCAGATCGTGAAGTAATCACACTGGACATCCACATCCCGACCCCCGCAGTCAACAAAACCACTGTAAAAAACTTTTCAAAAGCAAACTTCACACTTCTCAAGATCGAAGTGAAAGTTTCAAAGCCCCCTTGCTACAGGATAATGCTATCCAATCTGCAGAATCCTTTACAAGTGCATTCTATGAGCATCTACAGGGATGCATGGATTGAGCCATCCCAATTAAAACCAAGACTCACTCTTCCAAAAAGAAGAAACCAATCTGGTGGCCTTTGCCCATAAATAAGCTATACAACAGAAGGAGGAAACTAACACATGCTAGAGCAAAATTCCAAAAAGGAAAGGCATCACTGATCATTATTAGCAAGAAACTATGATCGCTCATAAAATAATCCAAGTCCAGTTTCCAAAGAAAAATTGCCAAGAAATCTAAAGATAACCACAAAGCCTTCTTTAGCTATATCAAACATTTAGGTGGCAACTCTCAGATATGCTTTCAGCTACAGCTAATTGGCAAAAAAATACACTGAACCGACATTGCCAACATCCTGGTGGACAAGTTCAGTGCAAACTTCACCCCCCTCACCCCCAAAAGGGCCCGTGTCCATCCAAGAAGAATGCAGAGCCCCAGACTTCATGGACATGCAGGTAAAAACAGCCCTCTCCAAAGCTAAGAACACAGCATCAATGGGACTGGATGGTGTCCAAGGCTGTGTCTTACATGAGCTCCAAATGGAACTAAACCCTCACCTACATTCACTGTTCAGACTCAACCTTGCCACAGGCTATGTACCCAAAGAATGGTGTACAGCAACAGTCATCCCACTCCACAAAGGTGGTGCCACCACAGAACCTGGGAACTATCATCCTATAAGCCTGACTAGCCTGGTCTGCAAAGCTATGGAGTGAATTATCATGGAACTCATAAACAGAGACATTGGGTACCTCCAGGTACTGGACCCTACCCAATTTGGCTTTGTTAAAGGCAGATCCTGCCTCCTAAATCTAGTTGACTTCTTTGAAACAGTTACCAAGGCAATAGATGAAGGGAAGGTAGTCCACACAGACTACCTGGACCTCACTAAGGCCTTTGACACCCTTCCCCACTCTGGCATGATAGACAAGCTTACCAGCTTGAACATTAACCCCTATGTCATGAGATGGGTGGCCAACTGTCTCACGGATAAATCACACATGGTCAGAGTTGCAGGTGCCATGTCCGACTCTAAACCAGTCACAAGTGGCATCCCACAGGGCTTGGTCCTGGGACCCCTCCTGTTCAGTATATATGTCTCTGAGGTACAGACAAGCATGGGAGGACTATGGCTGACCAAGTTCCCAGATGACTGTAAACTGGAGGCCATAATCGACTCTCTGGCTGACACAGACATCCTCCAGAAAGGTCTTACAGAGACAGATACATGGTGTCAAAACCATGGCCTCAAGCTGAATGGCAAAAAATGCATAGTCATCCCCTTTGGAAAAAGCAGTGCCCACAAATTACCACATAGATGGTAATCCACTAGGTACAGAAAATGTAATTAGGGACCTGGGGACCCAGATAGATAGTAACCTCTCCTTTGATAATCACATTGGCGAAGTGGTTAGTTATTCCTTCTATGTAGCCCACCTAATCATGAAAGGGTTCACCTCTAGATCAAGAGAGGTCATTGTGCCCCTCTACTCATCACTTATTAGGCCCATAATAGAGTACATTGCCCCATTTGGTATGTACCTTAATTGGCACATGCAACAGCTGGTAAGACCACAGAAGTACTTCACCAAGAGGATCATGGGCCTCAAACAGATGCCCTATGCAGCTCGACTAAAGAAACTCCAGCTCTACTCGGTTGCTTACTGCCTGCTCAGATGTGATCTATGCCTGACGTATAAGGCCATGTCCAATCTAGAATTAATGGACATGCTCCACCTCAAGAAAAACAAATCTCTTAGAGCCACACGCTCCAGTGAATTAAACCTCAGCAAAGCAATAAACAGGACATGCTGGAGGGATAGATTCCTGTCCCAGAGACTTCCCTCACTCTGGAATAGAATCCCAGTTGATGTTAGGCAGAGCCCCCTGCAAACTCTCTTCAAGAGGAATCTTGATGAGTGGATGGGAAATTGTAAACTTACCCCTGGGATCACTTCAGTGGCCCTGCTAGACAGAGGCCCAGGAAACTAATTTAAAAGGGAGGCGAAAGCCAACACATTCTGGCTAGGCTTATAAATGCCCTTGGACAGATAGCCTAGTACCTACCTATGAACCTATGAACCTACACGCTCTAAGGACCTAAACCTTGTCACCACAATAAACAGAACATGTCGGAGGGATAGATTCCTGTTCCACAGACTTCACATACTCCAGAGTAAACTACCTATCTATATCAAACAAAGCTCCTCATTAGCACTCTTCAAGGAAAATCTTGATTATTGGATGGAAATAGGAAATTCACCCTGGGGATCACTTCTGTGTCTCTGCACGACAGTGGCACAGGGAAATAAATTTCTTGGGTGGCAAAGGCCAGGGTACCTTTTTGGCTGGCCTTGTATAGGCCCCAGGGCCAATAGACTAGTACCTACCTATGAACCTATGAACCTTTGAGCCTTGCCTAAAAAGGTAATATGGGGACAGCACAAGCCTTGGCCAGTATTCAGAAGCATAGGGGCGACAGGTGCAAACCATCTGTAGTGAAGCAACAAGGCTTGTCTATCATGTCATCACAGGCAGACAGAGACTGGATCCCCTTTGAATGACACCAGAAGCTCAGCCAATTGTTGAAGTTTATCATCTTTCTGTTATATTGCAGTATCATGTAGGTGAAGGTAAAATGACACTCAAGGTTTGACCCTGTGTGTGCCAACATGTGGTGCATCAACCCATATATGATATGGTCATGGCCTATGCATACAATACACCTAGTATGATAAGCCTGCTGAGGTTAGCAAATGTGAAAAAAACCTTTATGCAAACTGTCAGAAAGTAATGTCTGTATTGCACCCTGTAACTCCATATTGCTTGCTGAAGTGTAAAGACGTACTTAGTTTGGCTTAAGAACACCGCACTTGCCAACTGTGTGTGTCTCCCTGGGGAGAAGCAACCTTTGGGAGACTAATCAAACACCTTAAAAGTGGTATACTCATCTTTGTCAAGTCCAATGATGTCACCATCCTACAAATATACCTGTGGAAAGGTGAAATCCCAATAATGTGTATAGTGCGTCATGTAAATGTGTACTGCTGTAGTATCATAATGTACTTAGTTTGGCTTAAGAACACCGCACTTGCCAACTGTGTGTGTCTCCCTGGGGAGAAGCAACCTTTGGGAGACTACTCAATCACCTTAAAAGTGGTATACTCATCTTTGTCAAGTCTGATGATGTCACCATCCTACAAATATACCTGTGTAAAGGTGAAATTCCAGTAATGTGTATAGCGCGTTGTGTAAATGCGTACTGTTGTAGTATCATAATGTAGTTAGGAAAGAGTTTGAATCTTGCACTTGCTGACTGTGTCTGTGCTCCAGGTGTGTCACACCATTGACCAATGTGGAGTGGGTTTTCATTTTTATAGTGTATGACATATCACAATGACAACTGTATGTGCATTACACATGTAAGGTAGCTGTGGGGCAAATCCATATACATACATGTGACCTCAAGTATTTCATAGGTGGGTACTCTGCTTTCTCCATGCATGCATGTGTTATCTTTGCCAGTGCGTGCTGCCACTTTCCTGACCTTAGGTCATGTCTGTATGCATGTGACAAGCTTAACCACTGCAGTGATCCCTGAGCTATGGCTTCTGTTTCACATCCACTCATCACAATTTCTATTGAAGAGTGTGAGTGAGGGTTTATGCTTGAGGTACATTTGAATCCTGTTCCAAAGCAAGCAAAGTCTGGCAAAGATAACTAATCATTATAGGTGTGCAACAACCTCTGTGGATCTGCATGCAAACCCTTTATTGCTTATGTGCTACACAGAGGGATTTCCAAAACCCTTTGGTAATGTGATTATCAAAGGAGAGATGACTAAACACATGGCTCTATGTATACGTTAGTACCTGTTCCACATTTTGGGGGCTACTACCTATGTGGTACTCTGGGGATACATTGTTTTCTCAAAGTGGATAACTATGCTTTCTTAGGCTTATAGCTTTACAGCATGAGTTTGACACCAGGTATCTATCTGTATGATACACTTTTGGAGGATGTGTGTGTCATCTGGAGAATAAAGTATAGCCCACAGTATGCATTTTCATCAAACATGGGCAGACATATCCCTACTGTGTTTGATTGTACCTAAGAAAGCTATATGCCAAACAGGAGTGGTCCCAGGATTGAGTGCAGGTGAATACCCTGACATAGAATAGTACATGGAGGCTGCAAATGTTACTGTGTGTCCTACATATGTGCGTCAGCTGTAAGCCATCATCTAACAATCGTTTATGGTCAGCCTTTTGAGGTTATGTCTAATACCACTATGTGGGATGGGTATGATTTGCTGGTGAGCTATAGCTTGGCTGTGTTGACCTCCCCTCCCTCACCTATAGTCTTGTTGACTGGCTTGAAGACTACTAGGTGTAGGAGCCATGATCTGGCCTTTAGAGAACCTAAGTGGGTATGTTTCCAGGTTCATAATGTCTCTGTTAATGAGTTCCATAATGCTGTGCTCCATAGCCTTCCAGATAACATTGGTCTGGCTTATAGGGTGAGAGTTTCCAGGACCTGCTGTAGTTCTACCCTTAATCAATTTATGTTAACATTTGCACTGGGTGTGACGAGGGTGGACAGGTTTAAGAATAAGTATATTAGAGGGTCCAGCCAGGTTTGAAGCTTAGTAGACCATACCAGATAGGCAGGATTAAGTTGGTTTGTACATGAGCTGAGGAGGGATGCAGAGTATATTGTGAAATAGATGCTAAGGATGAAGCCGCCAGGTAACAGGAAAAGAGGAATGCCTAAGATGAGATTTATGGTTGTGGTGAGAGAGGACATGCAGGTGGATGGTGTGACAGTGCAAGATGCAGAAGGCAGGAAGACATGGAAACAGATGATGAACTGTGGCAACCCCTAATGGGAGCATCCAAAAGGAGAAGAAGACGTTGTAGCTCAACCCTTGTGGACTGTGAACACCATTACCATACTTCATTCCACATGTATGTAACCTGTATAGAGGCTCCATCTGGACAGAGCGTTTAGGTGAGTGGTGACTTCATATGTCAGCTTGTGTATGACACAGCCAGGGACACTGTCCAGTACCATTGCCACTGCGGTGTGGACCTTGTTAAAGAGATATTTTAACTGGAGTGTCTGTGAATCATCAGGTATTATGTTCTGCAGGTCTGGAAATGTGGCCCTTGTATAGCGACAGGGTGGTGAAATCTGCATTCAAACTGTCTGACAAGGAATTGGTAATGTCAGTCAGATAAGTGTACTTTGTGACCCAATCTGAGATTTCCCCTGTAGATTTTGAACAACAGTAAAGACAGCTTTAGTGTTGTCTTTGGAATCGTTGCCATGTTGTATTTTAAATCCTGCCTTGTATGTTTATTGAGGGATTGAATTTTCCAAATGATACTGACCAGAGAGGTTATCCCTTCTTGGTATGTAACTCTTTTTTGGTATAACATCACACCTTCTATTATATATTTAGTTTATGGCAGGGGTCCATAAGACTAATGCACTTTTATTGTATAAGTGAGAATTTCTTGTGTTTGGGATAGCACAGTCCATGCAACCCTGTAGGTGAACAGTGTGCATTAATACAGGATTATGCAGCTGGGACACTGTTAACCTTAGTAATGCAAACCAATGTCGGATAGGAACAACAGCATCACCCACAGCACAGTGTCAACCCGTGTCATACACACACATGCATACTCAAGTTCCAAAACGGGAGTAGTACAATGCATACTGGCCACCAATAGAAACTATGGAGTGTTAACACTGGTCACCCTGCCCATGTGTCCAATATGCACGTACATGCAGACAGTGCACCTTCACCATGTTCACAAATGTACACCTGCAAACCTATGCTGCACACACCCCACACTTACTGTCCACTGTATAACACATGCTGACACAACTACACACATCAGCCAAGTGACACATGGGCAAACAAAACACAATTGGAATAGACACTGGTGGAAACAATACAACATTGCTAATTACAGCTTTAATGCATCATGCCTGCTCAGCTACACCTTCAAGGATATCATTACACTTTACTGCTGACAACATGCTACACATTCAACCATTGCTATACTTTATCAAAGTCACCCTGTGCATCAGCACCATGTTAGCCTATTCCTGCGTCAATGTTACAGATGACAGAAGGTGGCACAGGTTTCATCATATGCACAGGGTGTGTTGATGGTTTGCCAGAGGCCTACACTGAGCCATACAATTGACATGTGTGTGTGAGTGTGTGTGTGAGGGCCATGTGTACTGTTATGGGCCAGTGTTGATGTAATGTGTGCAGGTATATGTTTGCCCTAGGTTTCTGGTTTATGTGTGTGTGTCTGCATGCACACAGTTCCACCATGTGGCTGCCATATACGAGGATTTGTGGGACAGTTACAGACTGTACCTGGCAGACTTTACAGATCACCGTCTCTGGCCATGGATATGGAACCTGTGCTTGGCAGGGGTGCTACAGACAGTATCAGGTACTAATCTAGACTGGGTACTATTCTCAGAGGTTGACATATGTCTACTGGATCCAGGTCCCTGCTGGGACTGGCCAGAGCCATGTGCATGTGGTCTTCTAAGACAGTCTATGGACAACCCCCCCCCCAACATTGCTGGGGCTGGTACTGGCACTATGGGAGCGGCTGTGACTTGCTGGACATCCACGGCAACCTCCAGCTGCTGATATTGCTGGCATACATCCACGTCGACATCTCAACCATCCCACACTGTCTTGACACATGGACATGACATTGTGTAGGACATCCAATGTCTCACCTCAACGTCTATCAATGACCTTAGTGTAATTACGTATGGTACCTGCTAGGTCACGGATACTGTAATTTAATGAGGTGTTATGAGCCCTCTGTGCATTTAGTCCCTGTCTGGTGTACTGCTCCATTCATGCCTGAGCCTCCATGACAGCCTGGAATATGTGTGTGGTTGAAAGAGTTGTGGCACATCTGCCAGGGGCATAATGATGAGCAGTGCATCTGCCTATGTGGTACCATTCCAGACATCTGGCTATGGCTGCTGTGTCTTTATACATGTGCCATAGATACCACATTGTCCTGGCCATTGCCAACTGTACACTGTCCCTCAGCTAAGGGCAATGGTGATGATGGATGCACAGGCACTATGACTGTGTGCATGGATGGGGTGGAGACTTGTGTACTGTCAATTGGTGGCCCAACAACAGACTCTGACAAACCTGCCTGTGTCTCAACACACCTATCCTCATGATCACTATCTGTCTCAGTGACATCAGGTTCTCTGCTGTACTGAACCAGTCCCACCTCAGCACCTGTGAGAGGAAAACAGGAAACACACTTTAAGACCTGAACATGATGTCTGACCACATGCACATATGCACACATGAACATGCACACATGCACACATGCACATGCACACATGCGCACATGCACACATGCACACATGTGCACATGCACACATGCACACATGCACACTTGCACAGGTGCACACATAAACACATGCACACACACACAAATACACTCCTCCCTAAAGCAGACACGCACACACACACACACACACACACACACACACACACACACACACACACACACACACACACACACACACACACAGCACCAGCAATCTCAGAACATACACAATATCAGGTGATGGTGGGGTACAGTATCACAAACAAAACAGTCATATCACACATGTCAGCATGCAGGGCATGTGTTGCTCAACAGCATGCAGTGCAAGTGTAGACAGTCCTTGTTACTAACACTATACATGGCTTTGATGCATGTGTTTTGTTATTAGGTGATTGGCCTCCCCCTGAAACGCAATGCATACATGGACACAATATTGCTATGCAAGTATTCAAAACTCTGTAATGTACTGTGCACCATAACTCACAGGTCTACATACCATGGCTGGATGTGTATCTGTGTGTCAGATAGGTATCCAATGCTGATTACAGCCTCTGTGTCTTTAGCAAATAATTGTGGACACAGTTTTAGCACATGCATGATAAGTATTCACACAACATTATCAGTGGTGCATGTATAATTGATGGAATACCATTCGTCCATATACCCAATGTACAGTAGTTATGGTGAGTGTAGATCATATTGTGGACATGCCAGTGTCATCCAAGACATGGCATGCTAAAACACAACTGCATATTTAAACATCATACATGCCCAATGTGTGTCATATGACCTAGCCACTCAATAGCATCACAAGACATATATGTGTCAGTTGTGCAAATAGTGATTGGTATGCATATTATTTAGAGGTGCATATGTTTGCACACACACAATATTGAGGTGTATAGCAATGAAAGCTATGTGTAGTACTGTGGTTACAATAACGGGATGGGGTATAGTACCATAGGCCATCATCATGAAGCATCATGTGGTCACTCAAGGCTACACATGTTTCCCCAAACCAGCACTAATCATGCTGTACCAGAACTGTACTACCTTGGCTACATTCATCATTTCACAACCAGTTTTTACATGGATTTGTAAGGCGGCCAATAAGGAGCATTCCCTGACATGAACCTATGAACATGAATGTGTAGTGTGTTGCAGAGTGTTTAAATGTCCCATGATAGGCATCTGCCCCTCAGGTATATTATGTGTAATGTGTGGATGAGATTTTGGATACTGGAGTGTGTATTTACAGAGGATTTGTGTATCCTTTATGTGTAGCATGTTAAAATGATCTGTGTATGACATAGTTGTTTATGTTATATGCATGTTGAGTATCAACTTTGCCTATCCAATATTCACTACAGTGTAGCCACATTTGTTTGATATGATCTGGGTATTGGATGTGTTTGAGGCAGCTAATCACATTAGTGGGATGTGCGTTGTCTTACACCAAACATGCACAGCATGCATTATGGGTAGTTGTATTACATGTGTACATGGCCTACACCTTAACTATGAGATGCACTTTTTATTTACAATAATAAATGTAGAACACACTCACCAGCATCTGTCCGCTGCCTTGATGTCACCCCAGAGGGACCTACATAGAGACGAGATAGTTTGTCAGTGGCCACAACTGTGGCATTGCTACTGTGTGTTTGCAATCTTACAGTAGAACAACAGTTTACATTCACAGGCCTACAGATTATGTTCCAAATGATCAGCATTGCACAACAACAGGCTCCACATCCTCTAACTACACACTTCACATCTCACATATGCATGATCTACCAATATAGATAACAGTAGTCTACAGATATGCCATGTTACCTGCATGCTCCATGTGTGGTTGCTGGGTGGCTCCAACCTCCATCATGGTGTATGTCTGCTGCTGTTGTTGTTGTTGGGCAGGTGCCACGAGGCTCAGGAGCAGCTCCTCCACTCTGGTGAGGGGGGGATGGATATTAACACCACCTCCTGTTGCAAGCTGTTGTCTCCGCACATCAGAAGCATGCTGATGGACATGTCTGAGTAGATCACTGCAGTGGTGGCGTACCTGCTCATATGTCCAGTTATGCAGGCCTACCTCATTGACCCTCTGGACAACATCTTGCCACATTGCAGTATGCTCCTGCTGATTCTGGCTGGTTCGTGAGAGCATTAGAATGTAGTGCTGAATCATACAGCTAGTAATGATTTCATCTTCAGCACTACTATAGCTGAGATTTCTGTGATGTGCCATGATCCCTGGAAGACAGAAAGAAAAAATATGTCTGAGCAAGTCATATGGCACATTTATCATTATACAGTACAGATATCACTAAACTGCCATATATAGCAACCTATTAGCTAACTGAGAGTGAAACACTCTCACTACCACTTATCACTGCTCACCCCACAACTGATTGAAAGTGCCTGGCTCACTGTATATCTAATGAACCATGTTCTGCACAGCAACAAAATAAAATCACTATAAAAGACTATACAAGAGTACTTGGCACACTGTATACAACACAATGCACCACCTAGCTACAGCAGATATACATCAAGCTGATGTGTAAAGAAATATGTCATCCATCACAATGAGTGTAAGGTCCAGTAAATGTATTACTATTATACCACACAACTTGTTAATGGCAAACCCATGGCCAAAATATGTGCACAATTGGGAATATAGGTCGCATACTGCTGTAGTCCACTATAAATGTTGCTAGATATGCAGTTATATGTTTTACCACACATATGACAGAGGACATGTAACAGACATACCCACACACACATCAGACATAATTACAGGACACAAAGGTAAGGCAACCCAGATAGGCTTTACGTGTGTACTATACAGTACTGTGTGTCAGTACTTATAAAACATTAATCTTGGGGAAAGTAATCTGTGATGAATACAGGGACCACACAAAACAGTGGATGCAAGCAATGTGGACATACACCATACTTTGCTGTACAGGCCCAGAGATTCAAGTAGTACTACAGTACACATAGGATTTGGATTCAACATTAGTACCAATCAATAATCATAGATGTAGTGCTTTAGCCTCCAATGACACACTCCAATTAAAACCAAGGGACTTAATCACACTGTGTGCCATAGCACTTTTTCTGCCTAGCAACAGAATACACCACTTTTGCTGGGATCAAAGCAAAGACCCATAATACCATGACATAAACAGTTTCCCACTAAGCTATCCCACAAATACATATCTTTGGCGTATTCACAAACACATTGACCATCACAGTCAGTCAACAGTACAGAGAATCTATTGCAACAAGTAGATGTAGGTGTGTATGAGTATATATGACTCTCTCTCTCTATATATATATATATATATATATATATATATATATATATATATATATATATATATATATATATATATATATATACATATACACATCCATTGGTGTACATATACATATATATTTAGGCACATATACATTTCACCTTTCATAGTGGGAATATCAATTATACAAAGGATGTGAGGTGTACAGTAATGTAATAATATTGCACAGTCTTGTAATAAATGCATTGAGAGTGTTCACAGCCCAGGTAGCTTTAGCAGGCCTCACTGGCTTCAACATTGCAAACTGAACAAACCACCCACACTGTTTAACCACCACATGTCATATAGCAGCACTGTATGCTGTCTTGTTCATCACACACTTAAACCTACATACACATATGCTCATACTAACTTTACCAATATATATATTTCCACCCTTCACAAACAGTTGCAATATGTCCCCTGTCTCTATGCACATATACAGATGTGAATTTATATGACACATATATATTTATCCATATGTGTGTGGCATACATACACAAGGTCCACACTGTTGTAAGTCCCTGGACCTCACAGCTGAACTGCTGGGCCTTGCTACAACGCAAACAGGTGTCACATGTGAACACACACTAACATTAGAGGAGGTATATATAGCTACAAATGCTAGATAAGCATACTAGACTGCTACAGCAGTTGCCAGTGCTAAGCTACACTTTAATATGACTATAATGCATGTGTTGCTCTGTCACACCCATGTTTATATAATGGCAGTGCTAATCCCCCCCCCCCCAACAGCCATTGGCCACACTACTGTACAGAACACAGATAACATGGATCAGATTTTTGACATTTAATGCTGAGCTACACATTTCACAGGTATGTCCCACTGCCTACAGGTACACACTGTATTGTCCATAACAGTAGTTAAGCAGGACATCTGTGCATAGATAAGTACTGCTGCCACATATGAATGGTTCACATTATGTAGACTACTCTTCCAAAACATCTACTACATGCCAGTAAATACATATATGTCACATACCTTCCCTCTGTATTATTTGGTATTATTTATTTTTCTTTTTCCTTTTCTCTGTCTCTCTGTCTCTCTCTCTCTCTCTCTCTGTCAGTCTCTGCAATAGAGTGATTGAGTTTGTTGGCAGCGATTGCAGCCTGCTTTTGTAGGTATTTACACATGAGCATGTGATGGCCTCTGCACCAATTAGTGGCCACCATTTGCTAATTGCATGCAGCCTGCTGTGTAGTAATTGCAGTAATCACTGTCATAGCAACCCAGTACTATAAATTGCTAACTCAGGTAGGAGTGGCCATTTCAGCTTTCCAAGATGGAGATCATCCTTGTTTGCTGTTGACATCATTGTTTAAGACAGAAGGTTGGTATAGTTCTTATATCAGAAACCATGGGTGTAGCCAGTGATTTGCATTTTGTACTCAGACCTAAACGTTGCTGCTTCCAGTACACACTTGTCAGTGTAGAAATGTACTCACCCCTCAAAATGCTAACATAAGATACATGGGAGGATGTACTTTCTTTTCAAATTTTACAATTAACTGCCATACAAGGCTAGTTATTGAGATGTATTCCTTTGGCACAAGAATTGTTTGTGAACTGCTATACTGTGAATATTCATTTACTCAGTTCTAAACAGTCTGTGCTTTTTTAGTGTTGACATTAGCACAAGCTGCTCAGAAAAAGTGGACACATTTCAGTATAGTGAGTATACTTACCTACACATGTCAGTACTGTGAGTATACTTACCTACACATGTCAGTACTGTGAGTATGATTACCTACACATGTCAGTACTGTGAGTATGATTACCTACACATGTCAGTACTGTGAGTATACTTACCTACACATGTCAGTACTGTGAGTATACTTACCTACACATGTCAGTACTGTGAGTATGATTACCTACACATGTCAGTACTGTGAGTATACTTACCTACACATGTCAGTACTGTGAGTATACTTACCTACACATGTCAGTACTGTGAGTATGATTACCTACACATGTCAGTACTGTGAGTATGATTACCTACACATGTCAGTACTGTGAGTATACTTACCTACACATGTCAGTACTGTGAGTATACTTACCACACATGTCAGTACTGTGAGTATACTTACCTACACATGTCAGTACTGTGAGTATGCTTACCTACACATGTCAGTACTGTGAGTATACTTACCTACACATGTCAGTACTGTGAGTATACTTACCTACACATGTCAGTACTGTGAGTATGATTACCTACACATGTCAGTACTGTGAGTATACTTACCTACACATGTCAGTACTGTGAGTATACTTACCTACACATGTCAGTACTGTGAGTATACTTACCTACACATGTCAGTACTGTGAGTATGATTACCCACATGTCAGTACTGTGAGTATACTTACCTACACATGTCAGTACTGTGAGTATACTTACCTACACATGTCAGTACAGTGAGTATGCTTACCTACACATGTCAGTACTGTGAGTATGCTTACCTACACATGTCAGTACTGTGAGTATACTTACCTACACATGTCAGTACTGTGAGTATGATTACCTACACATGTCAGTACTGTGAGTATGCTTACCTACATGTCAGTACTGTGAGTATACTTACCTACACATGTCAGTACTGTGAGTATGCTTACCTACACATGTCAGTACTGTGAGTATACTTACCTACACATGTCAGTACTGTGAGTATACTTACCTACACATGTCAGTACTGTGAGTATGATTACCTACACATGTCAGTACTGTGAGTATACTTACCTACACATGTCAGTACTGTGAGTATGCTTACCTACACATGTCAGTACTGTGAGTATGATTACCTACACATGTCAGTACTGTGAGTATACTTACCTACACATGTCAGTACTGTGAGTATACTTACCTACACATGTCAGTACTGTGAGTATGATTACCTACACATGTCAGTACTGTGAGTATACTTACCTACACATGTCAGTACTGTGAGTATGATTACCTACACATGTCAGTACTGTGAGTATACTTACCTACACATGTCAGTACTGTGAGTATACTTACCTACACATGTCAGTACTGTGAGTATGATTACCTACACATGTCAGTACTGTGAGTATACTTACCTACACATGTCAGTACTGTGAGTATGCTTACCTACACATGTCAGTACTGTGAGTATACTTACCTACACATGTCAGTACTGTGAGTATGATTACCTACACATGTCAGTACTGTGAGTATGCTTACCTACATCCTTGGTAGACCCTGCACACACAGGTATATGCTACATTTGGGTAGGGTCGCAGAAGTACAGAGATCGTATGTATTATTGTGTGAATTTTATCTCGCTGGACTTACAAGGGTTGCTGTGTACATGTTAGTTTATCAAGGCAAGTAGTCTGTCTGCGTAACTCCCAACTGTGGACCTATCCACATGGTAGCCAGAGAATAGCCTGTTATTTTTGTCTGTGCACCACACATATCTTTTCAGCAATAGAGCAATGGCATTGTTACAGTTGGTTGCTACCAGTACAAGGCTACATCCTTTTGTATTTCAGTGTTGTATTCCTACATAAGGGTATGCATCTGAAACTCCTTCCAAAGCTATTTGCACAGTGTGTAACAGCAGAAAGGCTGTTATGCCTCTGTGTTTCTGCCTCTGCCAGACCTCTCAAACACTCAGGTATATATTTGAACAGACTCAGGGAAAAGTAGAGAAAAAGTTAGGGATACCTTTAAAATATTAGTGCCATTAAGCTGAGACTTTGAGAGAACCAGAGCATATGGATGAATACACCTTTTCTGAAGTAAAAGAAGTGTCTAACTCTTAATTATTGTCATTACTCATTACATGTAATTCACCACCTTTCTGGCCAAAGTCAATAGTTTTCAGAGGGATTCAGAGGGACAGAGCTATATATTTTTTTCAAAATCAGGGACATCCCTGAAAATTAGGGAAAGTTGGGAGGTATGGCCTCTGCCCTAAACAGATATGCCAGTGTTTGTCCTGCTGTGATACTGTGTGGGGTTTGTAAAGTGATGGTGTAACATTATTTCCTGCTAGAATGGCTGCTTCTCTTATCACAGTCATGTAATTTAATCACACAACAATTGTTGGTAAAGATCCACAGAACAGGTTGTGTGGTATGGCATTCCTATTTTTCCTTTACATTCATTCATTTTGATACATGATATATTTATTTCAGCACCAACATGCTGTATATCTACTGTGGCTTAATGGTACTTCATGCAGTCTAGTGTGTACAAGGTCCCAAGTTCGAGACTGACAGAGGTGTTTTATTTTGCTGCTGAGCAGAACAAGGGCCCTCACATACAGAATGACTAAGGCACTTTTAAGCAGTTGTGAGTGGGTTTGCGTGGGTTTGCATGATGTTTAGCAATGCTAAGCTATGTGCAACCAAGCGCACACTCGTGCAAGCCCGCTAACTACTGCTTAATAGTGCTTACAGCCCCCCGCACTCATTTCTTTGAAAGAAAAGAAAAGAAAATGGGGAAATAGGAAAGTTGTGAAAAAGGGGGCACAAAGAGGGAAAGACAGTAGGGAAAACAGCTCAGGATGTGCAGGATGGGTGTAGGGAAGGTCCATAGCTGCCCATTTCTTTAACAGCAACAGCTGTGCATATGGAATAAATTTGGAGGTAAATATGAAACCTTCAACCCTGAGAGAGGGGTGAGGACAACAAAGTATGTTGTAATCCCAATTAAATTACATTTTATGTGTCCAGGGGACATGTGTGCAAAATGGGCAGCTATGTATGGGGCGTAATTTTTTTGGGGGGAGCAGATTGCCCTTTTTTTTCAGGTGAGAGTGGAATGTGGGGTAGGGGAAGCAGTATATTTGGGGAGGTAGGTTGGGGAGGTAAACAGACAAGACAAACAAGATGTATACAGGGGTGGAATATGACACGTGGTGGGTGAACACTATTGACAGGGAGGGATGTTTGGAAATTGCAAGCCCATGAGCCCACAGACGGCAACAGTGGAACTGAGATCCATATCCATGGGCAGTCACCACTGCACCTTCACAGCCCAGAGGGTGGCTGTGTTGGGGGCTGTGTAGGAGGGGCAGGCTGACCCAGGAGTTGCGCCACCCATGCCTCAAGCTGGCATAGAGGTTCTGCAACAGAACGCTCGATCTCTCTACGCACCACAACCCGGACCGTTCAAAGGATGATAGGTGGCCCTCCTCCACCTCATCCCCTGCAGTGCTTCCATCCAAAGGTGCCACAGGGCCAACAGAGGAGGAGGTCCCAGGCTGGGCACCGGACCTGCTGGTGCCAGGTGCCATGGCCAGCTGAGGTGGGGCAGGTGGGTCCACTGGGACCGGCCTTCCCATACGAACTATGTTTTGGAGAATTTAATAAAGATATGGGTTAGTAACAGTCAACAGCATTCCCAGTTAGTTATAACATCATGCAGAAGTATTCCCATTAACCCAACACACCAGAGTATCAACAGTTGAAAATCAAGCATAACACATGCATATATAGAACAATATTGGACATTACAACAGCATGCAGGTTTAATTGATGGCAACAGGCCACCAATATTGTGGTATTTGAACAGCGCACATGCATAGAAATGAATGCAAATATTTATAAACCAATAGGACATATGTCCCAACAAATGTTTTGAGATTAGACATGCCCATTAAAGCGCGGAATTGCATTTTTTATGCACATACAGTAGGGTGGAAAATATAGCTCAATTAACAACTTATATATCCTTCTAGTTTACACTACATTCCTATTAACTGCAGTTATATGTCCCTTACATGTATTATTACTCTACCCAATGTCCTTCTATTGTGCAATTGAATTTTGCTAGATCATTATATACATGACCTGTATCTGACATACAAACGGTCAAGGATGCAGATGTTACTGCTACATATTTTGAGAGTTGCTCACACACACTACTGCTGAGATGGTACACTGACAGCTCTACTTTCATATAATTATCTAGATATGTTCAGGTGAAATTATCAGTTATATGTTAACAGCTCCCTACATTTCTGGCAGCACACTGACATTTCTAGGGAACACAATACCAAGCTACCCATGTGCCAGATTAACCTGTACATGCTGGGTATGAACCAACAGTTAAGGGCTGTAAATATGCATAAAAGCTACTGGCACTCCCTTCATTCACTTTATATGGGTCTACCCATAGCTGGCCTTAGGCATAGGCCAACTAGGCGGTCACCTAGGGCACCACTCTAGCGGGGCACTTTTTCAGTATTTATTTAATGTGATTAGACCAGAAATGGTGGCATTGGGTGGTGTGGTGGGAGGACCGTGGAACCCTTTTGCCTAGGGTACCAGTTGACCTAAGGCCGCTCCTGGGTCTACCCAAGTGTGGGTTAACTAACACTGCTTAATACAACAGTACTATTTCTAAAATGCAA
Organism: Protopterus annectens; assembly: GCF_019279795.1. NCBI lineage: Eukaryota > Metazoa > Chordata > Ceratodontiformes > Protopteridae > Protopterus > Protopterus annectens. Next base: position 1,065,412,095 of record NC_056726.1, on the reverse strand, counting down.
CAGTACAACAACATATGAAAAAAAACACACAGACACACTCCAGGAATTATACCTTTATTAAAGAATTATTACACCTTTATTTTTTGGGTTAAAACACTTTTTAAGTTTCTCTCATTTATTTTATATAACAGTACATGCAAAATAATTATTAAAGAATTATTATACCTTTATTTATTGGGTTAAAACACTTTTTTGAAGGCTCTCTCATTTATTTTATATAACAGTACATGCAGAATAATTACTAACCTGCCTGGTGACACAGCCTTTGCAGCCTATCTTCATGGGCTTGCTGAGTCATAGCCTGGACACCTGCAGCTGTGAAGTAAATGCAGTGATAATGAGACATACCTATCCATAGTATAGACAAGAATAGCAATTCTTAAATACTTAATATGATGGCTACTTACTCAGTACTGGGGCATTTGCCATCCCACGGGCCTCCTGGATCCACTGATCCAGTTGATCCTCCTTGCGTTGCTTCAGGTCAGAGTAATGGTGCCTAACCTGCTCACCAGTCTGAGGAATGCCAGTGGCACTGGTGAGATCATGAGCTAGACAGTTCCAGGCCTTCGTTTTGTATTGGGTGCCCTGGTACTGGCCCCACAGGAGTCTTTCCTCGTGATTGTGGACAAGGAGCCAAACCATTACTTTGGTCTCCTCAATGCCCCAACGTTGCACTTGAAATTGAGTGCCTTCTCCAACCCCAGCCATACTGACTGCAGAAGGGAGCTACAACCAGTTATGGCAAGTATTCCTGCCTTTGGAGCTTAAGTATGCTTCATTTCCCGCACTTATTTGTGATTGGCCAGTTTGGAAAAAACTCAGCTGTAGGCACACCTGCTTAGCTGATGTCAGCAATGTTTAATATTCCTTTGATAGATATGTATCTGTTGAAAGTGTATGATTATGAAATGCTGTCATGGCTTAGTGGTTATGTACTGTGACTATAGTGCACAGTATCCTGAGTTTGAGCCTTGTCATTGTCATTTATTTTCCTACTGGCCAGACCTCAATGGTTAAGGTACAGTGAAGGAGGTGTGCTATGTTTAGCCGACTTTGCTCAACTTTGCCCGACGTTGCTCAGCATTGCTCGACGTTGCCTGATGTTGCCCGACATTGCTTGACATTGCCCAATGTTGTGCTGGTTAGCGAGGTGCACAGCTACGAGCAATTAAATATAAATATGATCAATACTGGTAAAATGTGCTTAGCAGTGCTTTACATTGCTTAAAATAAGTTACTCGTGCATCAGTATGCATAACCATTTCACCTTCCTAGCTATATATATATATATATATATATATATATATATATATATATATATATATATATATATATATATATATATATATATATATATATATATATATATATATATATATATATATATATATATATATATATATATATATATATATATATATATATATATATATATATATATATATATATATATATATATATATAATTGGTTCACTACTACATGTAACATTTCAATGCTTTTTACAAAACTTTAAATAATACATGTCAGGAAATATTTTTGTATACAGATTTCCAACAGAAAATGAAAAGTGTAGTGGTGGGACTTGAACTGGGAATGCCGCCTCTTTGTGCGAAGGCTCTAACCACTACGTTATTGCTATTTAACTTAATTTGCATATATTTTTCTTATTATCTTCTTCGGTGTCTAAACTGCTAACTGTAGCTAAGCATTGGGCAAACCCGCGCAAACACGTGCAAATACGGGCAGCTATATCGGAAATGAAAAAAAAAATTCTTTTACTTTTTATATTTGTACGGGGTTTACTATATGGGGGAGTTTAGTGTTAGAATGTACACATGTGAGCAGACTCGCTCATGTAACTAGACATTTCCTGTGTTTCAAACTTGCAGAGGCATGGATTTTTGGACTGATCGGCAGTCCGACACGCCCCCTACACTCGTCCACGCTCCGTGTTAGTTTTAGAGTTGAGGCAGCGCGCCCTCATTAATATGCATGGCGTGCTGCCATCTTACTCTTAGACTGGCTCTTCCATGTAAGACTAATTTAGTCTTACATGGAAGATTAGTGAATCCTGGGGAATGTTATTATTTCAATTACTGCAGTGTGACTGCTGATATCTTTACAGTCATAATGTGCTTGTATTCCTGTTTTCTTGAAGCATTATCATATACATGTATGTTTTTCTGTGCATAACAACTGGATAATTATGTGTTTCTTCTGTTTGTTGCCTCTAGGTCTTGCGTTAATACAGAAAATGGTAATTGGGCCGGCTCAATTACTCAGTTAACAAACTTAAACATACATTAATCAAATATGTGAACACTTAGAATAGTTTACATGGATGATGTGTTTAACTCTTTTTTTTCCTGCATTCTGATATTTTACTTATTTTTATTAGACTTTCTTGTTTTAAAAAAATGCTTAAACAAACAAACAAAAAAAGAAAAATTGGTCAGAACTCCAAAACAATATATTTATGTACACCATGTGCCCACACAAAACAAGAGTGTGTTCTTATAGTAAGACGTCACACTGCCCCAAGGACATTTTCAGAGGGTGCCACTGCTGAAATTTGTTTTCTTTATATATTTGCATTTTGTAGTTTAAATGTCATAACTAGAACCTGTTTTTAGGTATAAATTATACCTCCCTATCCAGAACGCCCCCTCGGTCATCCGCATGGTGTGCTGTCCCTTGAAAGCCTTGTACGGATACTCAGGCTGTCCCCCCACCTGCAAATAGCAATCCCAAAGAATATCCCAACAGAAGTCCCAGGTGTGGACTACCTAGTTGTGTCTTCTTTCAGCCTTACAGTCTTGACAGCCTTGTATGGATACTTGGGCTGTCCCCCCACCTGCAAATAGCAATCCAAAAGAATATCCCAACAGAATTCCCAGGCATGGGCTACCTTGTTGTGTCTTCTTTCAGCCTTATAGTATTGAAAGCCTTGTATGGATACTCAGGCTGTCCCCCCACCTGCAAATAGCAATTCAAAAAACTATCCCAACAGAATTCCCAGGCGTGAACTACCTAGTTGTGTCGTCTTTCAGCCTTACAGTGTAGGTGATAGCCTGAAATTCTGTAATCATTTTATTATATTGTGTGTATTCCTCTCAAGTCATATTTGTAAAAGGTCAGCACACCCACGGACATACTCTGAGGCCGTCCACCCCTCTCCCATCCTACATTCCCTACTTTAAACTAGTTTACCTACACCTATTGCAATTCTCCACCTTTGCCACCAGGTGACAGACATTAGAGCATAATTACTTTTTCTACATGCAAACCCCAGCTGCGGGATCCAACTCCGCTTGTTAAGCCAATTACAGCCACCCCATTACAGACATTAAACCTGAGTAGTCTCTCCACATAAAAGAAACAGGAAGGAAACCTATATAGAAAGAAAGATAGAGGACTGATATATCACTTAAAAGTCCATCACAGTACTAGAGACAGACAATTGGTTGCTATAACAGCAACATTGTCCACTTAAAAGCTGAAGTGTTTTTGCTTATTGTGATGACATAGGTTCATAGCTTGATACTAGACTATCAGCCCTAGGGCCTATACAAGCCTAACCATAACAATTCCCTGGTTATTTCTTACCACACTATTAACTTCCCTGGACCCCTGTCTAGCAGGGCAACTGACATGATCCCTGGGGAGAATTTCCTTTCTCCCATCCAATCGTCAAGGTTCCTTTTGAAGAGGGCCAAAGAGGCACTCTGCTTGACATGTATGGGCAATCTATTCCAGAGTCTGGGGAGTCTCTGGGTCAGGAACCTATCCCTCCAGCATGTTTTGTTTATTGTGATGACATAGGAAGCACAATTTTGGTAGTATTTTTCAAATAAAGTTGACACAGAGGGTGCAACTTACCTACTTTAAGCTTTCTTGGTGTACAACCTCACTGTGTAACTGATTAGTTCTTACCAGCTACTCCACTCTGCGACTGGCTATATCCGCTCTGTTCACCCTTCAGGCTCACTCCACTCCCCTACCCTGCCCCCGATTCCCACCCGATCCCAGTACTCCTACATTTATACCTATAAACCACACCCCCATCCTATTACAGCTAAACTGTCCACCTCATTGACATTCCCCACCCGTCTTGTTACCTTACTCTACCTTTTTAGAAAATTTCATTACCTCCCACATAGTACCTTAAACTAAATCATCACAATGCCTATATTACCTACCCCATTACACATAAAGCTATTACTCTTGGTTTCACTCTTACCTCCTCTAACTATAGCCTACCTGCTAACCTCCTATGAACATCCAATACGACCACAATTTTATTACCCCTCCAAACATACTAATACACCAACACTAGCTATTTTCCAAAACCACATAAACATTACATCCTGACCCAGCTACCTACTAGCTAAGCATCATAGACTGGCCCACATCAGTTATAACAATCTAAAAGCTAGAAAATCTCTGTACCAATATTGTAAGCTTCTAAATCCTATATGTAGAATACAACTTCACTCCTTACTTGATGGAGACATTCATCCAAACCCCGGCCCACAGAATATTCCTACCACTGAACTCCATAGCCCTAACCTGTCTAGTACACAAACCCCTACTAGACCTTCAAACTCACTATTTATAGCACATCTCAATATACGCAGCATTAACAATAAAGTTGCCCACCTCCACGCTCTCCTAGATGTCCATTTATTTGATAATCTATGTCTAACAGAAACATGGTTAAAACCTGCAACTAAAGATAATGAAGTCATCCCACCTGGTTATTATATCCTGAGACTAGACCGCACAAACAAGAAGGGAGGTGGTGTAGCAATCCTTTACAAAGCAGGGTTGCAAGTTACTTCTTCAGACCTTAAACCATCTCTAGACAATAATGCTGAAATCCTTATTTCTAAGATTCAGCTCAATACTTATAAATCCATATATATCATCTGTATCTACCTTCCTCCTGGTAATAACATAAACACCTTTGAAAATATCCTTAGCTGGCTTTCTGTAAATCTCCCACAAGAAACTATAGTTCTTGGTGACTTTAATATTGACTGGAAGTGCTGTAGTACTGAACACCCTACTACCCATATTAACCTATATGGCTTTTCTCAAACTATTACCTCTACAACCAGGATTATCAAAACCAATAATAAAGAAAGTACCTTAGATTGGATTCTCACAAATAATCCTCATCACACATATAAAGTAGGGACCCTCCCGGATGATTTAAGTGACCACTCAGTGACCTATATTATCAGGCATAAGATCAATATTACCTACACAAGTACATTCAGGACAATATGGACCAAAAAACATTTTAACCCTGAACTTTTCCAAAGTGAATGTAAGGCATGTAATTGGTCACTAGCAAAATACCTCCCAATTGATGAAGCCATAAAATACTTTAATTCCAAATTCTTAGCCATCCTAGACCATCACGCACCGACGTGCTCTATCAGAAAGAAGACTAAACCTGTCCCATGGCTCTCAAAAGAAACCAGGCAAAAAATTATTCTTAGAAACAAATCATGGGCTAAATGGTGTACTACTAAAGACCCAGTAGACCAACAAAAATTTAGACAACTGAGAAATAATACAAAAAAAAGCTATTCTCTTAGATAAAAAAAAAACTTATACTTCTAACTCCAAAAAACTCACCAAAATAAACCACAAAAGTTTTGGGCAAGCATTAACAGACTTCTACACCCAGGCCAATCCATTACACCAAACCCATAAGGCACTAACCTTGAGAATCCCACTCAAACCACCAATGCCTTCAATATCTTTTTCACAGAGGCCATCCAATCTCTTGCCAATTAACTTTCCCCAGCTCAACTCTGCCAACTTCCACTACTAGTTCACTCCCTTCATTTCACCCTTCTCCAAAAACAAAAAACAACCACCCCCTCAGCTGACTAACTACCTGCAGAATACCTGCAAAAAGCAGCTAAAGTCATAGCCTATCCCAGTTCCATACTGACTGACAGAATCATAACTGAAGGTACCATCCCAACTATCTGGAAAATCTCTCACATTATCCCCCTACATAAAAGTGGTAACTCAAATGAATTTTCAAACTATCGTCGCATAACCTTACTTTCTCCATTGGCAAAAATAATGGAAAGTGCATCCATAGGCAACTACTACACCACCTAATCCAAAACAACTTACTTGCTGTCAACATGGATTTAAGCCATTTCACAATACCACCACTGCCCTCTTATCCTTTACAGACTGCATTAACAAAAAACGTAACATCAGCGTTCTTTCCTCTGCACTCTTTATCGATCTTTCTAAAGCTTTTGATATGGTTAACCACCAGCTACTTATAAATATACTCAAATCCCTTTCACTTGATGCACTGGCTATACAATGGTTCCAATCTTACTTAGACAATAGACAGCAGGCTGCGCTATGGGATGATAATCTATCTACCCACCTCCCCATTACACTTGGTGTCCCTCAAGGCTCCATATTAGGCCCGCTTCTATTCTCCATTTTCATTAATGACCTACACTCAGTAATTCCTCAAGCTACCTGTATACAATACGCAGATGACTCCACAATAATATGCTCAGCCACTTCAACATATGAACTACGGTCCCTAACCCAAAAAGCATTTATTATAGTTGAAAAATGTTTTTTTACAGCTCTGCCTCCTCTTGAACCCCAAAAAAACAAAGCACTTACTTTTCACTCCTACCCGGAAGTCCACCCCAGTAGATTTTACAGTCACATCTAATAATGGCACTCTCATATCTCCTGACCCAACCACCAAACTCTTAGGAATAACAATAGACAGCAACCTTAACTTTGATACTCATATTAACAACACAATAAAAACAGTCAATACGAAACTGGGGCCCCTCTACAGAATGAAACCCTACCTTGCACCTTTAGCTAGAACCACTATAACCCACACTCATTTAATCTCTACTCTACTGTATGCTTCATCTGTATATACATATTAATCTGTCAAAAACAACCTCAGCAAACTGGCAATCTCCTACAATAATGTTGCTAGATTTGCCACTGGCACTCCATTTAGAACCCACCATTGTCTTAATCTAAAGCAGCTAGGATGGCTAGAGCTACAAAATTAGCTTCAATTTCACCAGATTACTATTGCCCATAAGACCCTTTACCAAGCCACCAAGACTCCAATACTCTCTAGCCTCATAGCCCCTTACAATAATCTTAAAAACATACACTCATCAAATAAACTACTTGTTTGCACATGCAGATCCAACAACATGGCAGGAGACTCTCTGTTCTCTAACACTGTTGGGAAAAACTGGAACCTATTCCCCAGTGAACTTTTGTCACTGTCTTCAATATCACTTTTCAAATATAAACTGAAACTATACCTTACAACACATTGGTTATGCCCCTGTACTAACCCCGACTAGCTCACCATCTTTTTATCTACTGGATACTGCTCTCCTTTTACTTCTCTGTACTAACTCCAGTCTTTCTCCTTAATAACCAAAGAGACCATGATCTTGTAATTTAAGCTAATAAATATAGAAACATCATTCTAATGCATAAAGATTTATTTAGTGTTTGTGTTAAGATCGTTAGAAAGTAAGGTATTTTACAATGATCATTTGTTACATTATTGTACTGTTCCAACATTTTTGTAATTGTGTGTTTTGGAGCTTATCTCCCCGGGACTCTACTGAAAATGGACATATATCCAGTTAGACTAACCCAGTCAACAAATGTAAAATAAATAAATAATAAAACTAAAAAGGCTGCAAAGCTTTAATTTAATTTCTGTGACATAAGCCTTGTAGCCAAGATATTTTAACTAGTTGAAGGTATAAAAAATCTGGCTTCCTCACCAAGAACAATTAGGAAAAAGTAATTCATTGCCAGTTTTGTGATTATATCTAAAATGTACAGTCCTAAGATTTTTTTTTCCTTTTGATTCACTGAATTAATATATGTGCTGTCTTTATTACAGTTCCAGATTTTTGATTTCTTTTCTGTAAAGTTACGTGCTTGAATAATTTTAGATATAACAAGTGGCTATATTTAAGCATGTTTGTACATTCCTCTGTTGGAAACCTGCACTGAGTGGAAAAACAAGGGGATTGCAAAGTCTGTGTATACAATGTAAATATTAAATTGTTTTTTAAATATACAATTAAGTGACAAGCAGTGCATGTTGTAGGGACAGTACGGTGACATATTAGTACACAGGTGTTGTAGGTGACTGTGACACCTACTTCAGCAGAGGAACACAGAATAGCAGGAGACCCTCATAGATGTCTTATAGTAATTAAAGTGAAATAGTCACTATCTGTGACACACTAGTGGCATAAAGTGCTGGTAGTACATGGTAGAGTTTTTCTTACACAATTTTTAAATGCCCTTGTAGCACCGATGGCAAATAATCATACACAATTTATACTATATTGCTATATAATATGCCTTAATTATTTCCAGCCAAATTATCAAAATGTATAAGGTAGGGCTCTGCCCACTCCATTCTCTTACCCTACCCCAATTCTCACCCACCCCCAGTTTATTTGCTTTATACCTAACCTTACCATACCCACACCTAACCTCTATCCCTCAGCCAATTACACAAACCTTCTCCAACCCTCCCCAACCTTTGCTCTCATATTACACACACTACACATAGTACCTCCCCACTCTCAAAGTTGTTACAATCCATCCTACCTACCTATATACTATCAGGACCCCTGCACATTCCACAAGGTTACCTTTATACACTCCTACTGCTTCTGACAAACCAAACATGTACTCCCATCAAATAATCCTAACACTAGGATTCACCATCCCAGCCCAGCTAATCTCACCCTACTTGAATAACATTACAATTCCCAACATAAGTCACCCCACCTCAACCTCACTTCCAACATTCATTAACTACACCTTACTCCTCTCACCCTCACTCTTTAACCACAGCACCTGTGACCAACACCCCTACAAACTCTTGCATTATCAAAGCAAATCTAGGAATTCATACAATGTGACTCAGCCTTCTCCAAATACCTACATACCATGAAAAACATTGCCTCTCACCTACTATGCAGTGGTGATATCAACCTCAACCCAGGTCCAATAACAAGTCCTACAAATCACCAGAATCAGCCTAGAACCAGTATTAGCCTACTTAAGAGAAAATCTGATATTCTAAAAATAAATCATAATGTAAGAAGCATCCTTAACAAAACCACTGAGCTCCATGCAGCCATAGCATTATACTTATCTGACATTATCTTCCTCAAAGAAACATGGCTGAAACCACACATTAAAAATGAAGAAATGCTTCCCCCTGTTATAGCATACTATGAAATGACTGCACAACTAAAAGAGGAGGTGGAGTCGCTCTCCTTTATCAGAACAACATCAGTGTTGAACTATTTAACATATAAATCCCTGCATTTAATAATGGAGAGTTCCTACTTGCTAAGGTAAGGCTAAATACACAAAAACATCTAAATATCTTAGGATCATATATCCCTCCAGGAGATAACATCATCATAACCCTAGAATCTCTTCTCCAATGGACATCAGAGACCCTCCCTCATGAAACCATTATACTAGATGACTTCAATGCTGATTGGACCTCACTTAAATCATCCCACCCCTTAAATCATATTAATCTTTATGGATTTTCACAACTTATACAAACCCCTACTAAGGTAGACAAAACCTCCAAAAAATAATCAATACTAGACTGGATTCTCACCAATTGCCCATCTTCCACCCATAATTTTGGTACACTACCCAACATTCTAAGTGACCACGTCTCAACCTTATTCAGCAGAGACCAAACTAAACTTACTAGAACTAGCTCTCTCACATCGGCTACACTAAAAACTTCAGGGCTGACAACCTTAATACAGCCCTTGAAACACTCTAACTGGCCCCCTCTTTTAACACTTCCTTTAGATGAAACAGTTGAGTATTTCAACACTATCTTCTTAGGCCTTCTCAACCAACTTGCTCCACCAAGACAGATCCACACTAAAGCCATCTATGCCCCATGACTTATCAAGAGCACTAGGCAACTTATGAAACAAATGGACAAAGCATGAAATATCTGGCACAAAAACAAAACTAGTCCTAATAGGCAAACATTCTTAGACTTGAGAACACTGTAAAAAATCAAATTAGACTAGATAAACAAAAATACTATAGTGAAATTCAAACTAAGCATAACACCAACTCACAAAAGTGCTGGGCCACCATAAACAGTATTCTCCAACCAGGTAAATCACCAACTCCTCATCCAAACATAGACACCATCTCTATAAACATAACCACCCAATTCAATTAGTTCTTTACCAACTCTATATTAAACATGTCAACAGACCCATCCTCCTCAACCCCCACTATGCTATACAACCCATCAAATAATGCAAACTCCTTCACCCTTCAACCTGTACCAACTTACACCAGCTATAGACATCTAACCAAACTTAGACCCACCACCTTAACAGCAGACAAACTACCTGCCAAATTCCTACAAATAGCTGCCAAAGCCATTTCATACTCAGTTTCTATAGTCATTAACAGATCATTCTCACAACAAAAAGGTGCCAATTCTCTGGAAAATCTCCTACATTATACCAGTTCACAAAGGGGGCTACGCCACTGACCTAACAAACTACCGTCCTATAGCTACACTTTCTCCTGGAAGAATGTATGCACACCCAGGTCCTAACACATCTCTTCTCCAACAGTCTTCTTGCCAAAACTCAATATGGATTCTGCCCCAACCATAGCACTACCACTGCCCTCATCCATTTTAGTAACCTAGTAAATATGCAAAGCAACAACAGCCAACTAGTGTCTGCAGTTTTCCTTGACTTATCAAAGGCATTTGATACAGTCTTCCATACAAAACTAATAGTATCACTCTCAGAATTAAAACTAACTGCCCCCACTCTATTATGGTTTCAGGACTATCTCCCCCAAAGCCAAACAAGCTATTCAGTGGAAAACTCCCTGTCCCCCCTACTTCCGGTAAAATTAGGAGTACCACAAGGATCAATCCTAGGACCCCTACTTTTCACTATATTTGCAAATAATCTTCACAAAGCCACCCCTCTAGCAAACCTGGTTCAATTCGTTGATGACTCAACCTTAATCTGCTCTGCCCCCACCCTCCAACAACTTCAAATCAAGACCCAAGAAGCCTTTGCATCCATTGAAACCAGGCTAACCAACTCCCAGCTAATACTAAATCCTAAAAAGACTCAACGTATGCTCTTTCATCCTTCCAAAGCAGTAGCAACTACTCCCCCATTCTTTGTTTCGGCATTAGATATTACCCCTATCTCCCTGTCACACAAACCAAATTACTAGGGTTCATTATTGACAATAATATGTAATTTGACAAACACATAGCTCATACAATAACCAAAATCAACAAAAAACCTGGTACTCTTTACAGATGTAAAAACTTCCTAATCAGCAACAGTAAAGTTACCTTAGCTCGTACCCATCTTCTCTCTACCTTACTGTATGCTTATCCTGTCCTAATTAACCTAAACAAGAGTGATTTAAATAAGCTATCAGTATGCTACAACAAAATAGCAACATTCACCACAAACAACTCCTACCGTGACCACCACTATCAAGCCCTAAAACAGCTTTCCTGGCTGGAACTCCTTAACACCTTAGCTCAGAACCAACTACTTATAGCTCATCAAATACTGTACCAACCTGACAAAACTCCAGCCTTACAAGACCTGGTCACCCTCTACTCCAATAACAGCGAACTTAGATCCACTAACAAGGCAGTAATTGCAATCTCCAAAAGCCATTGCAGCTCTGGTAGCTCCCTGTATTCTAGCAACATTGCCAAGACATGGAACTCCCTACCACTACAAATTAGGTTACAACCTAATAAAACCATCTTCAAAAAACAGCTTATTTCCCACCTAAACAACTCCTGGCTATGAAACTGCCTAGCACGTGGCTGACATATTATAACTCCTTTTCCCTACCCACTATCCAACCTCCTCTTTAAAACTCCCACAGATGCACTATATATTATCATATGTTACTTGTAACTGCCTAGCACCTAGCTGACATATTCTAACTCCTTTCCCCTACCCACTATCCAACCTCCTCTTTAAAACTCCCACAGATGCACTATATATTATCACACGTTACTTGTAATTGCCTAGCACGTGGCTAACATATTCTAACTCCTTTACCCTACCCACTATCTAACATCTTTAAAACTCCCACAGATGCACTATATGATATCACGTTACTTGTAACTGCTTAGCACTTGGCTGATACATTCTAACTCCTTTCCCCTACCCACTATCCAACCTCTTTAAAACTCCCACAGATGCACTATATATTATCACATGTTACTTGTAACTGCCTAGCACCTGGCTGACATATTCTAACTCCTTTCCCCTACCCACTATCTAACCTCTTTAAAACTCCCACAGATGCACTATATGATATCACGTTACTTGTAACTGCTTAGCACTTGGCTGATACATTCTAACTCCTTTCCCCTACCCACTATCCAACCTCTTTAAAACTCCCACAGATGCACTATACATTATCACACGTTACTTGTAACTGCCTAGCACCTGGCTGACATAGTCTAACTCCTTTCCTCTACCCATAAAACTCCCACAGATGCACTATATATTATCACATGTTAGTTACCAACTCACTGCCGCCTACTCCCCACTGTCCCATCTATACCCACTAACTCTCCCCTAGACTAAGTTGAAAAGCTTTCCCTTAAAATGTCACTGCACTTCATATGAACGTGTCTATATTCTCCTTTTTTAGTTTTTCCTTTCTTGTCTTATCTTCAGTATATCTTCACGATTATCTCTTCTAAACATACTGTATGAACAACCATCATATGTTACTACCTGCTATATTTTAATTGTATCTCTAAGTCTCTATGCTTAAGTAAATATCTTATGCAATCATATGTTATTGTCTGCTATATTTTTATAACCGAATGTGTAAATATCTTATGTGTAGTATGTTAACAATATATTCTGTAGAGTTTGTCCCCGGGCCTCCGCTGTAAATGCACAGCTCTGTCCGGTTGGTCCTCCCCGGTAAACAAATGTAAAATAAAATAAATAACTAAAATATAAATGGTAAACACTAAGCAAACTACACATATGTTGGCACATCAACAGTTAAACATGTTTGACTGCCACAGAGACTGACAGAATGAAAATGCAACATGAATAACTGCATGATAAGAGACCAAAGTGCCAAAATCCACTGGATATCAGATTCAAGAAACTCTGTGCAGAGTTTGTGTAGAGTCTACATGGAGTGTTTGCATGTACATGAAGTTGTGCCTGGGGCAGTGCCATGCAATGCATATTAATGAAGCCTAGCATTCTTAAAAAAGGCTTCATGTCATGCAACAGTGTTATTACAGCCACAAAACCTCTTCGGGAATGTGGATAGTATTTCCATGTAAGGTAGCTGTCTGCAGCATGGCAGAAGGAATTCTCAGCCTCTTACAGCAATAAATCTGAACAAAGCTATAAATAATGGGGTAATGAAGGACCAAAATAGGGGCAATGTTTTTTGTTACTGGCCTTAGAGGCTTAAAACATTGATAGCATAACAGGTTTTACATAGCATGAGTGTTACAAAGGGTATGAAATCTGAAACTCGACAGTCTGTCATTATTTTTTTAATTCAGTCTCCAATTATTTAACAAAAACCCACAAATTTTATGAGATCCAGACCAAAAGTATGAGGCACAAACCTGGACAGTCTGTGAAAATCTATACCTTTGAGAGGTATGATAGCAATTGCTTTTCCTTGTTCGAAATTTGGCAGGGTCCCAAACACATTTAAATAAGGTAAAATTGTACAAAGAACCCTGACATATATATGTCATTCTGCATTTATTAATTTCATTTTTTTTTATTGTTTTTCATGTCTGTTTTTTTTCTTTTGCACGTTTGCATGATGCTTAGCTCATTTGCATGACTTGACCACCCATGTATCAGACGTGACCCAGACAGCCAAAAATAGAAACTGGATGCATTCAATTGATACCACTGGGAATTGGGAAAACCCATTAAGCAGGGCTGCACTGCGCTAACACTGTCAAGTTAACAATGAATATTAATATAGGGGATATCATGTAACTAATGCTGTGGCAATAGATGGCAAGTCTAGGTCTGGAGTGCAAATCGTTTTAGGCTCTAGTACAGGGAAAGCAAACTTTTGTTTTACTGTGTTGACATAGCAGATTATACAAATAAAGTGCAACACAGATAAGGGTTTTCTCAACCTTCTTGTGGCAAGAGATGTACGTTTAGAACTACTGTACACATGCTACTGGGTTTGGAAACTGCATATCTCCTTCGCTTTTAATGTTGTTCCACATCATGTCATTTTTACTCTCACTCATAACACCTGACATAGTGTAGCTGATATTAATATTTACATGTATGAGGGCTGGGACACTAATATTGTGTAAGTCATTTGTTAAGATTAGATAAAAGTTACATGACGATGATGTAAATGTTAGAGAAATTTTAGCCAGTTTATAGAGAAATTAAAGGTAAGTTAGTATAAATCAAAAAGGAATTGCAATATGAAGTCAGAGAAAAAGTAGGCTGATAGAATATTTAGAGAGAAAGCCAGGGAGAGAAACTGATAAAAGAAAGGAAGTGACTGAAGAAGGGAGAGTAAGGAGATGTAATGTATGAATAGATATTTGTTCACATTTAGGGATTTAGTTTATCCTGGTGTTGAGCAACAACAGAGCCAGTTTTTGGCTAGAGAGTCTTTCAGAATGAATATGAAGGATGAGGGGGGGGGGGGTATTGACCTGATGTATAGAGATAAGGAGGTCCAGACTTCAACAACATGGTACGAGTGCAAACAATGCCCAGCAGAACTGATAGGTTTGTGGACAGACAGGAATTCCTGGTCAGTGGATCACAATGACAGACTGTGAACATAGTTGTGTAGAATGTTATTTAGTGCTGGACAAGCAGGCAGATTCTGAATAATTATGTACGTGGCAAGAAACTTGTATATGTTAGTTGATGTAATTCTAACCAATTTAGGCTTTTTAGTACCACAGAGTGATGGGTTCTGAAAGGGATATTTGCAGCAAATGTACTTTGCTATAGTATTGTTCAAGTTTTAATTTTTGTGAAGCCTGGAGATTAGTAAAGATGGCAGTACTGAGAAAAAGCATGGCGAGGAGATAAGTAGTGCCAAGTGTAGTTTTAATTGCTTCTGTGAGAAAGTTCTTGGCTCTATAAAGTATCCCTACTTCTTGATGAGTATTTCTTGTGTAATTTTATATATGGAGGTTGAATATAAGATTATTATCTCTAATAATTTTCTATTAGTTGTATTAGTGAGATAGGATTTTGTTTTTTTCATGGGACAGGGATTTGGTAAGAAAAAAAAGTACTAGCTTTGTTTTTTTTTTAAATGGGTTGAGCATGATTTTTGAGTTACAAAGCCATGTTTCAGTTGCTATTAAAGCTTCCTGATTATTTTGTTAGAGGCATGCCACATTGTCAGATGTACAACTGAGTGTGGAGTCATCTGCATTCTGTATTAGGGAGGCCTGTTGTGTGTAAGTGTGGAGGGTTTTGGTGAAAATGTAGGAGTAGTGGTCATACTAAACACAGCAGTTGCACATTTTCCTCAGTGGCATTTTACATCTGACTTTTTTTAACCAATAAGGAAATAAATTTATTCATCATTTTTTTTTTTACATTTGTTGACCGGGTTTGTCTGACTGAGCTAAGTATCCCCTTTTCAGATACGGCCTGGGGAGAAAAGCTCCACATGTTCTACAGATTATAATCCACAAAAATAAGTAAGCAATCAACAACTAGTTTACAGAAAATATTCAAAGCAACATATACATTAAAAGCAAGGATTTACTGCAGTAAACTAATCATTATGTCTGTCAGATTTAGAATCCTACATCATTCAGAAGGATTAACAATAGTTTTGTCCCCAGATGTAAAATCTTACATTATGCAGATAAGAATGATGTAATGTGCTTAGGATAGATGTAAAAAACACACACATAGAAACACAAAACACACACCTACATTCATGGAGGCTCTCAATAAAAATCTGCCCAAGCAACAGGGACCTCCAAAGCAGAATTGCAAGCAACCTCCACCCCCCCCCAACACAACCCAAATGACACATAGCCCACAAACTCAGTGAGCCACTCAACCACAGCCCATAAGGCATAACAACGTACCCAACACTCTAGTCATAGGTGACTCTATAGTCAGGCACACTGATGTTCCACTCAACAGGCTAATCTAGGAGAAAGTTACTGTCAGCTGCCTGTCTGGTGCCAGGATCCGCCACATAACACATGCACTCAGGTCAATCCACAACAAGTACAAATATGACTCTTTCATTGTCCATGTTGGTGTAAATGACCTGAGATGCACCTCCCTGGACTACATGAAAAGAGAGGTGGAGGAGCTGTCCAATCTTGTAGCCCAGGCAGGTATGACCCTAGCCTTGAGTAGCATCCTGCCATCACCCAGAATGATACCACAGTACAAAGACAAAATGATTGACTTCAACAATTGGCTAAGCTTCTGGTGTCATTCTAAGGGTATCCAGTATCTGTCTGCCTGGGATGACATGATCGACAGACCCGGATGCTTTGCCAGAGTTGGCCTGCACCTGTCGCCCTTGTGATTCTGGATACTGGCTAATGCTCTTGCCACCCTTATAATGCCTTTTTTAGCCAAGTTTCAAATGACAAATACATCACTATAACAGGTACAAGCAAGCAAAATCTGAGGGTAATGCTACTCACTGCTAGAAGTCTAAACCTCAAAATGCACTCACTCGAGGCACTCCTTAAAATGGAGAACATTGACTTCTGTGCAGTGACAGAGACCTGGTTCAAGGCTCCAGAGAACTCCCCTGCATTACCGCGTTATAATTCATACCACACATTTTGGCCACCTAACCTGGACCGAAACACTAAAGCTGTTGATGTGTCCATATTCATTAAGGATAGCCACACCTCCAGGCTAGTTGCTCAGCATAATGCATCCGAGATTATTCAAGTGCAACTAACTCTGGGAAAGACAGCAATCCAAATTCTAGCTTGCTACAGATCTCTCACCATGCCCCAGGATTCCCACTCCTCATTTCTCGATACACTGGAAAATATTAGGGTACAACCAAACACCCTAATAATGGGCAATTTCAACAACTCCACCATTAACTGGGAAAACTACTCATGTACCATCTCTTTTGCTCAACTTTTTCTGGAATTCATAAATTCCATTGCCCTGGATCAACTTATCCACACCCCCACCAGGGGCAGCAATATCCTAGACCTAGTCATTACCAACATGGGCAACAGGTGTTCCACACCAGAGGTCAATTCCATGTTGGTCAGATCCGACCACAAGCTATTCACCCTAGACATCCACATCCCACCCCCACCTCCCATTAGGGAAACCACCGTAAAAAGTTTCTCCAAAGCCAACTTCACCCTTCTTAAGACAGAAGTGACAAACTTCACGACACCCATGCAGATGGACAATAGAGTTACGACTGCTGAATCCTACACAAATGCACTTTATAAGCACTTACACAAGTGCATGGATCATGCAATCCCTAACAGAACCAAGATACTATCCTCCAAAAAAAAAGAAATCCGATCTGGTAGTCCCCTGCCATAAACAAATTCTACAACAGGAGAAAGAAACTGTTGCAAAAAAGAATGCCAAGAATGTTAATGGCAACACTCAGATCTGCTCTAAGTTACAGCACACTGGCACTAAATATATAGAACCAACTGATATTGCCAACATCCTGCCAGATAGGTTCAGTGCTAACTTTAACCCCCTCTCACCCCCTAAAGGGCCCATCTCTATACTGGAAGAATGCAAAGTTCCTGTAATCACAGCTGCACAGGTAAAAAACACACTCTCCAAAGCCAAGAACACAGCATC
Organism: Protopterus annectens; assembly: GCF_019279795.1. Lineage (NCBI taxonomy): Eukaryota > Metazoa > Chordata > Ceratodontiformes > Protopteridae > Protopterus > Protopterus annectens. Next base: position 1,065,394,131 of record NC_056726.1, on the reverse strand, counting down.
CATGGGACCTGATAACATTCCAGGCTGCATTCTACATGAACTACAGACCAAACTGGCACCCCACCTAAGTACCATGTTCAATCATAGCCTCACCTCAGGCCTTGTGCCCACTGAATGGCACACAGCAATGGTTATCCCACTCCACAAAAGGTGAACTAACACAGACCCCGGGAACTACTGCCCCATTAGCCTGATGAGCCTGCTCTGCAAGGCTATGGAATGTATCATTATGGAACTTATAAACAATGACACTGGTAATCTCCAAACTCTGGATCACACCAAGTCTGGGTTTGTAAAAGGCAAATCATGTTTCCTAAACCAGATAGACTTCTTTGAAGCGGTCACCAAAGCCATAGATGAGGGTAAGGTGGTTCACACAGCCTATCTAGATCTCGCCAAGGCTTTCAACAAAATCCCCCACTCTGGAAGTATAGATAAACTCACTAAACTAGGTATAAATCCCTATGTCACAAGATGGGTTGCCAACTGGCTCACTGACAGAACCCACACTGAAAGTAGCAGACTCCAAATCCGACTTCAGACCAGTGACAAGTGGAGTACCACAGGGTTCAGTCCTGGGTCCTCTCCTGTTTGGTATCTACTTCTCTGAAGTACAGGCTAACACAGAAGGTCTTTGGCTAATGATGTTCCCAGATGACTGCAAACTAGGAGCCATAATCAAAACTTTTAACAATATGGGTATCCTGCAAAAGGGCCTCACTAAGACAGATGCCTGGTGTCAAAGTGATGGCCTCAAGCTCAATGCCAAAAAGTACATTGTCATCCCTTTTTGTAACAACTCTATACCCATGAACTACCACATAGGTGGTAGTTTACTCAACACCGAAAGTGTGATGAGAGACCTTGTGATGCAGGTGGACAGTAGTCTCTCCTTTGATAATCACATTGCCACAGTTCATAGGTTCATAGATTAGTACTAAGCTAACTGCCCTTGTGAGCCATTTTAAGCCTAGCCAATTATCCCTTGTGAGACTCAAATCCCACACCTTGTGTTTGTAAGGCAAACACCTTAACCATTAGGCCACCCTCCCAACCCCAATCTCAACAGTAGTCAGGAAATCCTTCTATGTGGCACACCATCACAAAAGGGTTCTCATCCAGGAAAAAAAGAGGTCATTGCTCCCCTCTACTCATCTTTATTAGACCCATTATAGAGTACAATGCCCCTTTTGGTATGTACCTCACAAGACATCTACAACAACTGGAACGGCCACAGCAATACCTCACAAAGAGGATTACCAGCCTCAAACAGATGCCCTACGCAGACAGTCTCAAAAAACTCCATCTTTATTCCATCGCATATACCTACTCAGAGGTGATCTCTGACTAACATACAAAGCTATGTCAAACCCAGAGCTGTTGGACAAGCTCCACTTAATGAAATCTCAATCCCTCCAAGCTACATGCTCTAGGGATCTAAACCTTGTCACCACAATAAACAGAACATGCTTGAGGGATAGAGTCCTGTCCCAGAGACTTCCCATACTCTGGAACAAACTACCTATCTATAGCAAATAAAGCTCCTCATTAGCACTTTTCAAGAAAAATCTTGATGACTGGATGGGAGATAGGAAATTCTACCTGGGGATCACTTCTATGGCTCTGCTTGACTGGGGCACAGGAAAACAATTTTCTTGGGTGGCGAAAGACAGGGTACCTTTTTGGCTAGGCTTATATAGGCCCTAGGACCAATAGCCTAGTACTTACCTATGAAGTTAATGTGAGAAAAGGTCAAGAGAGTTAGAGAAAGTTATATAGGTTGGGAGCAGATAGAGGCATGCAGATTGGAGTTGATAAGTTGTTTAAGGGGCGTTGGTAGAGACAGGTCCATTGGCTTAACAGGTATTCTTTAGTGGGTAGCTTGAAATGACTAAGTTGCTTGAGTGACCTCATTTCTAGTGGGAGTTTATTCCATGCCTTAGAAGGATTACAGTTATAGAGAATACATCCTTTCTTAGTTTTAGATTTGGGGATTTGTAGCAGATCTAGGTTAGAACTTCGGAGGCATCTAGCAGGTGAATAGTGGGTGATGGCAGATGATAGGGTAGGACAGTAAGAAGGCTGATAAAGGATGGAGTGCATGATCTAGAGTTGAGGGTGAAGAAGCCGATGAGGTAGTTCAAACCAGTTAAGGTCTTTGAGTGAGACACAGTGATGTGACTTGTAAGTTGATGTGCTTCAAATTTGGCTATCTTGTTGTAGGTAGGTTCAAGTTTGGCAATTCGTGTGGAGTTGAGGTAAGTAGAATTTGAGAGCCATAAAATAGACTGGGTAGGAAGTAGGCATAGGAGAGAGTAACTTTAGCTTGACTGGTGAGAAACTTTTTGTTGAGGTAGAGGAGCCCTAGTTTCTGATGAGTTTTCTTGATATAGCTTTTAATGTGTAGATTGAATTTGAGTTGGTCGTCAATGATGACACCAAGAAGTTTAGTGCTAGATTCCACCTCAATGTGTGTGTTATTGAGGGACAGGATTGTGAAAGTGGATTTAATGTGTTTGTAGTTTTAGGAAGAAAAAGCAATAATTTTGTTTTTTGTTTTTTTTTTTTTTTTGGGTTAAGGATAAACTGGTTATGAGAGAGCAAGTTTTCTAATGAGTTAAAAAAAGTTTTGTTGTAGAGATGAGTTCGGAGGGAAGGTCAGCAATCGTGAGGACAGTAAAGTCATCAGCATATTGGACCAGTGATGATTGAGGACAGGAAGAATAAAGAAGATTAGTGAAGATGTTGAAAAGTAGTGGACCAAGGATGGAACCCTGAGGGACACCCACTTAAACTGGGAGAGGAGGGGAGAGTGCAGATTGCCACTTCAATGATTGAAATCTGTCAGTGAGGTAGCTGGAAAACCATGCAACAGTAGCAGGGGAGAAGTTAAGGTTGGTTAGTTTGTGCAGAAAGAGAGGGTGAGAGATGGTGTCAAAAGCTTTAGAGAGATCTAGAAATAGGCAGGAGACAAGTTGTTGTTATCTCTGGCAAGTCAATAGTATTAAGGAATGATAGTAGGGCAGTAGTAGTACTATGGTTTGGTCTAAAGCCATGTTGAGTAGGTGTGAGCAGATTTTCTGAGAGTAGGTAGTGCATAACTTGTTTATGTATGTACTTTTCTAGAACTTTAGAGAGAGGAGAGAGGATGGTAATTGGTCTAAAATTAGTGATGCCTGAGGAGTTACCTCCTTTATGTATTGGTAGAATGAAGAATTGTTTCCCCATGGAAGGGACATTGGACTCTGAAATGGAGCAGTTGATTATGACAAGTAAAGGGCAAGACAGTCAGCAGCTAACTGAAGGAAAATGGAAGGAATGTTGTCAGTAGAAGCTGAACAAGGTTTGCGTTTAGAAAGTAGGGATTTGATGTAGCTAGTGGGTACAGGTTTGAGGGAAAAGGAACTTGATGAGAGTATAGTGGGATTTGATGGAGAGTGGTTAGAAATATTACTAATGGTAGATGAGTTGTCACTGGGGTTAAATAGTTTGGATGTAGAGTCAATGAAATATGTGTTGAAGGTGGAGGCAGTATCTTTGGGAGTCTTATCAGGACAAGGATTGGGGGAGCAGGGACCACCGGAAAGTAGTATGCGGTTTAAGGAGTACCAACATTTTTTGGAGTTAGATTTCAAGGCAGAGGGTGGATTATAGTACAAGTCTCTTTTATCTTTATTAATACACTTTTTGGTCTGATTTCTAAGTTCTTTGTATTTTAGCAAGCTTGCAGGGAGGTTTGTTTTGGTTCATGTTTTCCATGCTCTGTCTCTATTTTTCATTAGTATGCGGGTGGAATTTGATAGCCAAGGAAACATATTAGATTTAATATGGACTGTGCAAAGTGGGGCAAATGAGTCAAAAGTACTGAGAAAGGGGGAGCTGGAAGACACAAAGGCATCATCAAGGGGGAGTTGGGTAAGGAAATTCCAGTTAACTTTAGAGAGAAGAGATTTAAAGGTGTCGGGGGGGGGAGTTAGTAAGCTTGCTGCATGTGATAAATCTATGCTGTTTAGTAAAGTGAGTGATATATCTAAGTACTTTTATTGGGGAGTGATCACTTAGTGTGTTGGGAAGGATTTCAGGATTGTGGTAGTTAGAGAGATGAGAGATTAGAATCCAGTCGATAAGGGGTGCTGTGTGTATGAGAGTTGTTGGTATGGATGGCATCAGTGAGAAGTTGAGTAAAGCCATTCAAGTTGATGTCTAAGGAAGAAATTGGGGTACAGAGAGTTAACCAATTAATATTGACATCACCAAGATTAATGGTTTCATTAGGAATATGTTGAGAGAAGTAAGAGAGAATGTTTTCCAGCAGGGGTAAGTTGTAGATGTTACTATTGTGATTGTGGTATGTGTGTTAAGTACAAGGCTGGCTGTCAGTATTTCAGCAGGAGACAAGGACGGGGTAGTTTTATTAGAAGTTGTCAGGGTAAGGTGGTTTGAGTAAACAATGGCAACTCCACCACCCACTACTATGCTGTACATCCTGTTCTAGGCACAAAGGGGTATTTAAGCTCCTGCCTAACATCAGTAGATGAAGTAACTCATTTCTTAGCTTGGTACTCATGGATGAGAAAAATGAGCATAAACATTCTGTGTTTTAGTACTTCTAACAGAAATTGCTAAATAATGGCTTGGAAAACATGATTTGTTACTGCAGCATGTAAATCTTACACTACGCGTTGTACATCAAATTTCAAATATCTGCTGGAGGATCTACTTTATTTCAATAATACAAAATGACAGCAAAAGCATTACTTAATAGTAAAGCAAATATAAAGCAAATCAGTTGTTTAATCTTTACTATGATGTTAAGGTGATGGACTAAAATCCATCGGGTTTTACTGCACTATTTTGAACACTGTCAAATATGCGCATATTGTCAAGCAGTTAATGCACAGGATTAAGGCTATGAATTGAAACTGATCTGGTTTCTGCACTCCAGGTTCCCTCAGCCTACATTTGCCTTTTGTGTGACTCTGAGCATGTCACTTACCCAGTCATTTTTCTTGGAGAATTGGGCTAGGATTATTAATACTCTTATGAATAACACACCTAGTGACCACACCTGAACACACAGACCATATTCTATACATAATATTACTAAGAATAATATAATAATAATAATAATAAAAGATTCCAGGATGATTGACATAGAACCATACTGATTTCCTACATATGACAGCTGACCACTTAATCAAATTGTAATTGCTAGAACACAATTGGCCAAATTCTGACTTGATTGCAAGCCATATCTTAGACCTGCAGCTATGTATAGATCTGTGTGAAATACCACTGTGCACTTGTGGGGAGATTCTCCCTTTCCCAATTTTGTGTGACCTTGGAGCTGGCATCTGTAGATTAGCAGGTGTTTGGATATTTACTACACCACATCATTAGTGTATGGAACCTTACTCCTTCATTATTTCAATCTGCATTGGTGGGGTTTATGTTGTGCTCATGGTTACTTGTGATTGCAAGGTTTTTTTTGAGTGACCTTCGCCATCCATTATCCCTTTTCCCATTTTTGCACATGAAGTTGAGGCATCACTTCAAAAAGTGGCAATCATCAAGAGCCAATGTTCACACCACAGGGTGGCTAGCACTGCTGTGTTTTTTAATCTATATCACACTCACACCTGTGGCCAATTTTGAGTGTCAAATCCACTGCCTGAATGTTTTTGGAATGTGGAAGCAAACTGGAGCACCCAATGAAAATAAAACCCACATGAATACAGGAAGGACATGCAAATTACACACAGAAGGAACCCTAGCTGATAGCTGAATGAGGGAAGCTCTTACTATGAGTTAAGAACACTATTAACTGCACCACTGTGTCACCACTGAGTGATCATGTCTCAATCATTAAAATAGAAAAGGCAATATGAGATGTTGTTGTTGTCTTTCGGCTTTTCCCAGTTAGGGGTCGCCACAGCGGAACTCCGGTCCGCTAATGATTGGCAGTAGATTTTTACGTGCTGAGTTGCCGGCCCTGACGCACAACCTTCAACGAAGGTACGCCCATTCACGCAGGTCTCCACACAGAAGACGCTCTAGCTGAGAATCGAACAGGACAATGTCTTACTGTGAAGCACCACCACCGCAGTTAAAAGGTCTTAAACGTAGCCACGGCCAAGCAAGAAGCACATCCGAACTGGTAGATGTGGCAAAGGCTCATACATAACACAAGCGGAAAACTACAATTCAAAATGGAACAGGATGAGGATGACAAAGCAAAGGAAAAATTCAAGAAACAAGGAAAGACTTGGACATTGGATGCAAATCCTTAAGCATAAACAAAATTATACAGAATATTATATTCTTAAAGTAGGAGAATGCATTATAAGAACTAAGCCAACACAGGAATCAAGAAAGGAGAGTCTGCAGATAGGGATAACTAAAATTAGAGTTACAGAGAATAGAAAAAAAATGGGGCTGGAATTTACTGGAGGAAGATGGCAAAGGAACCAAAGTATTAATTAGAGAGGAAAAAGTAACTGAATGGGAAGAGGCCAAGAAGACATTTGGACTGCAGGCTAGAGATGTACATCAATTCTTGAGTACAGGCAAAGAGAAAGTAATAAGGGAAGACCTGCACTGGTTGAGTTTTAAGTTGAATCTAGAACATGAGCTGTTAAAAAAGGGATAATTAGTACGGCATAAAAACTACTGCATGATAACTATAGGAATCAGAGGTGTTCAGAAAAAATTGGGAAGAGAGATTAGACAAGTAATTCACAAAGAAACAAAACAATGGAAGGACATACAGTGGATATAAAAAAGTGTACACACCCCCTGTTAAAATGCCAGTTTTTTGTGATATGAGACCACAACAAAGTATTTCAAAACTTTTCCCACCTTTAATGTGACCTATAACCTGAACAATTCAATTGAAAAACAAACAAATCTGTTAGAGAAAAATATATAAAAAATAAAAAATGTACAATATGCTGGTTGCATAAGTCTGCACACCCTTAAACTAATGTTTTGCTGAAGCACATTCTGATTTAATTGCAAGATTCAGTCTTCTTGGGCACACACCTGTCATCAATTAAAGAGACTCTGATTAACCCCAAATAAAGTTCAGCTGTCCTAGCAGGATTTTCCTGACATTTACCCAGTTGCCTGCTACAGCAATAGCCATGGTTCTCAAAGAGCTTACAAAGCATCAAAGGGATCTTGTTGTTGAAAGGTATCAGTCAGGAGAAGGGTGCAAAAAATATCCACAACATTGGATATACCATGGAACACAGTGAAGACAGTCGTCAAAAAGTGGAGAAAATATGGGACAATGATGTTGCAAAGAACTGGACATCCCTCCAAAATTGATGAAAAGACAAGATGAAAAGCAGTCAGGGATGCTGCCAAGAGACATACAGCAGCACTTAAGGAGCTGCAGGAATTTCTGCAACAGTGAAACACTAAACATCTGGGGCTTTCGTCAAGGTGGAGGGAATTATGAACAGTTCCATATACCAGTCACTTTTGGCCCAAAACCTTCAGGCATTTGCTAGAAAGCCGAAGATTAAGAGGAATTTCACCTTTCAACACGACAACAACCCCAAGCATTCATCCAAATCAATAAAAGAATGGCTTGAACAGAAGAAAATTAGTTTTGGAATGGCCCAGCCAAAGCTCAGACCTAAATCAAATAGAAAATCTGTGGGGTGACCTGAAGAGGACTGCGCACAAGAGATGCCCTGGCAATCTGACACATTTGGAGCACTTTTGCAAGGAAGAGTGGACAAATATTCCCAAGCCAAGATGCAACATGTCTGTGATAAAGTTGATGAAAAAATAAGTTATGTACTCACCATAACATTCCAGCTGAGTAGTTTTACTTCATTTTCTGCAACCTGTGGATATTTGGATCCATATCAGATCCAAACTGGCAACACTCTTCAAGCATCCGCTCTAAGCTCCCTCCCCCACCCACAATCCCTCATCTCCTACCTTCCCTCAGATCGTGTTTGCCAATATTCAAAACTATCAGCAACTTAATAACAGCACTAACCTAAAACAGGTTCGGGGAAGGAGGGCGGGACGGTTGCAGAAAATAAGAAGTTATGTACCTACCATAACGTTCCATGTTAGTTGTCTTCTCTCGCCTTCCTTCCTCCTGGATGGGCTCAGAGCCGATCCTCTGATGCCCTCTGATGGAGAGGCTTCAAAATGCACCTGGGTATATTGCAATTGCACAGTGTCTGTAATGCTATTATGCATTGTCACTTATTTAATTCATATGAATAACAATTAATATTATTAAGATGGCTTTTTAAATATTATGTAATCAAAGAATGATTTTTTTTGTACCTGTGGCGTGACTGATTGAAGTCGATTTCTCTGAAAGAGAAAAGTATGTTACATGTTACTGATAGGAAACTAAAATAATCAAAATAGGGTTAGAGCATAACACATCATTATAGTTTATTTACTGACACATGAATACAGAGTGGACATACAAACTGCACCCGGAAGGTACCCTAGCTGAGGACTGAATTGGGGGAACCTCTTGCTATGACGTGACAACACTATCCATTGCACCACTGTGTCACCATTGAGTGATCATTTCTCAATCATTAATAGAGAAAAGGCAATGTCAGATGTCCCAGAGATAATGATGCCCTCTGATGCAGAGGCTTCAAAAGAGACAGTGATGCCCTCTGATGGAGAGGCTTCATAATGCACCTGGGTATTTTGGAATTGCCCAGAGCCTGTAATGCTATTATACATCATCACTTATTTAACTTATATGAATAATAATTAATATATAGATATCTTTTTAAATATTATGTAGTCAAAGAATGATCTTTTACCTGTGGCATGATTGGTTGTAGCAGAGGCTTCTGAAAGTGAAAACTATGTTACGTGCTTCTGACAGAAAACTAAAATAATCAAAATAAGGTCACACTGTAATACTTCATTATAGTTATAATCAAAGGAGGTTATACAACTCAATAAAATATACCATTCTCTATTTTCATACAATAGTGTCTAAACACTGACTTCTAGAATGAATTCTTTACCTTAGCTGCAAAATAAAAGCTGAGTGAAAAGTGCTAGAAATGTAAACAGTCTAAATACTTTACTAAAAGTTTAGATATAAGATGCATATAACTTGTGAACAGAGGCACTCATTTACTGAAAGTTCAACCCCTTCCCCAGTAGAATGCAGTCTTCTGCTCCCATAACATGCCCACATGCACAAGCCAGCTGAGTAGAGATTTTCTCACTCCCAGCGATCTCTTTACTGAAATACATTCTAATTCCATAAAGGACAGTTTAAAGGG
>NC_056726.1:1064333412-1064565196 GCF_019279795.1 Protopterus annectens | reverse complement strand
TTATGTACATCCTTGTACATTTTTTTTTGTCGTGAGATTGTTTCATGCTTATTTAAAAAAAAAATTAGATGTGGTCGGGCCTCGAACTGTGCTTGCCTCCTCTTGAGACGACATGTCTACCACTACACTATTTCTTCTTGGCTTAATTTGCATATTTAGAACTTATGTGCTTCTTCACTGACTGCTTACTGTGGTTAAGCAGAGGGCACACCTGCTCAATCGAGCGCACTTACAGGGAAATGTTTTTTATAATTAAAAAAATGTATTAACAGCTCATTTTTATGCTTATATGTTTTTTGTCTGTGGGGGCATGTGTTCTGTTGTGTTTGCTGACATATCCTTACGCTCGCTCGTGGGTGTGTACTTTCGGGACTGCTACTCCTCTGTGGGCGTGTCCGTTTCCATAGCTCACACTGTCGACATGCCCCCTTCTTTCTTACATGGACCGTGTAAGCCTTTGGTGTGAGTCAGCATGCTCTCATGAATATGCAGAGCATGCTGACATCACTCCGTTTAACTTCAGCCTCCGTGTAAGACTTATAAGTCTTACACGAAGGCTTCATGAATCCTGCCTAATGACTATATAAAAATAGACACAGGAATAAAAAGTATGAATGTGAAAGCACTTGTAAAAGACTCAGCACAGCTCCTCGTGGTGTTCTGCAGAGTTCTACAAGCAGCAGAGAGTGAAAGAGTGACTTTCCTGGACTTATAAGTATTTTTTCTAGCTTTCACTTTAATTACTGCATCTCGACTGCATTTCACTTGAAAAACAGCTCTGCATTTTGTTTTTACTGTGCCTGTGTAGATTTAAACTGTTAGCACTTTAAAAAGTTATTTTTTGTTTAATTTAACTGTTAGGCTAACACACTAAAGTGTGCTAGCCATTTTATAGCATTTACTGTTGCTACTGTATCTTTTTCTTCTATCCTTGAAAAAAAAGAAAAAAATACAAAAAAATATCCTTGTTTTCCCTCTTTTCTGAACTAGAATAGTCCAGTCTTCAGATTTTGCTGATCTCTGGGCTTTGTCTTAGTTCCTGTGCTATCCATATCCTTATTTGGATAACAGGAAGCTTCTTTGTTCACCAGTGGGAGTGGGGAGCACTGAGCAACCTATTTGTCCCTGGAGGAGTGGTTCCAGCCCAGCAACTTGTAGTTTATTGGCCATTTTGGGTCAATTCCTGGCTCTTTTCAACCCCCTGCTATAAAGCCCATTTTTGTGCGCTTTAGCGCAAATTAGCGCAAAGTTGCTCATGGAGCAGCATCGGGCAGTGCCGGTTAATCAGGTTTAAAGTATTTCTGGTTCCGTAAAGTCTACTCTTCAATTTTTCCCTTAGAACTGCTCTACTTGCAATCTAAACAGCCTATACTCTAACTGAAAAGCTCAGCACTTGCCCCTAAAGCATTTTTTATACAGGTAAAGCACTCTTAAACAAAAGAAAGTACTTCATTCACCTAAATTCCCTTGACTATCCATTTCCCTATAGATCCTTCCTGACTCAGTTACACAGCAATCCTTTTCGCTATTCTAGCATGTCGAAGGGTCAGTTGCTGGCGTCCTCTCCTGTTCAGCTGGTGAATCTGGGAATCCTGAGGCAATATTACAATTGCCTCATGTACACAGACAACCCTCTCCTCCTCCCAACAAATACAAATATATGTGAGAGATGCAACTATATAGCCAAACTGCAGGCTGAGCACTCTTGATACATTACTGGCAAGACCAGTCAGGAGGAGAAGGTAACCACACACTCCACAAACCCAGTCTCACATAGAACTAACACAACTGCAAACCAAACACATAAACACACAAAAACATACTCGGAGGAGCTGATTAAAAATCTACCAAAACAACAGAGGCCTCCAAAGCAGACACCCAGGCAACCACCACCTCAAGACATAGCACATGCAACACATAGTTCACAAAGTCAGTGTGCTAAACAGTCACAGCCCTTAAGGCCAAAAAACATGCCAAATACACTTGTAATAGGTGACTCCATAGTCAGACACACTTACGTCCCGCTCACCAGACTGAACAAGGAAAAGGTCACAGTAAGCTGCCTGTCGGGAGCTGGAATCCACCACATAACACAAGCACTCAGGTCACTCCACAGCAAGTACAAATATGACTCAGTCATTGTGGTAAAACATGCCGGTGTGAACGACCTGAGGCGATACCTCCCTGGACTACATGAAAAGAGACATGGAGGAGCTCTCTGATTATGTAGCCTAGGCCGGTATAACCCTGACCCTGAGCAGCTTCTTACCCTCACCAAGAAAGATGCCTGAGTACAAAGACAAAATGATCAGTTTTAACAATTGGCTTAATTACTGGTGTCATTCTAAGGGGATCAATGTCTGTCTGCTTGGGATGACATGCTTGACAAGCCACGCTGCTTTGCAAGGGATGGACACCTGTCACCCTGGGCTTTCGGATATTGGCCAAGGCTCTTGCCACCCCATAGTGCCTTTTTTAGGCAAGGCTCAAATGACAAACCTACCTCCCTAGAAAACACAAATGGAAAAAAACTAAGGGTAATTCTGCTCAATGCCAGAAGTCTAAACCTCAAGATGCACGCCCTCGAGGCCCTCCTCAGTATGGAGAACATCGATGTCTGTGCAGTGATTGAAACCTGGTTCAAGGCTCCTGAGAGCACCCCAGCACTATCAGGTTTTACCTCATATCATGCTTTCCGGCCCCAAAACTTGGACCGAACCACAAAGGAGGGAGTATCCATATTCATCAAAGATACCCACACCTCCAGGTTAGTGGCAACGCACAAAGCATCGGAGACCATCCAGGTGCAACTAACCATAGGCAAAACTCCTTACAATTTGTAGCATGCTACAGACCACCCTCACAAACTCAGGAACCTCACACAGCCTTCCTGAAGACACTGGAGGGTGTGAATGTCTCTCCAAATACTATCATATTGGGAGACTTCAACTACCCAAACATAGACTGGGACCATTACTCAAGCTCCAACACCCTAGCCCAAAGGTTCCTAGAATTCATAAACTCAAATGTGATGGAACAATTAGTCACCATTCTCACAAGAGGAGACAATATACTAGACCTGATCATCACAAACATGGGGACAAAATGCTCCACACCGGAAGTATATCCATCTTTGATAAGATCAGACCATAAATTAATCTCACTGGAAATCCACATTCTGCCCCCACCCCCTGCACAAAAGACCACAGTGAAGAACTTCTCAAAAGCCAACTTCACACTTCTTAAGACTGAAGTGGTATCCTTCAAGGCCCCTGGGCCAGTGGAAACCACAACCCACACTGCTGAATCCTTTACAAAAGCCTTCGACGGGCACCTTCAAGAATGCATGGATCATGCAATCTCAAATAAAACCAAGACCCATTCCCCCAAAGGGAGGCGCCCGGTCTGGTGGACCCCAGCCATAAACAAACTTTGCAACAGGAGGAGGAAACTACTACATGACAGAGCAAAATCCCTAAAAGGAAAGGCATCTCTGATCAGTACTAGCAAAAAACTACGATCACTCATAAAATCATCCAAGGCCAACTTTGAGAGAAAAATCGCAAAAGACACAAAAGACAATCACAAGGCCTTCATTAGCTATGTTAGAAACCTGGGTGGAAACTCCCAGATATGCTCAGAGCTAGTCCTAAATGACACAAAATACACTGAACCCACTGACATTGCCAACATTCTGGCAGACAGGTTCAGTGCAAATTTCTCCTCCCCCTCCCCCCCAAAAGGAGAAATAACAATCCCAGCAGAGTGTAGCCCCCCTAACATCTCAGATGCCCAGGTGAGAGCCGCCCTCTCTAAAGCTAAAAACACAGCATCAATGGGACCGGACGGTGTCCAGGGCTGTGTGCTACATGAACTCCAAGAGGAACTAAACCCACACACAAGGCTGCTGTTTAATCTTAGCCTTACTACAGGATACATACCCAAAGAGTGGCGTACGGCAACAGTGGTCCCACTTCACAATTTTATTTTTATTTTTTTATTTTACATTTGTTGACCGGGCTAGTCTAGCTGGACATGTATCCGTTTTCAGTAGAGGCCCGGGGAGAAAAGCTCCAGTACAGGCAATAAACAATGATTTGGCAAATAAAGCATTAATATGAGTAAACAATACAAGGTAAAAAAGAAAAATCAATTTCAACCCAAAAGAAATACTAAAAATTGGAGATAAACTTATAATATATACTACTGTATTAGACTTATAAAACAGAAACTATAACACTACTACTAATATATACTACTGTATTAGACTTATAAAACAGAAAAAATAACACAAGATGAAGTTAAAATAGGTTGCTGGTAAGTCTACTTCTCAGATATAAATCTCAAACTATTGAAAGTGTTTGTGAGGAGCTCAGTAAGGGGAAAGGGAGGAAAATTAGGTAAATGAGGACATGGTTTCAGTGGGATTAGCGCAAGGACACAACCACTGTGCTTTAAGATGTTCTCTGATGTGTTTTTGAAAAGAGAGGTAGAGTTTTGATTAGTTATTTCTTGAGGGAGTTGATTCCAGTTTTACCTATGGAATTTGAAAATAATGAATCCCCAGCTTTATTATATGATTTAGTTAGAGATACTAGGAGTTTGTTAGCAGAACGGAGTGTGGCTAGGTTTTATATGGTATGATCAGTTTTGTAAGGCTAGGGGTGACATCAGGGTAGTAGAGGGTCTTTTGAATGATGAGTAGTTGTTGATAGAGTAAGTGGTTAGTTAGCTCTAACCAATCTAGCTGTTTGAGGTTAAGACAGTGGTGTGTTCTTAGGGGAGTAGCAGTAATGAATCTGGCTATGCTATTGTAGCAGATAGAGAGTTTGGTAATGTTATTTTTGGATAAGTTAGTATAGATAGGTGAGGCATAGAAGAGGGTGGAGATCAGGTGTGTCTGAGCAATGGTTTTTCTAGCTACTGGGGTAAGAAAGGGTTTAATTCTGTAGAGAGTCCCAATTTTTTTGTTGACAGCTTTAATAGTGATGTTGATGTGTTCATCATAATTGAGACTGTTATCAATAGTTACACCTAGTAATCGAGTGGTCTTATCAGGGTTAATACTGGTTGCATTATTCGAGGAGATAGTAAAGAGAGGTGTGGGAGATTTATGAGTGGGAGTAAAGAGAAGAAGCTTAGTTTTTTTGGGGTTAAGGAGGAGGCAGTGTTGCATAAACCAATTTTCGACAGTTAAGAAGACTGTTTGGGTGAGGGACTGGAGGGAGGGAATATTTTTAGCAGTGCAGATTAATGTTGAGTCATCAGCATATTGAATGCAGGTGGCTTGTGGTATATTGAGATGTAGGTCATTGATAAATAATGAAAAAAGAAGGGGCCAAGGATTGATCCTTGTGGAACACCAATATTTACTGGGAGTAAGGAAGATAGGTTGTTATCCCATAGGACTGCTTGTTGCCTGTTTTGGAGATAGCTCTTAAATCACTGTAGCGAGTGTGGGCTGAGAGAATAAAGGTTTAGTTTGTCAAGAAGTATATTGTGGTTAACCATATCAAAGGCTTTTGAAAGATCTATGAATAGTGCTGAGGAGAAATGATTTTTGTTTCTTTTATTATTTATGGAGTCAGAGAAGGAAAGGAGGGCAGTTGTAGTGCTGTGGAATGGTCTGAATCCATGTTGACAGTCGGCTAGAAGTTTGTTTTGAAGAAGGTAGTTAAGAATTTGTTTATGAACACATCTTTCCATAATCTTGGCTAATGGGGAAAGTAAGGCAATAGGGCGAAAATTTGAGAGTTCAGTTGATGAGCCTCCTTTGTGTAGAAATTATATGAGATATTTTCCATAAGGTGGGGATTGTTCCCTCAGTGATAGTCCTATTAATCAGTATGGATACTGGATAATTGATAGCTTTTGCAGCTATTTGTAGGTATTTGGATGGGAGTTGGTCAGCAGATGGGGTGCAAGGTTTGAATTTTTTAAGAAGCTTATAAATAAGAGATGTAGCAACGGGTTGAATCTGAAAGGTCTTGGATGAGGGTAGAGAGGTATTTGGTAAGGAAGCAGTAGATGTGGGTAATGAGTTAGCTAGCGATTGAATGGCAAAGGAGGTGCTTCTATGGACCCTGGAAATTACCAGCCCATAAGCTTGACGAGCCTGGTCTGCAAAGCTATGGAGAGGATTTGGAACTCATAAACAAAGACATCGGGGACCTACAGACATTGGATCCTACCCAATTTGGCTTTGTCAAGGGCAGATCCTGCCTTTTGAACTTGGTTGACTTTTTTGAAACAGTCACAAAGGCCATTGATGAGGGTAAGGCAGTTCACACAGCCTACCTTGACCTTGCAAAAGCCTTTGACACAATACCCCACTCGAGCATCATAGACAAACTCACCAGCTTAAATGTAAACCCATATGTCACAAGATGGGTTGCAAACTGGCTCAAGGACAGAACCCACAGGGTCAGAGTTGCTGGAGCTATGTCAGACTCTAAGCCAGTCACAAGCGGTGTTCCACAGGGCTCAGTCCTGGGACCCCTCTTGTTCGGCATTTATTTTTCCAAGGTACAGGCAAACATAGGAGGATTGTGGCTGACAAAGTTCGCAGATGACTGCAAACTGGGCGCCATAATTGATACTCCAGCAGACACAAACATCCTTCAGAGAGGCCTCATAGAAATGGATGATTGGTGCCAGAACCATATCCTAAAGCTGAATGCCAAGAAATGTATGTCATACCCTTTGGGAAAAACAAGGTACCCACAAATTACCACATAGGTGGTAATCCAGGTGATCAGGGACCTGGGGACCCAGGTCGACAGTAACTTCTCATTTGACACTCACATCGCCAAAGTGGTTAGGAAGACCTTCTATATTGCCCACCTTATCATGAAGGGTTTCACATCTAGATCAAGCGAGGTCATTGTGCCCCTGTACTCTTCTCTTATCAGGCCAATGATTGAGTACAATGCCCCATTTGGGATGTATCTTACCCGACACCTGCAGCAGTTGGAGAGACCCCAAAAGTTCCTCACCAAGAGGATAAAGGGTCTTAAACATATGTCATATGCTGCCCAACTGAAAAAACTCCAGCTCTATTCAGTGGCATACCGCCTACTCAGAGGTGATCTGTGCCTGACGTACAAGGCCATGTCCAATCTGGAATTAATGGACATGCTCCACCTCAGAAAATCCAAATCCATCAGAGCCACGAGAGCAAGTGACTTAAACCTTAACACAGAAATAAATAGGACATGCTGGAGGGACAGATTCATAACCCAGAGGCTCCCTACACTCTGGAACAGAATCCCTATCCATGTCAGGCAGAGCCCCTCACTAACTCTATTCAAGAGAAATCTTGATGAGTGGATGGGAGATCGTAGGTAAACCCCGGGGGTCATCTCTGTGTCACTACTAGAGAGAGGCACAGTAAACTAAAACCTGAATGGGCGTAGTATTCTCATCCCAAGGGGTGGTGAAAGCCACACACACTCTGGCAAGGCTTATAAATGCCCTAGGGCAGATAGCCTAGTACGAACCTATGAACCTATGAACCTATGGAATGAAGAAGGAAAGTGAGTAGTAATACAATTATGGAAAGATCATATTACTATGGGAACATTTCATAAAAAATGGCCTGAATGGTGGATGGTATTTAAGGAAGAATATAAAAATGTTTTTACAGTGGCAATGTGTGAGAAAGGCATAGAAAGAAAATATAAAAGAACATTTAACAATGCATTGGAAGATTTAGAACATAACGCTAGAAACTACTTTTACAAAGAAACATAATTATATGATAGAAATCCAGTTAAAATATAAGAATTTTCACGTAAGCAAAGATATTTTTTACAAGGAAAGGAGAATAACAATTGAGTTACTTAAGCAGATTAGTAAACAAAGATGGTAGTGTAGTGAGAGAAATAAAAACATGTAACAAGAGAAACAGAACCCAGGAACAGAGTATGAATAGTGTATTACAATATGTACAAGAATTTCTTTTTTAAATAAAGTGGTGAAAAAACGTGGAAAGTAAATAACAGAAAAAGAGAATAAAGAGTTAGAAATGAAGATTTCTTTAAAATGAGCTAAAGTATTAGGACAAGTAAATAGGAATGGGATGGGGTGCAAAATGCTAGATTAAGTATTAGGACAAGTAAATAGGAATGGGATGGGGTGCAAAATGCTAGATAAAGTATTAGGACAAGTAAATATGAATGGGATGGGGTGCAAAATGCTAGATAAAGTATTAGGACAAGTAAATAGGAATGGGATGGGGTGCAAAATGCTAGATTAAGTATTAGGACAAGTAAATAGGAATGGGATGGGGTGCAAAATGCTAGATAAAGTATTAGGACAAGTAAATAGGAATGGGATGGGGTGCAAAATGCTAGATTAAGTATTAGGACAAGTAAATAGGAATGGGATGGGGTGCAAAATGCTAGATAAAGTATTAGGACAAGTAAATAGGAATGGGATGGGGTGCAAAATGCTAGATTAAGTATTAGGACAAGTAAATAGGAATGGGATGGGGTGCAAAATGCTAGATTAAGTATTAGGACAAGTAAATAGGAATGGGATGGGGTGCAAAATGCTAGATAAAGTATTAGGACAAGTAAATAGGAATGGGATGGGGTGCAAAATGCTAGATTAAGTATTAGGACAAGTAAATAGGAATGGGATGGGGTGCAAAATGCTAGATAAAGTATTAGGACAAGTAAATAGGAATGGGATGGGGTGCAAAATGCTAGATAAAGTATTAGGACAAGTAAATAGGAATGGGATGGGGTGCAAAATGCTAGATAAAGTATTAGGACAAGTAAATAGGAATGGGATGGGGTGCAAAATGCTAGATTAAGTATTAGGGCAAGTAAATAGGAATGGGATGGGGTGCAAAATGCTAGATAAAGTATTAGGACAAGTAAATAGGAATGGGATGGGGTGCAAAATGCTAGATTAAGTATTAGGACAAGTAAATAGGAATGGGATGGGGTGCAAAATGCTAGATAAAGTATTAGGACAAGTAAATAGGAATGGGATGGGGTGCAAAATGCTAGATAAAGTATTAGGACAAGTAAATAGGAATGGGATGGGGTGCAAAATGCTAGATAAAGTATTAGGACAAGTAAATAGGAATGGGATGGGGTGCAAAATGCTAGATAAAGTATTAGGACAAGTAAATAGGAATGGGATGGGGTGCAAAATGCTAGATAAAGTATTAGGACAAGTAAATAGGAATGGGATGGGGTGCAAAATGCTAGATAAAATATTAGGACAAGTAAATAGGAATGGGATGGGGTGCAAAATGCTAGATAAAGTATTAGGACAAGTAAATAGGAATGGGATGGGGTGCAAAATGCTAGACAAAGTATTAGGACAAGTAAATAGGAATGGGATGGGGTGCAAAATGCTAGACAAAGTATTAGGACAAGTAAATAGGAATGGGATGGGGTGCAAAATGCTAGACAAAGTATTAGGGCAAGTAAATAGGAATTGGATGGGGTGCAAAATGCTAGACAAAGTATTAGGGCAAGTAAATAGGAATGGGATGGGGTGCAAAATGCTAGATAAAGTATTAGGGCAAGTAAATAGGAATGGGATGGGGTGCAAAATGCTAGGTAAAGTATTAGGACAAGTAAATAGGAATGGGATGGGGTGCAAAATGCTAGATAAAGTATTTGGACAAGTAAATAGGAATGGGATGGGGTGCAAAATGCTAGATAAAGTATTAGGACAAGTAAATAGGAATGGGATGGGGTGCAAAATGCTAGATAAAGTATTAGGACAAGTAAATAGGAATGGGATGGGGTGCAAAATGCTAGATAAAGTATTAGGACAAGTAAATAGGAATGGGATGGGGTGCAAAATGCTAGATAAAGTATTAGGACAAGTAAATAGGAATGGGATGGGGTGCAAAATGCTAGATAAAGTATTAGGACAAGTAAATAGGAATGGGATGGGGTACAAAATGCTAGATAAAGTATTAGGACAAGTAAATAGGAATGGGATGGGGTGCAAAATGCTAGATAAAGTATTAGGACAAGTAAATAGGAATGGGATGGGGTGCAAAATGCTAGATTAAGTATTAGGACAAGTAAATAGGAATGGGATGGGGTGCAAAATGCTAGATTAAGTATTAGGACAAGTAAATAGGAATGGGATGGGGTGCAAAATGCTAGATTAAGTATTAGGACAAGTAAATAGGAATGGGATGGGGTGCAAAATGCTAGATAAAGTATTAGGACAAGTAAATAGGAATGGGATGGGGTGCAAAATGCTAGATAAAGTATTAGGACAAGTAAATAGGAATGGGATGGGGTGCAAAATGCTAGATAAAGTATTAGGACAAGTAAATAGGAATGGGATGGGGTGCAAAATGCTAGATAAAGTATTAGGACAAGTAAATAGGAATGGGATGGGGTGCAAAATGCTAGATAAAGTATTAGGACAAGTAAATAGGAATGGGATGGGGTGCAAAATGCTAGATAAAGTATTAGGACAAGTAAATAGGAATGGGATGGGGTGCAAAATGCTAGATAAAGTATTAGGACAAGTAAATAGGAATGGGATGGGGTGCAAAATGCTAGATAAAGTATTAGGACAAGTAAATAGGAATGGGATGGGGTGCAAAATGCTAGACAAAGTATTAGGGCAAGTAAATAGGATTGGGATGGGGTGCAAAATGCTAGACAAAGTATTAGGGCAAGTAAATAGGAATGGGATGGGGTGCAAAATGCTAGATAAAGTATTAGGGCAAGTAAATAGGAATGGGATGGGGTGCAAAATGCTAGATAAAGTATTAGGGCAAGTAAATAGGAATGGGATGGGGTGCAAAATGCTAGGTAAAGTATTAGGACAAGTAAATAGGAATGGGATGGGGTGCAAAATGCTAGATAAAGTATTAGGACAAGTAAATAGGAATGGGACGGGGTGTAAAATGCTAGATAAAGTATTAGGACAAGTAAATAGGAATGGGACGGGGTGCAAAATGCTAGATAAAGTATTAGGACAAGTAAATAGGAATGGGACGGGGTGCAAAATGCTAGATAAAGTATTAGAACAAGTAAATAGGAATGGGATGGGGTGCAAAATGCTAGATAAAGTATTAGGACAAGTAAATAGGAATGGGATGGGGTGCAAAATGCTAGATAAAGTATTAGGACAAGTAAATAGGAATGGGATGGGGTGCAAAAAGCTAGATAAAGTATTAGGACAAGTAAATAGGAATGGGATGGGGTGCAAAAGCTAGATAAAGTATTAGGACAAGTAAATAGGAATGGGATGGGGTGCAAAATGCTAGATAAAGTATTAGGACAAGTAAATAGGAATGGGATGGGGTGCAAAATGCTAGATAAAGTATTAGGACAAGTAAATAGGAATGGGATGGGGTGCAAAATGCTAGATAAAGTATTAGGACAAGTAAATAGGAATGGGATGGGGTGCAAAATGCTAGATAAAGTATTAGGACAAGTAAATAGGAATGGGATGGGGTGCAAAATGCTAGATAAAGTATTAGGACAAGTAAATAGGAATGGGATGGGGTGCAAAATGCTAGATAAAGTATTAGGACAAGTAAATAGGAATGGGATGGGGTGCAAAATGCTAGATAAAGTATTAGGACAAGTAAATAGGAATGGGATGGGGTGCAAAATGCTAGATAAAGTATTAGGACAAGTAAATAGGAATGGGATGGGGTGCAAAATGCTAGATAAAGTATTAGGACAAGTAAATAGGAATGGGATGGGGTACAAAATGCTAGATAAAGTATTAGGACAAGTAAATAGGAATGGGATGGGGTGCAAAATGCTAGACAAAGTATTAGGACAAGTAAATAGGAATGGGATGGGGTGCAAAATGCTAGACAAAGTATTAGGGCAAGTAAATAGGAATGGGATGGGGTGCAAAATGCTAGATAAAGTATTAGGGCAAGTAAATAGGAATGGGATGGGGTGCAAAATGCTAGATAAAGTATTAGGGCAAGTAAATAGGAATGGGATGGGGTGCAAAATGCTAGGTAAAGTATTAGGACAAGTAAATAGGAATGGGATGGGGTGCAAAATGCTAGATAAAGTATTAGGACAAGTAAATAGGAATGGGATGGGGTGTAAAATGCTAGATAAAGTATTAGGACAAGTAAATAGGAATGGGATGGGGTGCAAAATGCTAGATAAAGTATTAGGACAAGTAAATAGGAATGGGATGGGGTGCAAAATGCTAGATAAAGTATTAGGACAAGTAAATAGGAATGGGATGGGGTGCAAAATGCTAGATAAAGTATTAGGACAAGTAAATAGGAATGGGATGGGGTGCAAAATGCTAGATTAAGTATTAGGACAAGTATAATAGGAATGGGATGGGGTGCAAAATGCTAGATTAAGTATTAGGACAAGTAAATAGGAATGGGATGGGGTGCAAAATGCTAGATTAAGTATTAGGACAAGTAAATAGGAATGGGATGGGGTGCAAAATGCTAGATAAAGTATTAGGACAAGTAAATAGGAATGGGATGGGGTGCAAAATGCTAGATTAAGTATTAGGACAAGTAAATAGGAATGGGATGGGGTGCAAAATGCTAGATAAAGTATTAGGACAAGTAAATAGGAATGGGATGCGGTGCAAAATGCTAGATAAAGTATTAGGACAAGTAAATAGGAATGGGATGGGGTGCAAAATGCTAGATAAAGAATTAGGACAAGTAAATAGGAATGGGATGGGGTGCAAAATGCTAGACAAAGTATTAGGGCAAGTAAATAGGAATGGGATGGGGTGCAAAATGCTAGATAAAGTATTAGGGCAAGTAAATAGGAATGGGATGGGGTGCAAAATGCTAGATAAAGTATTAGGGCAAGTAAATAGGAATGGGATGGGGTGCAAAATGCTAGATAAAGTATTAGGACAAGTAAATAGGAATGGGATGGGGTGCAAAATGCTAGACAAAGTATTAGGACAAGTAAATAGGAATGGGATGGGGTGCAAAATGCTAGACAAAGTATTAGGGCAAGTAAATAGGAATGGGATGGGGTGCAAAATGCTAGATAAAGTATTAGGGCAAGTAAATAGGAATGGGATGGGGTGCAAAATGCTAGATAAAGTATTAGGGCAAGTACATAGGAATGGGATGGGGTGCAAAATGCTAGGTAAAGTATTAGGACAAGTAAATAGGAATGGGATGGGGTGCAAAATGCTAGATAAAGTATTAGGACAAGTAAATAGGAATGGCATGGGGTGTAAAATGCTAGATAAAGTATTAGGACAAGTAAATAGGAATGGGATGGGGTGCAAAATGCTAGATAAAGTATTAGGACAAGTAAATAGGAATGGGATGGGGTGCAAAATGCTAGATAAAGTATTAGGACAAGTAAATAGGAATGGGATGGGGTGCAAAATGCTAGATAAAGTATTAGGACAAGTAAATAGGAATGGGATGGGGTGCAAAATGCTAGATAAAGTATTAGGACAAGTAAATAGGAATGGGATGGGGTGCAAAATGCTAGATAAAGTATTAGGACAAGTAAATAGGAATGGGATGGGGTGCAAAATGCTAGATAAAGTATTAGGACAAGTAAATAGGAATGGGATGGGGTGCAAAATGCTAGATAAAGTATTAGGACAAGTAAATAGGAATGGGATGGGGTGCAAAATGCTAGATAAAGTATTAGGACAAGTAAATAGGAATGGGATGGGGTGCAAAATGCTAGATAAAGTATTAGGACAAGTAAATAGGAATGGGATGGGGTGCAAAATGCTAGACAAAGTATTAAGACAAGTAAATAGGAATGGGATGGGGTGCAAAATGCTAGACAAAGTATTAAGACAAGTAAATAGGAATGGGATGGGGTGCAAAATGGTAGATAAAGTATTAGGACAAGTAAATAGGAATGGGATGGGGTGCAAAATGGTAGATAAAGTATTAGGACAAGTAAATAGGAATGGGATGGGGTGCAAAATGGTAGATAAAGTATTAGGACAAGTAAATATGAATGGGATGGGGTGCAAAATGGTAGATAAAGTATTAGGACAAGTAAATATGAATGGGATGGGGTGCAAAATGGTAGATAAAGTATTAGGACAAGTAAATATGAATGGGATGGGGTGCAAAATGGTAGATAAAGTATTAGGACAGGTAAATATAAATGGGATGGGGTGTAAAATGCTAGATAAAGTATTAGGACAAGTAAATAGGAATGGGATGGGGTGCAAAATGCTAGATAAAGTATTAGGACAAGTAAATATGAATGGGATGGGGTGCAAAATGTTAGATAAAGTATTAGGACAAGTAAATATGAATGGGATGGGGTGCAAAATGCTAGATAAAGTATTAGGGCAAGTAAATAGGAATGGGATGGGGTGCAAAATGCTAGATAAAGTATTAGGACAAGTAAATAGGAATGGGGTGGGGTGCAAAATGCTAGATAAAGTATTAGGACAAGTAAATAGGAATGGGGTGGGGTGCAAAATGCTAGATAAAGTATTAGGACAAGTAAATAGGAATGGGGTGGGGTGCAAATGCTAGATAAAGTATTAGGACAAGTAAATAGGAATGGGATGGGGTGCAAAATGCTAGATAAAGTATTAGGACAAGTAAATAGGAATGGGATGGGGTGCAAAATGCTAGATAAAGTATTAGGACAAGTAAATAGGAATGGGATGGGGTGCAAAATGCTAGATAAAGTATTAGGACAAGTAAATAGGAATGGGATGGGGTGCAAAATGCTAGATAAAGTATGAGGACAAGTAAATAGGAATGGGATGGGGTGCAAAATGCTAGATAAAGTATTAGGACAAGTAAATAGGAATGGGATGGGGTGCAAAATGCTAGATAAAGTATTAGGACAAGTAAATAGGAATGGGATGGGGTGCAAAATGCTAGACAAAGTATTAGGACAAGTAAATAGGAATGGGATGGGGTGCAAAATGGTAGACAAAGTATTAGGACAAGTAAATATGAATGGGATGGGGTGCAAAATTGTAGATAAAGTATTAGGACAAGTAAATAGGAATGGGATGGGGTGCAAAATGGTAGATAAAGTATTAGGACAAGTAAATATGAATGGGATGGGGTGCAAAATGGTAGATAAAGTATTAGGACAAGTAAATATGAATGGGATGGGGTGCAAAATGGTAGATAAAGTATTAGGACAAGTAAATATGAATGGGATGGGGTGCAAAATGGTAGATAAAGTATTAGTACAGGTAAATATAAATGGGATGGGGTGTAAAATGGTAGATAAAGTATTAGGACAAGTAAATATGAATGGGATGGGGTGCAAAATGCTAGATAAAGTATTAGGACAAGTAAATATGAATGGGATGGGGTGCAAAATGCTAGATAAAGTATTAGGACAAGTAAATAGGAATGGGATGGGGTGCAAAATGCTAGATAAAGTATTAGGACAAGTAAATAGGAATGGGATGGGGTGCAAAATGCTAGATAAAGTATTAGGACAAGTAAATAGGAATGGGATGGGGTGCAAAATGCTAGATAAAGTATTAGGACAAGTAAATAGGAATGGGATGGGGTGCAAAATGCTAGATAAAGTATTAGGACAAGTAAATAGGAATGGGATGGGGTGCAAAATGCTAGATAAAGTATTAGGACAAGTAAATAGGAATGGGATGGGGTGCAAAATGCTAGATAAAGTATTAGGACAAGTAAATAGGAATGGGATGGGGTGCAAAATGCTAGATAAAGTATTAGGACAAGTAAATAGGAATGGGATGGGGTGCAAAATGCTAGATAAAGTATTAGGACAAGTAAATAGGAATGGGATGGGGTGCAAAATGCTAGATAACGTATTAGGACAAGTAAATAGGAATGGGATGGGGTGCAAAATGCTAGACAAAGTATTAGGACAAGTAAATAGGAATTGGATGGGGTGCAAAATGCTAGATAAAGTATTAGGACAAGTAAATAGGAATGGGATGGGGTGCAAAATGCTAGATAAAGTATTAGGACAAGTAAA
The DNA here is from genome assembly GCF_019279795.1 of Protopterus annectens. Classification (NCBI taxonomy): domain Eukaryota; kingdom Metazoa; phylum Chordata; order Ceratodontiformes; family Protopteridae; genus Protopterus; species Protopterus annectens. The sequence goes on along the minus strand of NC_056726.1, from coordinate 1,064,549,273 downwards.
TAGGAATGGGATGGGGTGCAAAATGCTAGATAAAGTATTAGGACAAGTAAATACTAATGGGATGGGGTGCAAAATGGTAGATAAAGTATTAGGACAAGTAAATAGGAATGGGATGGGGTACAAAATGCTAGATAAGGTATTAGGACAAGTAAATATGAATGGGATGGGGTGCAAAATGCTAGATAAAGTATTAGGACAAGTAAATATGAATGGGATTGGATGCAAAATGCTAGATAAAGTATTAGGACAAGTAAATATGAATGGGATGGGGTGCAAAATGCTAGATAAAGTATTAGGACAGGTAAATATAAATGGGATGGGGTGCAAAATGCTAGATAAAGTATTAGGACAAGTAAATATGAATGGGATGGGGTGCAAAATGCTAGATAAAGTATTAGGACAAGTAAATAGGGATGGGATGGGGTGCAAAATGCTAGATAAAGTATTAGGACAAGTAAATAGGAATGGGATGGGGTGCAAAATGCTAGATAAAGTATTAGGACAAGTAAATAGGAATGGGATGGGGTGCAAAATGCTAGATAAAGTATTAGGACAAGTAAATAGGAATGGGATGGGGTGCAAAATGCTAGATTAAGTATTAGGACAAGTAAATAGGAATGGGATGGGGTGCAAAATGCTAGATAAAGTATTAGGACAAGTAAATATGAATGGGATGGGGTGCAAAATGCTAGATAAAGTATTAGGACAAGTAAATAGGAATGGGATGGGGTGCAAAATGCTAGATAAAGTATTAGGACAAGTAAATAAGAATGGGATGGGGTGCAAAATGCTAGATAAAGTATTAGGACAAGTAAATAGGAATGGGATGGGGTGCAAAATGCTAGATAAAGTATTAGGACAAGTAAATAGGAATGGGATGGGGTGCAAAATGCTAGATAAAGTATTAGGACAAGTAAATAAGAATGGGATGGGGTGCAAAATGCTAGATAAAGTATTAGGACAAGTAAATATGAATGGGATGGGGTGCAAAATGCTAGATAAAGTATTAGGACAAGTAAATATGAATGGGATGGGGTGCAAAATGCTAGATAAAGTATTAAGACAAGTAAATATGAATGGAATGGGGTGCAAAATGTACAAAAAATTAAGGGATTGGCAAAACATATTTTTTTAAAGATTTTGAATGAATGGTTAAATGAAGGTTTATGTTTAAAGAATTATGCAGTGGAATACTTAAATTCATATGGGAGAAGTAAGATTGAAGAGAATTAAAAACTGGAGGCCAATGATATTGAATAATAATGACTATAACATATTTATGAAAATAATACATAAGAGATTTGAAAGCAAAATGCAAGATATTATGGAAGAGAGTATATATATATATATATATATATATATATATATATATATATATATATATATATATATATATGTGTATATATACACACATATTGGACATGAAATATCATGGGTAGTAATGAAATAATGTATTATAAGGTATCAGTAAGAAAGTTAGGAAAATATGTATGTCAGATTATATTAATACCAGCACTTTTAAACCACAAACATTTTATGGCTTAGTTCAACTCTTCTCTCATATATCTCCTCTATGTCTACATCTGATAGTAACATATGTTATAATGAATTTACTGCCCCACAAATGTATAAATATGTCTTTATTTTCATTCCCATCTTTTAAACTATTTTTTGTAAATAATTTTTGTTAACCTTTTTGAAAAATTGCTTCTGCATTTTTTTTACTGTATAATGGATTGGAGCTTTTCTCCCTGGGCCTCCACTGGAAAAGGGCGATTCAGCTCAGTCAGACTAACCTGGTCAACAAATGGAAAATCAAGAAATAAAAGAATAAATAATAAATGAATAATAAGGTAAATCTTGTCTCGAAAAGATTGTCACTGCGGAAGTGACACCCCGACCCTATGTGCAAAATGGGAAAAGTGTTGAGGATGGATGGATGGATGGATGGATGGATGGATGGATGGATGGATGGATGGAAAGTAAAAATACCTGCAAATGGCTGGTTAAGCCAAGAGCTAAATATGGAGTGGTTTAAGAGATGTCCAATGAGTTGTATACTCCTTACATTAGTTATGAATGTGATAGTACGTGAAATAAATTGTAAAATGAAGAAGGCAGGGTATATTACTCCAAAGGTTTAAGAATTCAACTTCTGTTAACATATGCATATGGCATTTTATTAATGGCAAAAAAATTGGATATGAGAAGTAATAATTTGCACAAATGAGTGTCTAGAGATGATATGAATGGCTTTAAATAAAGAGAAAAGTAAAGGTTTAGGTGATTTATTAAAGATTTGGGATATATATTTTATAATGAGTGACATCTCTATAAAGTTTAGGAATAAAGATGTAAGTAGAATTCAATGGGGAAAAAACAATAGAAGAAATAAAGCAGACGTGTCTTTTCTGGATACCATATACCATATACCAAACACTGGTCAAAATGGCGTGCTTCTAAAGACCCATCTGATCACACTAAATTTAAACAGCTTAGAAACTCCACTAAATCTTCTGTATGACATGATAAAAAAAACTTTTTCATTTATCTCCAGCAAAATAACCACGAAAACCCTAAGAAATTCTGGACAAGAATTAATGTTTTACTACACCCTGGCACATCTAAGGCACCCATCCCTGCCAGTACTGCCCAAAACACTCCTAAACAGATAGCTGACTCCTTTAACAACTTCTTTACTGAAGCAATCCTGTCAATTGCTAACTCCCTTCCTCCCGTGGCTTCTCTTTCACCACTGTTCTCCTTTCTATCTCCTCCCACTTTCCAACTACAACCTGTCTCTACATCCCTCATCAGTTCCCTCCTTCTAAAACTCAAACCTTCTACCCCCTCTGCTGACTTACTGCCTGCGCAATATCTTCAAACTGCAGCCAAAGCAATTGCCTACCCTGTCTCTATCCTAATAAATAGAGCCATCAATGAAGGCACTATCCCTTCCATCTGGAAGATCTCTCATATTATTCCCCTTCATAAGGGCGGGACCTCATCTGAACTTTCAAACTTCCGTCCAATTGCCCTACTTTCTCCCTTAGCTAAAATCATGGAAAAATGCATTCACCAACAACTGCTTGACCACTTCCTTCTAAATGGACTACTAGCTCCCTCCCAGCATGGATTTCGTCCCTCCCATAGCACTAGTACTGCCCTTCTTTCCTTTACTGATCACATAAATAAAAACTGCAATAATAACATCCTCTCATCTGCTGTCTTTATAGATATCTCAAAAGCATTCAACATGGTTAATCATCAAATTCTCTTGAATCTTCTGAAATCACTTTCACTTGACACTCTGGCACTACAGTGGGTCAAGTCTTATCTAGATAATCGAAAACAGGCTGTCCTCTGGGAAAACACTCTATCCTCCCCTCTTCCTGTCTCACTTGGAGTCCCCCAGGGATCTATCTTTGGTCCCCTTTTATTCTCCATATTTATCAATGATCTTGCTTCTAGCATCCCCCAAGCCGTAACCATACAGTAGGCAGATGACTCCACCTTAGTCTCCTCAGCCTCTAACCCAACTGAACTTCAATCCCTCACCCAAAATGTCTTTCAGCTTGTAGAAGAGTGTTTTTTACAGCGATGTCTCCTCCTTAACCCTAAAAAGACTAAACTACTGTTGTTCACTCCCACACAAAAATCTTCACCACTCCACTTCTCCATCGTATCTAAAAATGGCACAGTTATATCTCCTGACACATCAACCAAACTTTTAGGGGTTACCATCGATCATAGCCTAAACTATGACTCTCACATTAATACCACTATTAAATCTATTAATAAAAAGGTTGGCTCCCTGTATAAAATCAAGCCTTTCCTTACTCCTACGGCCAAAACTACCATTGCCCACTCCCATCTTATCTCTACTCTCCTGTATGCATCACCTTTATATACAAATCGATCTAAAACTAACCTGAACAAATTGGCTACCTCCTACAATAGTATAGCCAGATTTGCTACCAGCACCCCTTTTAGATCTCACATTGCCTAAATTTAAAACAACTTGGCTGGCTGGAACTTGAAAATCAACTTTTATCACAGCAACTTATAGTCACCCAAAAAATCCTTTACTTCCCTGAAAAAACACCTATCCTTACTAAACTTATTAGTCCCTATAAAAATTTTCTAACCTTCGCTCTTCACACAAACTTTTAGTATCCACACATGAATCTAATAATAAAGCAGGTGACTCACTTTTCTCCTATACAGTGGGGAAAAGCTGGAACCGTCTTCCTAAGGACCTCACTATGATCTCCTCTTCCTCACTCTTCAAAAAGAAACTCAGACTTCATCTTACTAAGCACTGGCCCTGCCCATGCAGCACCCTGACTAAAATCTCTCCTCCTTTACAACACTACATTCTCTCTTCCTATGCTTATCCTCCCTATTCTCTTCTCATTCCTTAGCCCACTTAGCATGTTACTTTGAACTACCTTCTCCTTGCTTCTCATATTAGATTTTACTTCTCCTTCTTACCTTACTTTTACCAAACCTCTCTGTATTTCTCTCTCCTCTTTCCTTTTGTCTTTTTGTTCCACTACTACTCTCCTCTCTATTTCCTTGCACTCTCTTAAAAAAAAAAAAAATATATATATATATATATATATATATATATATATATATATATATATATATATATATATTATAGATTTAAAGGAATGAGGTTTTCCTTTTATTTTAGCTGTATTGTTAACATTTGTGAACTATTATGTATTTCTTCTTGTCCTTTGATTTGTTTTAAATTGTCTGTTCTTTTGGAGCTTTTCTCCCCAGGCCTCTACTGAAAATGGACATTTTGTAAATAAGAGTTATTTTTGTATATCAATAAAGGACCGTGGGACCTTGGTTTAACATCTCATATGAACTATTCCACACTTAAGAATGCAGAACCCCATGTATGCTATATTGCCGTGCCAACAATCCATCAACCTGGTGTAGGTATAGAAACCACAGCATCCTGCACCAAAGAAGAATGTGCTACCTGTTATGCCACTGATACTGCTAAAAATAAGATAAACATACAGAGAACGTCATTTCATTTCTGAACATCAGAACTGAATCTTGCTTAACTGTTCAAGGATATCACTAAATTAGCTATGTAAGGCCCTTCATATTGTAAACTTTTCTGGAATATTAAATGTAAATCCCTACAAAAAGAAAACATCCATTCCATGGTATCCCTTGAAATCTCAAAAAATCCAGTAAACAGCCTATACTGGGCCAAAAACAAACCAAGCACAAACTTCGCAGTGTGGAAGGTGTAGAATTCACTCCTTGAAATATGTTATGCACCTAGTTCACTGATAAAATTTGAACTTTAAAATATGTACTACAAAATAATAAAATAGTAGGTAGTCTACTCAACTAGGATTGCTTGTTTGTGTGTTTCAGTAAAGGATATTTCATTTTTAATTCAACTGTGGACTAACTACTATTTTATTATTTTATAGTATGCATTTTAAAGTTCAAATTTTATTAGTGAACTAGGTACATAACAAACTTCACACCCTCCACATTGCGAAGTTTAAACTTCAGTTTCTTCTTCAGAAATATAAAAAACTCAGAAATAAAATAAAAATAAATCATCCATTATAACAAAATAAACTTCTATGCCAATCCTCCCTCTACTCTTAAATCAGACCCAAAGAATTTCTAGAGCTCTATTAAACAGACTCTTCATCCAGGAAATCCTTCCTCTCCTAACCCATGTCCCAGTGCAACACCTGAAGACATAGCCAACAAATTTAACAATCATTTTATAAACGTATTAACTTCCATAATAAATTCCCCTCCCCAGAAACAACACTAGCACCCCCACAAACTCTATACCTCTTCCAAACCCTCCTAACTCCTTCTCTATAAAAGCAGTATCAACTAACTATATAAAGTCATTACTCTCTAAACTTAAACCTTGCTCCCCATCTGTTGACAAGCTACCATCTTACTTCCTGCAGATTGCCTCTGAACCTCTTGCCTATCCTGTATCCATCTTAATCAACTGATCTATTTCTGAATCCTATGGCCCCACTGTGTGGAAGAATTTCTTTACTCTACCCATTTACAAAGGGGGCAACTACTCAGAGATATCCAACTTCAGACCAATTGCCATACTCTCTCCACTCTCAAAAATCCTAGAGAAATGCATTCACAAGCAAGTAATGCATTACCTTCACCAGGGAAAAACCTTCTCACACCCATACAGCATGGTTTCCATCCCAAGCAGAGTACAACTACTGCACTTGTATCATTCATTAACATAGTTTCCCTAGCTCGTGATAACAATAAACTTGTCTCATGCCTATTGCTTGAACTTTCTAAAGCCTTTGACACTGTCTCTCACTCACTCCTCCTAGATAAACTCACTATCTTACATTTCTCTCCCCCTATCTCCTAGTTCTCCAGCTATCTCTCAACCTGCCAGCAATTGGTTAAATGGCTCTCTGCATTATCCTCCCCTCTCACTGTACAAATGGGAGTCCCCCAAGGGTCCATACTTGGACCACCACTCTTTAATATTTTTACCAACTTTCTCTACTCCTCTTGTCCCCGGTCATCTCTTGTGCAATATGCTGATGACTCAGCTGTTATAACCATTGCTGACAACCCAACTAACCTCCACTCAACTATCCAGGCATCCTTCCACACCATTGAGACTTGGCTTAATGATAACAAACTAATACTTAATCCAAAAAAAACTAAGCGCTACTCTTCCTCCCTAAAAACATCAGCACACTCAAAAGTACATTTACCATCTTATCCTGCAACAACACAATCATCTCAGCTGAATCTAGTGCTAAATTGCTAGGTGTTACAATAGATGACCAGCTTAAGTTTGATTTCCATATTACTAACTCGCTAAAAAGAACTCATCAGAAACTTGGACACCTTTTCCGTAGCAAGAAATACTTAACTAACACTGCCCGAATAACTCTCTCCCAGGCTTATTGCTCCCAACACTCCTGTACAGCTGCCACATATTCACAAACCTAAATTCTGCACTTATTTCCAAGCTTGAAACTACCTATAATAAGATTGCCAGATTTGCAGCTAACCAAACCTACAAGTCACACCACTGCTTAGCAATACAGCAACTAGATTGGCTAGAATTCCCTCAGCTGCTCCAACTATACCAACTACAAATCATCCACTTTATCCTCTATCTACCCTCCTTCTGCCCTAGCCTCTCTACTATCATATGCAAATATTCCCCTGCTAGGACGCTACACAGTTCTAATCAAGAATTATTAGACATCTACAAACCCAAAAGCAAAATAGGCTGCCTTCTCTATAACTATAACCCAGCTATATCCTGGAACCAACTCCCCTTTGAAATAAAATCCCTCCAGCATAGCAAAAGCTTCAAATTAGCCACAAGGAAATACCTAAAATCAAAATGGTCTTACCACTGTAACCAACCACCCTGAAACCACCATACTTTCTCCTTTTTCACCACCTCACTCTTAATGTATCTCTAGCACTATTACCCTGCCTCTTCTCTTCCCTTCCTCTATCTCCAACCACTCTTAATTCTTACAGTCTCAGAACAACCTACCTGTCTAGTCTGTCTCCTATACTCTACCCCCCTACATCTCCTACTAGCCATTCCTACTTTCCTTTCTTGTTCCCAAACTCCTATACAACTAGATCCTACCCACTTTAAATACGCATCTGCCTAACTATTAACTCATTTTGCTCTAAGCAGCTTAAATAATATTGTAACTAGTCACATTTTCTTCTGCTAATTGTTTAAACCCCTTGTTTGTAACACCTCACATACTTGTCTGCCAATTGTTAATACTCTGTATAATTGAATTCCCTGAGGAGCTTTTTTTTCTCTCCAGGTCTCTGCTTGTAAGATCCTATAGCTGATTGTTACTACTATGTTACTAAAATTTAATAAATTGTTTTCTAGTCCTGAGGAGATTTTCTCCCCAGGTCTCTGCTGAAAATGAGCCAAAAGCTCAGCCAGACTAACCCAGTTAACAAATGTAAAATAAATAAATAAAAAAAATTAAATTCTTACATTCCTGTACAAGTTCAGCATCCTGACAGTTCGTGTATACCTACCTAATGCATGCATCTGCTTCTCGACCTATTATACTACTACTCTAAAACCAACCTGCATTATCAAGTCAAGTCAAAGTCAAATAAAACTTTATTGTCATTCACAACTACACATTGGTTTAGCTGAACACAATTACAATGCTTCATTCTCAATGCAGGAAACAGTTGCACATATAGACAGAAAAAAATTAATAAAATATCACAGTAGAAATTAAATGAGAAACAGTTAGTAAGTCAAGTAGGACAGCACTGACCCACACCCATCCCAAAACAGCTGAATCCAACCTCCTCGCAAGTATGGCAAGGTGCCAGGCCTAAATTGTAATCAATCCATGAAATAAGCCATCCAGCACTCTTAAAGGCTCTCACAATAATTAGAAACAAAAACTTGAAAAAATTCCATAAAAATCTTAGTTTATTGTAACATTCAAGAAAAAATAATACATCTAAACACCAAAAGGTGTATGAAGCATACCAGTTTCAGCTGACAGCGTTCATCAGTGCTAATCTATTGATGAAGGCTGTTAGCTGAAAATGGTATGCTTCATACACCTTTTGGTGTTTAGATTTATTATTTTTTCTTGAATATTACAATAAACTAAGATTTTTACAGATTTTTTCCAATTTTTGTATCTAATTATTCTGAGTCTTTAAGAGTGCTGGCTGTCTTATTTCATAAAGATGCAGGCACCTACAATTTAAATATTCCCTATAAAACTACCCCTGAAATGTCTTCAGTACTTAGCGGCGCATACAGCAGCTAGCTTACATACTGATAAGCATCTACCCCTCAAGCTAGGTCTTAGGCAGTCCAGACAGCAGTCTACATTCTTACAGCATTAAATTAGATAGCTGTAAACTTCTTCAACACCATCCCCTTGTAGAATAAGAATTAAGATCCATAACTGTGAACATGCAATTCCCTGACTTCCCTGCTGTCTCTGTAGCTAATGGGCATCCTGAGGCAATGTAGCAATTGCTTCACATATACTGACAACCGCCTAATTCTCCATGGGATGTGAGACATGTAGTCATTCTATGTTACTGGAGGCTTGTTTCTCACATACCAAAATGTTTAATACCAAAGAGGTTGTCAATAACACATGTACTCCACACACAACACATATTACAGACAACACACATAGACCCACATCTGCTGAGGGTCTTAAATATAATCTCCCCAAAATAAAAAGCCCTCAAAAAACTGCCCTCAGCAACCTCTACAACACACAACAAAAACAACAAAAGACACATTTTGCTTTATAGCATTATTCACAGAGATCCTGAGTAATCTTGTTAATAGATGTACTGAGACAGCTGTGCCCTCAAGGAATAAACACAAAACAAACACTACAATCAAGCCATCCTGGTGGAATCCCAATATCAAGAGATTGTCTAACAAAAGAAAGAAAGTCAAGGCAAAAATTAGGAAGTGCGACTTACAGTAGGATAAAAAAATTATCATCAGTCTACAGAAGGAACTCAGGGAATGTATCAAGTCTACTAAGGCCAAATTTGAGGTAGAAATAGCCTCCCAGACCAAGGACAACCATAAGGCTTTCTTTAACTATGTCCATAACCTGAAAGGTTACAATGTGCAGAACTAATTGTAAATGAAGCCATCTACACTGAGCCAAAAGATATAGCAAATCTACTAGCTGACAGATGTAACTGCAATTTAACCCCTCTATTCCCACAGCTACTGCTCAGGACATATCACTGAACATAGCCCCACAAAGTATCACTAGGGAGCAGGTCCCTGAAGCACTATCCAAGCTCAAGAATTTCTTATCAATGGGCCCTGATAATATCCTAGGATACCTCTTAAATATATGAAGCATGACCTATCATGTCCATATAACAATTGCCTCTAGACAGGATTCATGCCATGTGAATAAAGAGCTGCAACATTAATCCCTCTACACAAAGGCTGACCATGGGCCATCTATAGAACCCAGTTACTACAGACCCATAAACCTGACTAATCTCATGTGCAAAGCCATGGAAAAAATTATCACACAAATGGCTAAGTCAAATAGGAAATCTACAGACATTGGATCAAACCGAGATTGCTTTCACTAAGGGCTGATCATGCCTGCTCACACTGGTGGTCGCCAAGGAAGTGGATGAGAGCAAAATGGCACCTATTGCCTACCATGACCTGGCCAAGGCATCTGATATAATACCCCACTAAGGAATTGTAAACAAACTCATGGAATTAGGTATAAACACATATGATACCTGCTGGATAGCAGGGCAGATCTCAGACAGGAAACAAGAAGTTAGGATAAGGGAGTGTACCTCCACAACCGAGCTGGTCAATAGCAGATTTCCTCGGGGCTCTGTGCTGGTCCGCTGCTTTTTGGCATCTACTTCTCTCAAGTTAAGGCCAACATAAAAGGCCTCTGGCTGACCAAGTTTGTAGAAAATTTAAAACTAGGTGCAGTCATAGAGTCTCCCCAGGATACTAATATTCTTGAAGAAGGGCTGACTCAAACAAACAACTGGTGTCAGAGCCATGGTGTAAAATTCAATGCCTGGAAATGCATAATAGTAACCTTTGGGAAGTTGGCTATCTCTGTACACTGTCTCATTGATAACATGCCCCTATTACTATAGTCAGTAGTCAGGGATTTGTGGACACATGTAGGCAGTAACTTGCTGTTCAACCATTATGTGTTTACAGTAGTAAGGAAATCATTCTATACTGCACAGCTAATAAGTATAGGTGTGGTATCTAGTTTCAAGAATGTCATTATTACACTGTATTTGGCACTTATCAAACCTGCCATTGAGTGCAATATCCTCACTGGTATCTACCTAACCAGGCACATCCAGAGGGCATAAATAACATGTCATATGCAGACTACTTCAAAACCTTATCTCTGTATTCTGTCTCCTATCACCTGTTGATGGGCCCTCTACACCTGGCATACAAAGCACCATCGACCCTTGGTCTGAGAGACATCATGCATACTCACAAAACAAGCAGCATCAGTATTACCCATTCTAAAGACCAAAACCATGCCTGTGATATAATTAGAACCTGCCAAAGAGACAGGCCTATATTCTAGAGACTACACCCAGTCTGGGATAGGCTACCCATGTGAAGCAGAGTTCCTGCCTAACTCAATTCAAGCATAATTTGGACAAGTGGATGGGGAACAGGAAGTTCACCCCTGGTTTGGCACCTATGTTTCTAATGGATACAGACCGCCTGTAAATGTTTAATTTCCCAAGCCCTAGCTTACACTTACCAAGGGAAACAGAACTTGAGAGAGAAAAAAATATGCATGGCTAGGCTTAAAAATGCCCCCCAGTGATCATTAGTCTAGTACACACCTATGAACCTGAAAGAAGACATGATGCTAGAACAATAAAACTTCAAGAGAAGACCGGTGGTAAGATTCAAAACAATGAACAGTGACATTATTAACAGGTACAAAGTCATGGGCAACATTATTTTACATTTCAGGTTTAAGGTGCATGACATTGGAGCTTTGCACCACTCAGAAACAGAAGACTTTTGTCAAGTTATTTTTGAAAGGTTTACTTTACATAAAAAAATTCTGAATAAGCACCATCAGTGATGGCAGGGATATGAAGCTATTAATGCCATCATAGTTGCTGCTAATGGAGGACGGATCTGATGGCATTGTGTTTATATATATATATATATATATATATATATATATATATATATGTTGCATTTGTTAACTGGGAAAGTCCACAGGGCCTGTAAAGAGCCCATTTTCAGTGGAGGGAAGTAAAATAATAATACATTGGACAGAGTGATATGTGAAATATATATATGTGTGTATATATATATATATATATATATATATATATATATATATATATATATATATATATAAACATACATACAGACAGGTAAATAATTATTGGCAATGATATACACATAGAGCCATAATGACAGAACTGGGATGTTTCCAGAGTCTATGCAGATAATGGACATATTTGTAGTCATCCCTCTACTTTTCTGTATATTCACCAACCTGCTCAGTACCTTCACAGCCATTTACTATCTTATCTATAAATAAAACCGTGATCACCCCAATAACACACACTAAACTGTTTGGGGTAGAAATTTAATAATAACCCACAATTTGAAATACACATTAATCCTAGCCAAATAACCCTTGTGAGACTCAAACCCTTTTTAGTTTCAGCACTCGTCTGTTTCTTTGAGCTCAGCACTTGTTCAGAACTCGTTGTAAGCACTAAATAAGTTACAAATGACTACAGCACTCAACTTTCCTCACTTGTCTAGAGGAAAACAGTTTTTAGTACTTAATAAATAAACACCTATCCAGGCATGTCTAAGGGTCAGCTCCCAGTGTTTTCTCCTGTCTACCTGATGAATATGGGCATCTTGGGGCAATGCAGCAATTGCCTCATGTACACAGACAACCCTCTCCTCCTACCACCCAACAGTACAACCTGTGAGAGATGCACTTATATAACCAAACTGAAAGCAAAGCTCTCTTCACCCATGACTGGACTAGATGGTCAAGAGGAGAAGGTAAACACTTGCACCACACCACACTCACCACATAGTCCCGCAAAACCTACATCACCAAAACAGACACATAAAAACACAAAGCAAACAACTACATGAAATGCAAGAAAACTTCACCCCCCCCAACACAACCCAAATGACGTATAGTCCATAAACTCAATGTGCCACTCAACCACAGCCCATAAGGCATAACAACGTACCCAACACTTTATCTTAGGTGACTCTATAATGAGGCACACTGATGTTCCACTCACCAGACTAAACAAGGAGAAAGTTACTGTCAGCTGCCTGTCAGGTGCCAGGATCTGCCACACAACACATGCACTCAGGTCACTCCACAACAAGTACAAATATGATTGTCTATGTTGGTGTGAACGACCTGAGACATACCTCACTTGACTTCATGAAAAGGAACATGGAGGAGCTGTCCAATCTTGTAGCCCAGGCAGGTATGACCCTAGCCCTGAGTAGCATTCTGCCATCACCTAGAATGACACAACAGTACCAGGACAAAATGATTGACTTCAACAATTGGCTAAGCTTCTGGTGTCATTCTAAGGGGATCCAGTATCTGTCTGCCTGGGATGCCATGATCGACAAACCAAGATGCTTTGTCAGAGATGGCCAGCACCTGTAGCCCCTGGGATTCCAGATACTGGCTAAGGCTCTAGCCACCCCTATAGTGCCTTTTTTAGGCAAGGTTCAAATGACAAATTCACCACTGTAACAGGTACAAGCAAGCAAAATCTGAGTGTATTGCTACTCAATGCTGGAAGTCTAAACCTCAAACTTCACTCACTCGAGGCACTCCTTAAAATAGAGAACATCGACATATGTGCAGTGACAGAGACCTGGTTCAAAGCTCCAGAGAGTACCCTTGCATTACCAGGCTATAATTCATACCACACCTTTCGGCCACCTAACCTGGACCGAAACACTAAAGGTGGAGGCATGTCCATATTCATTAAGGATATCCACACCTCCAGGCTAGTTGCTCAGCATAATGCATCCGAGATTATCCAAGTGCAACTAACTCTGGGCAAGGCCACAATCCAAATTGTAGCTTACGACAGATCACCCACTATGTCCCAGGATTCCCAATCCTCATTTCTTGATACACTGGAAAATATCAGGGTACAACCTAACAACCTAATAATGGGTGATTTCAACTACCTCACCATTAACTGGGAAAACTACTCATGTATCAACTCTTGTGCTGAAAGTTTTCTGGAATTCATAAATTCAAATGCCTTTGATCGACATATCCACACCCCCACCAGGGGTAGCAATATCCTAGACCTGGTCACTACCAACATAGGCAACCGGTGCTCCCCACCAGAGGTCAATTCCTCATTGGTCAGATCTAAACACAAGCTAATCACCCTAGAAATCTACATTCCACCCCCACCTCCCATTAGGGAAGCCAGAGTAAAAAATTTCTCCAAAGCCATCTTCACACTTCTTAAGACAGAAGTGGTAAACTTCACGATACCCATGCTGACGGACAATAGAGGTATGACTGCTAAATCCTAAACAAATGCACTTTATAAGCACCAGACAAGTGCATGGATCGTGTAATCCCTAACAGAACCGAGATGCTATCCTCCAAAAAAAGGAAGCCAATCTGGTGTTCCCCTGCCATAAACAATCTCTACAACAGAAGAAAGAAACTGTTGCAAAAAACAAGTTAAATCCCATGACTGGAGGAAGTCCCGGGTCAGCCTCAGTAAGAAGCAGAGATCCCTCTTAAAATCCTCCAAAAACTAGTTATGGAAACAAAATTACCACTGACTCTAAAGACAACCACAAAGCATTCTATAGCTATGCCAAGAATCTCAATGGCAACACTCAGATCTGCTCCGAGTTACAGCACAATGGCATTAAATATGCAGAACCAACTGATATTGCCAACATCCTGGCAGACAGGTTCAGTGCTAACTTTACCCCCTTCTCATCCCCTAAAGGGCCCATCTCTATACTGGAAGAATGCAAAGTTCCTGTAATCACGGCTGCACAGGTAAAAAACACACTATCCAAAGCCAAGAACACAGCATCCATGGGACCTGACAACATCCCAGGCTGCGTTCTACATGAACTACAGAATGAACTGGCACCTCACCTAAGTACCATGTTCAGTCATAGCCTCACCTCAGGCTATGTGCCCACTGAATGTTGCACAGCAACAATTATCCCACTCCACAAAGGGGGCGCTACCATGGACCCTGGAAACTACTGCCCCATTAGCCTGATGAGCCTAGTCTGCAAGGCTATGGAACGTATCATCATGGAACTTATAAACAATGACATTGGTAATCTCCAGAGTCTGGACCCCACCCAGTTCAGGTTTGTAAAAGACCAATCATGTCTCCTAAACCTGATAAACTTCTTTGAAGCAGTCACAAAAGCTGTAGATGAGGGTAAGGAGGTTCACACAACCTATCTAGATCTTGCCAAGGCATTCAAAATGATCCCCCTGGAATTATAGTGAACTCACTAAACTAGGTATAAATCCCTATGTCACAAGATGAGTTGCCAGCTGGCTCAGTGACAGAACCCACACTGTAAAAGTCCAACTTCAGACCAGTGACACTACTTCTCTGAAGTACAATCTAACTAAGAAGGTCTTTGGCTAATGAAGTTTGCAGATGACTGCAAACTAGTAGCCATAATCAAAACTCCAAATGATGTGGACATCCTACAAAAGGGCCTCGTGGAGACAGATGCCTGGTATCAAAGCCATGGCCTCAAGCTCAATGTCAAAAAGTGTATTGTCATCCCTTTTGGTAAAAACTCTGTACCCATAAACTACCACATAGGCGGTAGTCTACTTAACACCAAAAGTGTGATAAGAGACCTTGGAACACAGGTCTACAGTAGTCTCTCCTTTGATAATCACATTGCCACATTAGTCAGAAAATCTTTCTACATGGCACACCTCATCATAGAGAGTTTCTCATCCAGGAAAAAATAGGTCATTGTTCCCCTCTACTCATCACTCATTAAACCCATTATAGAGTACAATGCCCCTTTTGGTATGCACATCACAAGACATCTACAACAACTGGAAAAGCCGCAGAAATACCTCACAAAGAGGATTACCAGCCTCAAACAGATGCCCTACGCAGACCATCACAAAAAACTGCAGCTTTACTCCGTCGCATATCGCCAACTCAGAGGCGATCTCTGCCTAACATACAAAGCTATGTCAAACCCAGAGCTTTTGGACATGCTCCATTTAAAGAAATCCCAATCCCTCTGAGCTACACGTTCTAGGGACCTAAACCTTGTCACCACAATAAACAGAACATGCTGGAGGGATAGATTCCTATCCCAGAGACTTCCCATACTCTGGAACAAACTACCTATCTATATCAAACAAAACTCCTCATTAGCACTCTTCAAGAAAAATCTTGATGATTGGATGGGGGATAGGAAATTCACTGCAGGGATCACTTCTGTGTCTCTGCTTGACAGTGGCACAGGAAAATAATTTTCTTGGGTGGCAAAAGACAGGGTACCTTTTGGCTAGGCTTATATAGGCCCTAGGGCCAATAGCCTAGTACCTACATATTTACCTATGAACATTGCCCAAACCATCAAGAAAATCCACAAGAAACTAGGTCTCTTATACAGAAATAAACAGTTTCTAACAAAAACCATAAAAGCTACCATAGCCCATACACACCTCTTATCAACCATGGTCTATGCCTCCCCAATCCTAAGCAACCTCCACAAAACAAATTTGCAATCTGGAATCCTGCTATAATAAAACAGCAAAGTTTGCAACTGGTACCTCCTATAGGTCACATCACTGTGTATCTCTTAAACAAGTGAATTGGGTCAAACTTCTTCAGCTTCTACATTTTAACCAACTAACCCTTGCACATAAAATTCTCCACCTGATAAAACCCCTGCTCTCCAAAATGTTATACACCGATGCACAAGTTATCATTGTCTTTGCTCTAGTAACCTACACCTTTTTGATACTACTAAAGCCAGCAGCCAGGCTGGGAATTCTCTGTTCTCTAACTACATTCCTAAGGTATGGAATAAGCCACCAACCCTAATAACGTCAAGCAGCTCTATTGTAAAATTTAAAAGGCTCCTTAAGTTGCACTAAGAAGATACCTGACTATGTTCATGCAACACTCCTGGACAGACCTTACTTAGTCCCCTGCTAGTTATTTATCTTTAAAAGTAACGTAAAACAAAACAACTTATTGATATTAGCAACATCTATAGGTAAACAGCCT
Source organism: Protopterus annectens (assembly GCF_019279795.1). Lineage (NCBI taxonomy): Eukaryota > Metazoa > Chordata > Ceratodontiformes > Protopteridae > Protopterus > Protopterus annectens. The sequence continues at coordinate 1,064,532,398 of NC_056726.1, read as the reverse complement.
TCCGCATCACTAATTATTGTCGATGATGTATGCTTCCTGAATCTTCATGTGACTGCCTCTAACTAGAGAACTCATTTCCTTATGTATTCCTATTTTACTAGCATATTAATTTACTTCATAAGTTCATAGGTTGTTCAGAACATCGACAATCCAGGTAGATTTTCCCCTTACAGGACCCATGGTAGCACTTTCGCTAGTGCGACGCCATGGACAACGAAATTCTCAACAGTTGCTACCATGGGTCCTAAGTGCTACCATGGGTCCTGTAAGGGGAAATGGCACGCTGGATTGTCGATTCATATGAACCCCATAGGTTCATAGGTTGGTACTAGGCTATCGGCCCTAGGGCCTATACGAGCCTAGCCATAACAATTCCCTGGCTATTTCTTCCCACAATATTTACTTCCCTGGACCTCTGTCCATTAGGGCAACTGATGTGATCACCAGGGTAAATTTCCTATCTCCCATCCAGTTGTCAAGGTTCCTTTTGAAGACGGCCAAGGAGGCACTCTGCTTGACATGTATGGGCAGTCTATTCCAGAGTATGGGGAGTCTCTGGGTTAGGAGCCTATCCCTCCAACATGTTTTGTTCATTGTGATGACAGGGTTCAGATCCCTGGAGCATGTGGCTCTGAGGGATTGGGATTTCTTTAAGTGGAGCACATCCAATAGCTGTGGGTTTGACATGGCCTCTGAGTAGATGATATGTGACAGGGTATAGCTGGAGTTTTTTTAGTCGGTCAGTATAGGGTATCTGCTTTAGGCCTGTGATTCTTTTAGTAAGGTGTTTCTGCACCCTTTCCAGTTGTTACAGATGTCTTGTAAGTTACATACCAAACGGGGCATTGTGCTCTATGATATGTCTAATGAGGGATGAGTACAGTGGGGCAATGACCTGCTTTTTTCTGGATGAAAAGCCCTTAGTGATGAGGGGTGCCACAGAGAAGTATTTCCTGACTGTTGTGGCAATATGGTTATCGAAGGTGAGACCACTCTCCACCTGTGTTCCTAAGTTTCTTATCACACTTTCTGTGTTTACTGTACTACCACCTATGTAGTAATTCATGGGTACATGTTTTTTTCCCAAAGGGGATAACTATACACTTCTTGGCATTGAGCTTGAGCCCATGGCTCTGGCACCAAGCATCTGTTGTTATGAGTGTCTCATTTTGTAGAATATCCACATCATTTGGGGATTCAATAATGGTTCCCAGTTTGCAGTCATCTTCAAACTTTGTTAGCCAGAGTCCCTTAGTGTTGGCCTGTACTTCAGAGAAGTAGATGCCAAACAAGAGTGGTCCCAGGACTGAACCCTGAGGTACTCCACTTGTCACTTGTCTAGAGCTGGATTTGGAGTTGGCTACTTTTACAGTGTGGGTTCTGTCAGTAAGACAGTTGGCAATCAATTGAGTGATGTAGGGATTTAGGTCCAGCTTACTAAGTTTATCTATGATTCCAGAGTGTAGGATGGTGTTGAAGGCCATGGCAAGCGCCAGATAGGCTGTGTGGACCTCCTTGCCCTCGTCCACAGTTCTGGAGACTGATTCAAAGAAGTCAATCAGGTTCAGGAGACACAATCAGCCCTTCACGAACCCAAACTGGGTGGGGTCTAGTGTTTGAAGGTTGCCAATGTCTTTGTTTATAAGTTCTATGATAATACGTTCCATGGCCTTGCAGATCAGGCTCATCAGACTGATGGGACGGTAGTTCCCAGGATCAAAGGTGGATCCCCCCTTGTGGAGTGGGATAATTGTAGCTGTGCACCACTCATTAGGCATGAAGCCTGAGGTGACGTTATGATTAAACATGACACTTAGGTGAGGTGCCAGTTTATATTTTAGTTCATGTATTTCACAGTCCGGGATGTCATCTGGTCCCATCTTACTATAGTTTTTGTTAATCTCTGTTAAATCTCTATCTTCAAAATTGCTTCTTCCATACATGTTAATATAAAATGTGTTGCATTTCTCTTATGTGTTTATGTATTTCTGTTCTGTACTTGTATTTCTATATTTCTCATTTGTATTTGTATTTAATATTTGTACTTTTTTGGAGCTTTTCTCCCTAGGCCTCTTCTGAAAAAGGACCTGTGTCCTGTTGGACTTTCCCAGTAAACAAATGTAAAAATAAATAAAAACCCACATTTCACCATGAGACATTCATAATGGGCTATTGCTTAGTGGGTTATACAGGATTACTGAGGAATGTTTCCAGAATCTAACAGACAACAGAGAAATATGTAGTCATCTGGGACCTAAGCACTATAGATGTTCATGTACCACATAATTACTACGTGTAAAAAAGCTATGCTGCATAGCTGAACAAGAAATTACCTCATATATCTACTCAAATACATAATTATCAAAATGAAAAACAAATATTCCATATACCGAAGTATCATTAAGACATTCACAGTGACCTAAAACTCAACAGTTTGATCTAAGAGTATGCCTCAGTGTGTAAGTGTTTTATTTCATTTTATATTGATCTGAGATTATGTTTCAGTGTTTAAGTGTTTTATTACACTTTATATTGTAGAGACTAATAATGCATGTCTGTAATACTCAGCATTCACACATGCACATGTGCAATGCTTGTTGAATTGTTACGTATAATGAAGAAATGCATAGTCATCTGAGGCCTAAGCGCTATAGGCATCAGTGAAGCATGAATGTTCTATATATGTAGAAAAGATGGACTGTATACTTGTCAATAAAACAGATAGCTTGAATTACTTATGTTCTGTATCAACTACATGAATAGCAAAATACACAAAATGACCCACAATAGGCTTTGAACCCAAACATAAGAGATCATCAGTCATACTGCTGCATTGGTTAATTAGTGGCGCTAATTGACATATCGCTCATTCTGGTTTGTAATAATATTACACAACATATATATTCTTTCCCTTAACTAAGACTTGCTCAGAATTTCTAGTGTGATTTGTAGAATTGTTTTAGCTTAATTGTTGTATAATTGTTTAGTTAATTTTTACTAAAACTGTTTAGTATTCAAATGTATTATTGTAACTGTTCACTAGACCAATACTACCTCTGTATTGTATTCTTAATGGCTCTATGCAGTGTTAACTTTGTCATTATTCATGTTTGGAGCTTTTCTCCCCAGGCCTCTACTGAAAATGGACATATATCCAGCTAGACTAGTCTGGTCAACAAATGAAAAAAAAAAATAAGTAAATAAAATAATGAAAATAATAAGAAAGTTTATGGCATAACATTCTATATTTGTACAGTGTTAATACATTAGCATTAGTCTTATCAGGACAGTCACCTGTGAAATCAAATTTAAATAGGCCCATAAACATATGCATCTAGGAAATAGTGTTGTTATGATATAGATGTTAATGTGTGGATTATGAAACTTACTGCATGCATCTGCATGATGGCATTGGACCTGTACAACCCTTAGGTGAAGATTTTCAGTGTTCCTCCAATGCTGGTCATCATATTGGTGGCAGACTTCCACACCAGTCCAGGACATCCCAGTCTGATGGTGGTGCTTCCTCACAGTCTAGTTCTAGACCTCTATCATCGCAAAGTTCCTCAGACATGCTCACATCCTCTGCTTAGGTCCAGCATAGATAGTGAACATCTGGATGGCCTCTTCTTCCATCAAGTTCAGCACTCAGACATGCTGAAACCTCCTTTGAACCACATGTGTGATGTCTGTGATTTTCAATTGCATAGGTCCATCAACATCTGCACAGTATCAACCGATGTCCTGTAAGTGTCTCCATATAATCTCTTTTTGATTATTGTATTTCTAAAGCTTGGAATACTCTACCAAGCCACCTGACATCTATGAACTCTGCTACACAATTTAAAAAACTCTTAAAAGCACAGTATAAGAACAACTGTTATGCTCCTGTGAGTCCCCAGGGTAAACATCCACTTAATAATCCATGTTCCATCATAATACTAATAGTCGTCATAACAAACCCTGCTTTATCTACAGGACTAACCCTATGGTAACTTGTATAAATCCAATAATCACTATTTTAATTTGCCCGCTCTGGTCATTATGCTCACTACCACCTTCATTTTCTATTGTCCTACTTAAACTGTCAGTACTGTGTTATGCTGCTTCACCTGTTACTTAGTAACTATTTAACTTCCTTCATCATGTGACACAGTACTATGTGTGAGTTCTGTATTAATCCCATTTAAACTGTTGTTATGAGTGTCTCATTTGCAATGTGTGATTTATATACTAATCCCACTGATAGTACTCTTAGCAATGCGTATTATGTTAGTATGTTTTATATGGGATTACGAGTTGATTGATACAGGTTATCTGGAGCTTGTTATTATTACTTTGTACTGCCCTCTAGTCTTTCACCTCACAGTAAGACGTTGTCCTGTTCGATTCTCAGCTAAAGCGTCTTCTGTGTGGAGACATGCATGAATGGGCGTACCTTCGTTGAAGGTTGTGTGTCAGAGCTGGAAACTCGGTACGTAAAAATCTATTGCCAATCATTAGCGGACCGGAGTTCCACTGTGGCAACCCCTAACCGGGAAAAAGCTGAAAGACACAACAACAACAACTGCCCTCTAGTCTTGCATTGTTTTTTTTTGTTTTTGTTTTCATCTATATTGATGTATGTAATGTGGAGCTTTTCTCCCCGGGCATCCGCTGAAAATGGACCTTTGTCCAGTCAGACTATCCTGGTAACCAAATGTAAAATAAATAAATAAATATACTATTAATGCTGTCCACAGCTTTCTGTGCCTCTGACATCTGTCCTGACAAGTGGATTATGCTCAAATATTATTTTTTGTGCCATTGAATATTACAAATGCATCATTACAAGATGTGGCCTGTGCAGATATGCCTACAGACAGACCAGATATCATTGGTCACCTTGTTTACAGGGTACAACAAATATGAGCACAACTATGATGAATTATATTCATGATACTTTTTCCATTACTAAGGAACATTTGGAAACATGGTCACTGTTTGTCACATAAGTGTCTCCATATCTTGTTAGTGTGTACTGTATTTGTACTGTGCCTTTGTCTGCATTCAGGAGTGTGGTACAGTCCCACATGTTGATGTTAGTGTGCCTTATTATCCTACAGGATGTACATTGTGACTAATGCTATGATCCCCAAACAGGGATAACATACATGGTATGACATTCTATATGTTAATACATGTATTCATGATCATGTCTGTGCACTTCCTGACTGCTGTGTTCTTCATTTATTTATTTCCAGTTTGATTACCGGGAAAGTCCACTGGGCCTAGAGAGCCTGTTTTCATTGCAGGCCTGGGGAGAAAAGCTCCATGAAACAGATTACAGTAAAAATAGCAGTCCAATAAAAATAAGGTACAACTACAAATACATATCAAATAATACAAAGTGTGAGCAATACTGCCCATAGTGGAAAAATATTGTGCAGATACATTTTAACAAATTCACACAGTTCAAGTCAAAGTCAAAAGCTATTTATGATATTTACAGAGTATGAGAGATTGTGTGGGAATTAGCTATAGAAGGTTATAGCCAGCTATAAGGTGCTTTGGAACTCAGGAGGATACCCTCCCAGGGGCTTTTGTTAAAGAGTTCTAGGTAGGGAGAATGCAGTTACATTTCCATTTGGAGGAGAGATAGGTGTAAATCTGTGTTTTTAAGTTGTTTGTATTTGACATTGTCCTTGGTCTTGAAGGGAGAGAGTTCCATTTCTTACCTAAGGAGAAGGAGAGGAGAAGTTGTCCAACAGGACATTTAGGTATGCGGACAGTAATTAACTGTTAGTGTTCAGATCTGCAAGTTCTATTTGGGGTGTATGGGGGAAGGATATTAGAGCGGGGCATTTGTTTGGATTAAATATTCATCTATGTGCTGTAGTGAGCTGGAGGAAGTCCAGATAATTTGTAAATTCTAACCAGTTGAGAGATTGGAGGGCAAATCGGTGATGTATGGAATGTTTGGCTTTGATGTCAATATTAGAAATTTTGTTATAACAGCTTTCAAGTTTGGAAGTAATGGAAGAGGATAGGTTAGTTAGTAGCAGGGCGCCGTGCAGAAGGGAGGGAAGGAGGTAAGAGGAGGCCAGGGTATGCCTGGTAGAAGTAGACAGGAAGTGCTTTTACTGTATAGCATACAGAGTTTTTGGTGGGTTTTCTTTATATTATGTTGAATATGGATGTCGAACTTGAGTTGTTCATCTATAGTTACACCGAGTAGTTTGGCAAAGGGAACAACTTTGATTGGAGAGTTGCTTTGGCTAAGGACTTGGAAGGAATTTTTATCAAAAGAGAAAGATTTTGAGGGTGGGAATAGTAGTATTTTAGATTTGTTAGCATTGAGAGAAAGGTGATTTTGGCACATCCAGATCTCAGTAGTTGAGAAGGCAGTCTGAGTTTTAAATAGGAGTTCAGAGAGGTTAGAGGCAGAGCAGACAAGTGTAGAGTCATCTACATACTGGATGACTTTGACATTAGGAATAGCAGAGCTAAAGTTATTGATGAAGATATTAAACAGCATTGGGCCAAGGATGAACACCTGTGGTACTCCAGTAGGAGTAGGTAAGAAAGGTGAGGTGCCTTTTTTCCTTTTTACAGCCTGATCTCTATCTGACAGATAGCTTGAGAACCAGGAAAGAGTGTATTGGGAGAGATTTAGGTTTGATAAATGACTTTGAGGGTGCTTATGGGAAACAGTATCAAATGTTTTAGAGAGATCTAGGAGCATTGTGGATACTAAGTTCCCAGAATCTCAGGCTTGATTGACAGTTTCTAAGAATGAGAGTAGAGCTGTTATAGTGCTATGTCCTGGTTGGAAGCCATGTTGGGTAGGGGTAAGAAGTTGTTTTTTAGTCAGAAAAGGCATAAGTTGGAGGTGTATGCATTTTTCTAGAATTTTGGAGACTGGAGAGAGAAGAGCTATAGGGCAGAAATTTGAAATGTTAGTGTTTTTGCCTTCCTTGTGGAGAGGAAGAATAAAGGTGGAACGCCAGAGTTTAGGGACATAGGATTCCTTTATAGATCTATTAATTAGGATACTAATTGGGAGAGCTCTACTACCGGCAACAGACTTGAGAAAAGAAGAAGGGATGTTGTCAGGTGCATTGGAGCAGGGTTTATGTTTGGATAGAAGTCTTTTTATGTAGTTTGTGGAGACAGGTATGAGCGCAAACATAGAGGGGGAAATTATTTGGAGACTTAGAAGAGGCAGAATGTAGAAGAGATGGGTCGTTGTTGGGAAAAGTTTTTGTTAGGTCCCATATTGTCTCTATATAGAACGAGTTGAATAGTGAGGCTAATTCGAGGTCAGATTTACTTGAGTCTGGACATGGGTTATTTTTGGAGCCTGGATTGAGGAGTGAGTTTATGGAGTTTCAAAAAAGCCTAGAGTTTTAGGGATGGTTAGACTGGAGCTTAGTGTAGTAGGATTTTTTTCTTTGAAGATTTGTTTTTTTTGGAAAGTTACAGAGCTGTGTATATTGTAGGAGGGATTTGTGAAGTTTATTCTTTTGGTATAGCTTACAGAATTTGTCTCTTCGATGCATAATTTGCTTTGTTTCTTTGGTTAGCCAAGGGACAGTTATAGTTTTTATCCTTTTTTTCTTTGTTGGAGCTAGGGAGCCAAGGGGCAGTTATAGTTTTTATTATTTTTTTCCTTGGTGGAGCTGGGGAATTTAGAGTGTCTAGGAAAGTAGAATTAAAGTGGTCTATGGCTTTATCAAGTGGAAGGATTATAGAATGTTCCAATTCATTTGTTTGAGATAGACAAGGTTTTGGGGTCAAATTTACTAAGGTTGCAGGTCTGAATATATTGATGCTGGTGTGGATGGGAGGTGTTTGCATGGTCACTAATAGAGTTGGGGATGGTGCCAGAGTTGGTAATTTTATTTGGATGGGTGACTAAGGTCCAATCAAGAGTGGATCCTGGGGGATTTGTTTTATTGGGTCTGGTGATGGAGTGGATTAGTTATTTATTTATTTTACATTTGTTTACTGGGAAAGTCCGACTGGATATATGTCCATTTTCAGGGGAGGCCCAGGGAGAAAAGCTCCAGAAAGCAGAGTATAAACGTTTACTATCAAAATTTCGAACGGCACTCCGTCGACTATACTATAGTCGAACATGGAAGTTCGAAAATGGTAATGTCGAAGTCAATAAAACAATCTAGGAATGGGTTTTAACATTGGTCGAGGTAGGGGAGATGTTTCTAGTTCAGAATAATACTGAACACCTACGTTGACCCATGTTAAAACCATTCCTAGATTGTTTTTTTGACTTCGACATTTCCGTTTTTGAACTTCCATGTTCAACTATAGTACAGTCGATGGAGTGCCGTTCGAAATTTTGATAGCAAACCGAGTATAAATACATTAGGAACAATAGAAACATTTAGAGATAAGTATAATGTGCAGTTTTCAGTAGGGTGACAAACATGGATAAAACATAGTAGACAACATCATAGGTTCATAGGTTCAAAATCATGCAGCTTCAATTTCAGACAATAATTCACGGAGTTATGGGCTAAGTCTCTTCAAGAATTCATACACTTATTAGAGTATAAGATTGAAATGCTTAGGGAGAGTTTGCAGGAACAGCGGGTGGTATTATTGAGTAAAGTTAAAGAGGTTAATGGACAGGGAGGGTATGGGACTGTTGATTTTATTCCAGTCGAAGTTTACATCGCCTAGTGTGCAAGTTTCAAGGTTAATTTCAGCCGGGGCCCATTGGAGTATGTCTTCAAGGGTTGAGATGTTATTTCCGGATGGGATATAAAGGACGATGATACAGAGGCTTTTGTGATTATTCATTTTTAATTGACCGACTGTTAGTTCTGCACTGGCGAATCTAGGAATGGGGTTTGGTAGGGGAATTAAGGTAAGTAGACTGGAATAGATTAATGCAACACCTCCACCTTTTTTCTTTGGGCAGTCACATCTAAGATTGTGAAATCCAGAGGGTAGGATTTCAGAGTTAGAGATGTGGGGTTTGAGCCAAGTTTCAGAGATGGCTACAATGACAGGTTGATTAGGACTTGGTCATGCTTGAAACTGATGTGCTTTGTTGTTGAGACTCTGGACATTGAGTGTAAACAATTTAAGAGTATTGTAGGGGATGAAAGGTTAGAGGAAGGGGGAGGGTAATTGTTATTTGTGGGTTTGTTAGGTCAAGGGTTGGGGTGAATGTCTCCAGCTAAAATGAGGTTATTGAAAGAAGTTATTTTAGTGTGTTTTGGTTTAGATTTAGGGTATTCTGGATGGTCTAGTATTTGCTTAAAAGCAAGTGTCTTTGCAGTAGTGGAAATAATTTTAGGATTAAAAAGATGCAGAGGGTTGAGCTGAAATAGAGAGGAGGAGATAGAAAAGAAATGATAATTTGTGTGAGGGAGGAGATGGTTTTGTGTGGGAGTATGGAAAGGACTAGAGAGTGGGAGCTGATTGGAGGTACAGGAGCTGGCATGGTATAAAGTTCTTAGGAGTAGTAGGAGGAAGATGGGGGTTCAGAGTGTTAGGAACAGTAAGGAAAACATGGTTAGAAAAAGGTAGTTTAATATGGGAGGATTTGTAGTTGGAGAGAAGAGCTGTGGAGTGAGAGGGGGTAGTGAAAGAGTGAGGTATTTAATTAATGATGCATTTAATTACTGTGGGTGAAAGGATGAGGGACAAAGAGGGAAGGTTTTGACTGGATATCTGTGTTGAGTGGGTGGGCAGCGGTTGAAATAAAATTAGGAGTAGTGGGGGCAGGTGGAAATTGGGGGCATGGTAGGGGAGCAGAGTGAACCTGCAGGGCGAACGGAGTGGGTAGAGACAAGGAGAAGGAAGAAAGCCAGGAAAAAGTTATCAGTGAAGCTGACAACTAGCTCAGAGGTAAGGAGGCACTGGCATAAGGCACTGTGTGTGTGAAATTAGAAGGATGCAGAGGGTTGACAGAGGATAGGAGCTGTAAATAGGGCAGTAGCAGTTTAATAGAATATAGTAAGTGTACATACATGTGAGCACACTACTGGGAATTCCTATGAAACAAGGCAGAAAAGCTAAGTCAAAAGATGGTGCCTTTCTGCATCAGTTTTTTTTTATACCTCTGTAATTAAGCAGGAGTGGGAGGGGTGGTGTGCAGGTTCAAGGTGGGGAAGGGGTAGACACAAAGTAATGCAAGGTTGTGAGACAGAAAAACTGGACTAGGCCAGCTGCTAAAAAGAAAGCAGGAAAACCAAGCTAAGTTAATTCCAGGTCAATGTGGTGCAGTATTTTCCTAATAACTACAAATGTTATGCTACTAATCTAGTACAGAGTGGTGAAAAGGACCACCACTTCTTCAGGGAAAAACAAAATTAGTATGGGCTGCAGGTACATAGGTAAACTTTTTCCAAGAGAAAGTAGTTTTAAGTAATTGACCTAGGAGTACTATAGGAAGAGAGAAGGGGGGGGGGGGGCAGTAGTGTGCATGTGTACAGTGAAAGGGGAAAGAGTCTTCAGCTTGAAGGACAGATTAAATACAACTCTAACATACACTAGTGCAGCTGAAAACACTTTAGTGTTCCACTGATGCAGGGTCTCACAGTGCATGGCAACAAGACAGTCTTGGGTTGATTGGAGGTTGGCCAAGACACAGAATGTATCTTTTGCTGAAGGGAACTAGTGTAGCTGAAAGCACTTTAGTGTTACACCGATGCAGGGTCTCACAGTGTAGGGAAACGAGACAGCCTTAGGTTGATTGGAGGTTGGCCAAGACACAGGATGTAACTTTTGCTGAAGGGAACTAGTGTAGCTGAAAGCAATTCAGTGTTCCACCGATGCAGGGTCTCACAGTGCAGGGCAATGAGACAGCCTTGGGGTGATTGGAGGTTGGCCAAGACACAGGATGTAACTTTTGCTGAAGGGAACTAGTGTAGCTGAAAGCACTTTAGTGTTCATCACCTGCCTGGGACAACAGCAGCCTTCACATCAGCCTTAGCCAAATGGTATGTGTCTATAGTATCTTGTGTGTGTTATTCCTTTGCTGGAATGTGGGATTATGGCCCTCATTTGCTTACTGATGATGTATTGCTGTATCTTTCCTCAATGACAGTTTCAGTCCGGACCTCAATTCCGGTGGTGGAGTTCCACCAGGACATATCAGGTATGTTTTACTATTTTATGAATTTCCAGTTGCCAGCTGTTTGCAATATGTAGCATAAATGAAATAACTCTGTTGTATAGGGTCCATAAAGCTTGCCCAGGCATGATGTCCTGTAAGTCAATATTCCCCTTTACATTGTAGTCATATACTTGCACGTATATATTTACTAAGCTGCATTATGTATTGATTGTGAATGTAATTAACCTGTATCATCTATCTGTTCTTGTAACACATCCACTGTCTACCTCCTCCAGTAGCCCATCCACTGATCCCAAGTTGGAATGTGATGTGGATAACTGTGATAGCACAGCCGTGGCACACAGGCCACAGATTTGGTTAACCAGTTGATCAAGCTGTAGCCTCCAATAGTGAGCATGATGTGGATGGACTTTCTGATGACATGGTGACAGCAGCTGCTGGACATGATGATGTCTATGAACTATTGTCCATATTAATCATTGTCCATAGAGTCAGGTGATGAGGGCGACCATTCCCAACAACTGAGAGGTACTGCTTGTAGATCAAAGTTCATATGTGTGGTGTGCTGTGTCTTTAAGAAGCATGCCAAAGACTGCATGGATATATAAATGCTGAACGCATTATATTCCTAGTACCATTTTAAGAGAGCAGCCAGAGAGAGGGCATGCATGATTACAGTGGTTAGTTTGTTTATGAGTTACTTAGTTTAGGTCGGTAAACTTCTATCAGGATGTGTTGTATAACATAAAGTTGCTTGAAAAGAACCCACCAAGACTCTTCTACTGTGTCCAAAATAGGAGAGCAACATGGTGTCAGAACCGGGATTGCAGAGAATAATATTCAGAGCCATGAGGTGCAAAGATAACGGTGAAGGTAAAATCAAAAGAAATGAGCGTGAAAAGTTTTAGAAAAGAATTAAAGATAATGAGGAACAGCATAAGCTATTCATTTTGTAAGAAAAATAAAATGGGGCATTACAAGGGCACAAAATGCATCATTAAACAAGCAGAAGGCACAAAAGGTTTATTAACCAAGCAAAATGTTTAAAATAAAAGTATGTCATCAAACAATTAGCAGAAAAGCAAAATGAGCATGTTTTAAGCAAAATGAGTAAGTGTAAAGCAAAATGAGCATGTTTTAAGCAAAATGCGTATGTGTTAATCAAAATGAGTGTTTAAAGCAAAATGAGTATGTTTTAAGCAAAATGAGTATGCTTAAAGCAAAATGAGTATGTTTTAAGCAAAATGAGTATGTTTAAAGCAAAATGACTATGTTGTAAGCAAAATGAGTATGTTTAAAGCACAATGAATATGTTTAAAGCAGAATGAGCATGTTTAAAGCAAAATGAGCATGTTTAAAGCAAAATGAGTATGTTTAAAGCAAAATGACTATGTGTTAAGAAAAATGAGTATGTTTAAAGCAAAATGAGTATGTTTTAAGCAAAATTAGTATGTTTAAAGCAAAATTAGTATGTTTTAAGCAAAATGAGCATGTTTTAAGCAAAATGAGAATGTTTTAAGCAAAATGAGTATGTTTAAAGCAAAAATTAGTATGTTTTAAGCAAAATGAGTATGTTTAAAGAAAAATGAGTATGCTTGAGGCAAAACAGGCATGTTTAGAGTAAAATGAGCACAAGAAAAGTACATTGGGCATGAAAAGAGATTAAACAAGCAAAGTGAATATAATAAGGGCAAAAAGGACATATTAAGTGTAAAATTAAGCAAGGCAACTGCATGTTTTTGGCAAAGTACAGTGTTTTGTCATAACTATGGCTCTGTATTGTACTAAGGGCATAACTAAAGTTATTCAAAGTATCTCAATCTATGTAAATGTGATTACAGTGTGGGCTTATTACTGTGCATGTATTTCAAAAAGAGTATCTTGTGTGCAAAGTGCAACTATTTCATGAAGTACAGTTAAAGTATGACTATTTCGAAAAATGTCTTGTGCTGGGTGGGTCTGTTCACAAAGTGTCGCCATTACAGAGTGTTTCTTGCACTGCAAAGAGTTGCCTAGCAAGGTACCGCCATTTTGGGGAAATTTCAGTGTGCTCTGTACAGTTTATTTGCAAAATGCAATTACTTTGAGATGTTATTGAGTTGGATCTTCTTTTGCCCAGTTTATTCATAGTGTGCAGTTATTTGAAATGCTTATTAAAATGATGATAAAGTACTTTAGCAGAAGAATAATTTCAAGAGTATTACAATGCCTCAGAACTTTATTTCACAAAATCCAGTTGCACCAAGTCTCATACAGTTATTTGATATGTTTCTTATACTGATAAGAGGTGATTCCTTGCAATACAGTAATTTCAGGAATATTACAGAGCTTAAGAGAGTTTCACAGAATAAGCCCAATTGCTTGATTTTGAAAATCTCAAAAGCATAATTTCAGAAGTGCAAAGTTACAAATACTGGCATAATGTTCAGGCATATCTATATGTGTATATGTTTGTGCTTATTTGCAAAATCCTTCACTGGTATGTGTTAATATGGCAGATGGATTTTGAAAGCCTTACCTCTTGTATTTGATCAAAATATGGCAGAGAACTAGAGAATATTTGAGCAAGAGGATGATATTTGTATAGAAGCAGCTGATCATATAAAGATGCACGCACCAAGGCATTCATTTTGCTAAACCTAGCTGGCTCAGAGGCTATTGCTAGAGAGCATTTATTTGTGTTTGCACCAGCAGTGTATGAGGGAGAAGGTGAAATTCATTGTATTGTTGTACAGACTGAATCAAGGGAAGACCCCAAGTGATTGAAGTGCAAGTTCAAAAAAAGTGTAACCCCAGACAAATATTACATTACAGAGGCATTTGTTTTACATGAGAGATCAGAAACAAGGAGAACATTTTGCAGCTTATATAACTGACCTGAGAAACAGAGCTAAAATGTGTCAGTTTGGTGACTTAAAAGATGAGTTAATAAAGGACAGACTTGTGTGTAGTATTAATAGTGCTGCTGTGAGAAAGAATTTACTTTGTGACAGTGATTTAATGTTCAGTTAAGCCATAGAGATTTGTCAGATCCATGAAGTGACAGAAAAACACACAAGTATGCTTGCAAGTGACAATAGCATGGTTTCAGTAGACGCCAGAGCAAATGTAGATAGCATGCAACACATGGCAAATAGAAGTAGGCCTAAGCACATGGCAGCCACTACCACTAGTGGTTCATCGGGGGAACCTCATCGCTTTCTAGCAAGTTCGAAGACCAGTTAAGTTAAAGGAGCATGCTCAGACTCAGGCTCAGGCCCAGGCTCAGGCCCAGGCTCAGACTCAGACTCAGACACAGGCACAGGCTCAGGCACAGGCTCAGACTCAGACTCAGGGACAAGCTCAGACTCAGGGACAGACTCAGGCTCAGGCCCAGGCTCAGGCCCAGGCTCAGACTCAGGCTCAGGGACAGGCACAGGATTAGGCTCAGGGACAGGCACAGGCTCAGGCAAAGGCACAGGCTCAGACTCAGGGACAGGCTCAGACTCAGGGACAGGCACAGGCTCCGGCCCAGGCCCAGGCTCAGACTCAGGGACAGGCACAGGCTCAGGGACAGACTCAGGCTCAGGCCCAGGCTCAGGCCCAGGCTCAGACTCAGGCTCAGGGACAGGCACAGGATTAGGCTCAGGGACAGGCACAGGCTCAGGCAAAGGCACAGGCTCAGACTCAGGGACAGGCTCAGACTCAGGGATAGGCACAGGCTCCGGCCCAGGCCCAGGCTCAGACTCAGGGACAGGCACATGCTCAGACTCAGGCTCAGGGACAGGCTCAAGTACAGGCTCAGGCTCAGGCACAGTCTCAGGCTCATGCACAGGCACATGCTCAGACTCAGGCGCAGGGACAGGCACAGGCTCAGGCTCAGGCAGAGACTCAGGCTCAGGCACCGGCACATGCTCAGACTCAGGTTCAGTACAGTACAAGCATGGGTCAGTAAAGCCCAAATCTAGCTTTATTGTTAATTGTCGCAATTGTGGTGCAAATAATGCATCTAAAAGAGAGAAATGCATAGTGTTTGGTCAGCAATGTCACAGGTGTAAGAAATGGAACCATTTCCAAAGGTTTTGTAATGCAAGTAAACCTCATACCGTTGTATAGAAAGGTCACACAAAAAAGGAAGTTGATCAAATAGAGCCAAAGCAGTCAACTTTCTATGTAGATGGTGTATCAATGCTTGGTGAAGGAGTTGATGCAATGAATTTATTGTGAAAGGTAAAGTATTTTGTACTGTTCAGATCAATGTTAAATCCACAGAGCTTAAAGTAGACACTGGTTCAAAGTGTAATGTTATATCAGCAGACACATTTGCTAAAGTGAGAACTAATGAACAGCTCAATGTGGCCAGTAGTGCGAGACTTGTTGTTATGGAGGTGAAGAAATTCAAACCGAAGGCTCAGTGATACTTTCATGTTATTTGGCCAAGAGCTGTTGCAAGTTATTATTCTATACAGTTCAAAGACCGGTACAGTCTTTATGGGTATCAGAGATAGTTTGAGAATGAATATGTTTCTTTTACCAAAGAAGTTCACCATATAAGTGCATCTCCTAGTTCTAATTTTTCCGGAGCCATTTTCTTGCAGTACGCTGATGTTTTCGATAAGTTGGATAAACTTCCAGTTGAGTATTCCATGAAGTTAGACCCAGAGGTCACTCCAGTGGTCAGACCAGCAAGAAGAATTCCGATAACTATGCAAGATAAAGTTAAAGCTCAGCTGGATAAAGTGGTGCAGCAATGTGTGATTTGCCCAGTCACAGAAACAACTGAGTGGGGCCATCCATGGTGGCAGCTCACAAAAAAGGCTCAGATGAAATCAGAATATGTATTGACCCAAGAGATTTGAACAAATCATTGAAGAGACCATGTCATCCAATGTTCACAGTCAAAGAGGTCACTGCTCTAATACTGAATGCCACTATTTCTTCTGTTTTGGATGCAAAGAGTTCATTTTGGCAAGTGATGCTTGATCGTAAATCCTTATTTCTAACCACTTTTGGTACTGCATTTAGCAGATACAGATTCCTAAGGATGCAATTTGGAATAAATTCTGCAAGTGAAGTCTTTCAGCATGCATTGGAGCAAATTTCTTCCAGTTATCCTTGTGCTATAATAGTAGATGATTTATCAGGTGGAGGCAATGGTGAAGCTCAGCATGATAGAAATAAAGAGAGCTCTAGACAGTCCATGTTCATAGGTTCATAGGTGTTTACTAGGTTAACGACCACAAGGGCCTTTTTAAGCCTAGCCATGCATCCCAAATCTCTGACAAGTTCTGATACCCTTGATCAGTGTAAATACATGAAGTAAACTTGAAGCTCAATACTCTGAACTGCACATTCAGACTTCCAGAAGTTACATATGTAGATCATTTCTTTACCAGTACAGGCTTAAGACCAGATCCAACCAAGCAAGCCACTATTTCTGAGATAGCAGCAGATAATGTTCAAGCTCTGCAGCGATTCGTAGGCATGGTCAACTATTTAGGCAGGTTTATACCAGATTTCACTAAGTTCACAGCACCTTTAAGAGATCTGATGCACAAAAATGTTGCGTTGTCATGGTTAGAACAGCACCAAAAGGCATTTGAAGACCTTAAGCAGAAAATTGCTACCCCACCTACACTAAAATACTATGATGTGAGAAAACCAGTCATTCTTTCCTGTGATGCTTCAAAATTTGGTTTAGGTGCAGTTATACTACAAGAGGGCAGACCAGTAGCCTATGCATCTAGAACACTTACCCAGACTGAGATGCAGTATGCTCAAATTGAAGGAAGAACTTTTGGCAATAATATTTGCATATTCCAAGTTTCATGATTATATTTATGGTTGAGCTATTCACATTGAAACAGATCATCAACCTCTAGTTTCTATTCTAAAGAAGCCTATGCATTCTGCTCCAGCAAGATTACAAAGAATGATCCTCAAATTACAAAAGTATAATTTCAAAATGGTCTATACAAAAGGCACATTGCTCTATCTTGCTGATACCTTATCCAGATCACCCGGAAATACAACAGAACAGTTTGATGCAGAGAATTTTGACTTTGACGTGATGGAAGTGTGTAATTTTTCTATTGCTAGACTTGATGAGTTAAGAGATCACACAAAGACTGATCCATTTTTGCAAAAGATCAATTACTACATTAATGTTGGATGGCTGTCCAAGCAAACTAGTGTACCACCTGAAGTGTAAACCTATTTTCCTTACAGAGATGAATTGTTGATGGAAGATGGCATTATTTTTAAAGGTCCTAAAATTGTTGTTCCTGCTTCCTTATAACAAAGAGTATATCCATATTTTGCATTGTTGTCACCCAGGTTCTGAAGAGCGAGGTAATTAGTATTTTGGCCTTCCTTACTGAAAGAAATTGATAAAGTACTTTCTTCTTGTTTAGTATGCAATAATATTAGATCGCCCTTGCAAAGAGAACCAGTTCAGCTAAGTCCAGTTCCTGAATTGCCTTGGTCAGCCATTGCAACTGATATCTTTGAGTGGAAAAATCAACACTATTTAGTATTGGTAGACTCTTATTCAAATTGGTTTGAAATTGATCTATTACCAAGTCTGACTTCCAATGCTGTTATTACTAAGTTGAAACATCATTTCTCAATCCATGGTAGTTCACACAAAGTTGTTTCTGAGAATGGTACTCAGTCAGTTTACTAGTCAAGTTATTTCAGAAATTTGCAAGAGAAGGGGACTTTGTACATGTCACTAGCAGTCCTGAATATCCTCAGCCAAATGGACTTGCTGAACATGCAGAGCAGAGTGCAAAGCAATTACTTGAAAGGTCAGGGCATAGTAACACAGACATATTTTTGAATGTGATTAATTTCAAATTTCCAAGAAGCATACCATCCAGAAATCTTGTTATGACAAATCAAGCAGATTACTTTGTCTATTGAGGGAAGTAGAAATGGTCAGAGTTCAAATGATAAAAGGCTTTGACCAGATTGGTCAGAATACAGGCATTTGTTCTGAACCAATGTCCTATCTTATAGAATCAGAGGGTGTACAGTATTGAAGGAATCATAGACATCTTTTACCTGTATCACAATCATCGCCATGATTGTCACATTATTTCTGTGATGTAGGTTCTGAATCCCAGAGTGAACCTAATTTTATTTCCATCCCAGAGTATGTTCAATCCTCTGATTCCATTTCTGAAGATCTTTCAAAAACTCCAAAGATCAAACATTGTGAAGAGACTGTTTCAGTTGATAAATCTAATTTCCAGTTTTATGTCACATGTTATGGATGAATAGCTAAGCCAAGTGTGAAATACACAGCAATGTGGACTTGACTGCATATATATGTATTTAATCTTGCATAGATTCATGACAAAGAATTGCCTGTAATTTCTGTATGTCAGATAGATTCATAGCCTTGTATAATTTATTTTCTCAAAGAGAGAGGAATATAGATCAGACTGCATATGTGTGAGGTGTGCTGTGTCTTTAAGAAGCATGTCAAAGACTGTGCATACATGTATACATGCTGAACACGTGCTACTCCTAGTACCATTTTGAGAGAGCAGCCAGCGAGAGAGACTATGCATGATCACAGTAGTTAGTTTGTATATAAGTTACTTACATTTAAGTCAGTAAACGTCTATCGAGATGTGTTGTATAAAATGAAGCTGCTTGAACAGAACCCATACAGACTCTTCTATTGTGTCCAACAGAACATGTAGGAGTGTTGCTGCTGTGCATGGATGTGTGTTAGAGGGTGTCCTCCTACTATTACAAGTGAATTCATGTACCAAGTAACATCATGGAGCTGACCATGTTCAGCCTTTGTGCTTTTGCCTTTGCAACCAATTGTGTAGCACCCCAGCTACATGTGTTACATAAAGGTAAGGAGCACAAACATGGCGAGATCATGACTGCATACCATGATATCTGTTGCATGCTCCATTGAAAGTTTTGGTACAGTGGTGGTAGAGCAGTGATATATTACTAAGTGGGCATTATGTGCCCTAACTCTACTGCGCAGAGTACCTTTGGTGCAGATTAATGTCTTCACAGCAGTGGCACAGATTTGCTGATAGACATTACACTGTGAGCCCATCAGGCACATGTGGACAGTCACGTTGCAGTTATGTTACTTCTTATGCTACATCTGTGTCACCATATCCACCTCCTCAATTGAGCAATATGGACCAAGTGTTTCTGGATGTGGCGGGGGCAGTTAGGAACACAATGTGAGCACCAGCAGTTGATCCAATGTGTATACTTTTGTGTCATTCTGACACTGTGGCAATGATGAACTCTGTGCTGACCACTGACTCAGTAATGTGTCTGTGGTTGTTGACACGTCTGCTGCCACAGGCTCTTCTTACTTTCTTTATGAAATATATGAATAGAGTCCTTTGTGGAACTGTATTACCTGATTGATATTGACATATGTTCGTGATGCTATCAACAGCAATAATGCGATATGTGATGTCATGCTTTAATTTTGCATCTTTGTTAGTGAAATGATAGGATTGATGTTTTCCTTAAAGTTTACCTTGCTGTCTGCCATTCGCACATGCACAACTATGCCTCTGTATACATACCTCTCACCTATGGCTTTTTAATATGGCCCTGTACATGCCTAATACCAAAACTAACTGCCTTTTTGTGTACCTGTTTCTATTTTGAATTTACTTGCTCACCACCCTCCTGTGCACCTGTTTCTATTTTCAACTGGGTTACTTAGTTGTACTCCCTGTGCCTTCTCATATCTGACTGTATCTGTACACAGATGTATACGTACATATGTTGTTGTATCGACAGCATTGATGCATGTTGCAGGTATGCTGTGTGTTCAGTGTAATTGCTAGACTACTTGTCTGATGGTATATTACATGGAAATGACCCACATTGCAGTGAAGCTATGTGTAGGGGGTAGCACTGTTACTGTATGGCCAGTGTTTTTGTGGATGTATATGCTGATGTTCATGGACCTTGCTTTCGTGTTATTATACCTACTGAATGGGTAATGTTCTATGGTATTATTCTGTATGGTGATATGCTAACTGCCCAGTGAGTAACTCTGTTATGCACATCTGATGTCCCACGTGTCTACTTGTGTGTTCCTCTTTGATGATGTACCTTGGCAATGTCCCTACATGGCTCTTTCCTCTCAGTATGTGATATGTATTCATAGTGGTATTAAGCTTAGGTTATGTATGATACTCGTGTTGTGCACTTAATGGGTCATTTCCATTAGTTGTGATCTGTGCTGGTGCTGTGGGACAACATGTGAACATCAGTGTCAATTCTGTGTATTTCTGTACTTGTGGCCCATCATTAGTCAAAGGTGTGTGTCAGATGCTGCCATGTTGCCTGAGTTAGAGTCATGCACGTCAAAGGAAGAATTCAGCACACCAGATGTGGACACAGTTTCAGAAAGTACACTGCAAGCAGTCCAAGTACTTAACTATTCAACGGACAATAATTATCTATTCCCTGCATGCCCGACACATTCCAAAGCACAATGTGCACACCCAATGCAACTTAAATGCAACAAATTGCAACAGTGACTCTGTTTCAAAAATTGCTCAATGATTGTCATACTGCAGTGCAAGTAATGGAAGCAATTCCCATGGAATTTGACAGAATCCATAATAACAACCCCCCCCCCCCAAGAAAATGCTACCTGCAGTGAATGAACGGCAACCATCCTGGAAGAGAAAGATGAAATGCAACTGTTGTAATGAAACAAAGGTATAAACACAACATTCTTAATCACATCTTTGCCAGCATGGATCTTTCTAATAAAGGTAAAACATACAGTAGGTAATATATACACATACCTGTTGTTTGCGGCTAAGATGCTGATTTTAGCTGTCCGATGAAGGGGGGAAAAGTATTAATGGGGAACAGCAATAGGAATAACAACAATGACGGGTATAAAAGAAAGTCATTGCATACCAGTGACACCCTTCCAATGTGATGAGATTCTGTGTCATAATGGGGATCCTGCACTGGGAAACTACAGCAAAGCAAATACAGTCATGTATGCAGGCACCAGCACAGTCACATGATGACATATGCAACACACTGCTGATACTCACGTGATGTATGGTGCACCTGTTGGCCAGATGTCCCTGTATAGAAAAGCAGCTACACTAATTTCATACAACACAGGTCTACATGTTGCTGCAGCCTATGTACTTGTGGCCCATACCTGGTCTGTGTGCAGGTGCACCTGCACAGCTTTTGCCCCTAGAAGATGCACCTGTATTTCACAATGTCACGGAAATATCAGTTTGACAGTAAACAGCACTGGCATGCCAGGAGACTGAGGCATTAACAGGTAATTGTCATAATGACAGAATATCAAGCATACAGCTCAACTGTCCAGATATTCACAGAATGTCTAGATTTTTGCCTCATATTTTTGTTCTGTTTGTCATGAAATTTGTGATTTTCTGGCAAATCACTGGGATGATCTAAGGACTGAAGTCACTAAATAATGATTTACATTCTTGTTTCAGACTTCATATCCTTTAAAAAATGCATGCTAAGACAGATCCTGTTATTCTAGCAACTTTCTAAGTTTATAATATCAGTGTTTAAAATTAGTCCCTATTTTTGGTCCTTTATCCTCTCATTTAGTCAGGGTTTGGCAGATTTTTTGAGCTACAAGATTGAGAGGTATGATATGCGGATACTCAACTGCCATGTCCTAGTGTCATGTAGAAGTGGATGGACCTGTGCAAGTGAATGCTGCAACATCACACATTTTGATTACACTGTTAGGTATGTACAGCAGTTGTACGGCTACATGTCATTACTTTTACGTTGGTCATCATCACCCTGTGTGGACCCAAGTACACAATGTAATCCTGCTGCTGCGACACAAACATGACAATACATGAATACATGCAACAGCTATATCTACTGATTTACTCGATATGCATCAGTGTTATGCAAAGTAACACATACATGTGTGGCCTGGAGCACCTGTCTCTATCCCACCCCTAGGTATGCAGTTCTCATGCCTCAGATTATGCAGTGATGCAAGACACTTTGTGATGTCATCAGGTAGTGACAATGGTGTGCCAACAACAGTGGTTTCCCTCGCCTCTCATACAGGTATACCCTGTTGGATGCATGAAGGGTTATGCTAGAGCACCATCAGTGACAGGACTCCAGAGAACTATTGTGACCTACCACAGTATTAATCATGTTGGTGAGGTTGGTCCAGACCTCATTCCTTTATACCATATCTCCTGCCCATCCAAAGAGTCTCCATTCATTCTGGGGCAGAGTATCTGTTATAGTTTTGTTCTGCTGTAGGGAGAAATTGTCGCCCCCTAGGTCTATTTGCCATCCAAAAGACAAATACAGTATGTGAGAGATGCAGTTACACATTGGCATTGGAAGTTAGGCTGTCAGGTACAGAGAAAGAGAGCAAAAAACAGGTTGTCAGCAACTTGCACATCACTCACCGCACCCACAAAGGACCGCAGACATAGGCCCAAGAATACAGAGGTGCTCACGTGTAACTTACACAAACCACAAAGTCCTTTTGGATACAGTCCTCAGAAGCTCCACATGTACACAAACAAGGCAATTCCCATCACAACACATAAAGCCACATCTCATTGTGCCTCAGCTACCAAGCCCATAAGGCAAAACACTCCACAACTCAATATTCTGGTCATAGGAGACTCCATAGTGAGACACACTGATGTCTCTCTTACCAGGCTAAAAGGAAGGTTACAGTTAGTTGCCTTTCAGGGGTCAGGATTCACCAGGTCACTCAAGCACTCAGGTCACTTACCCCTAAGTACCAGTATGACTCAGTCATAATTCATGTAGGCATAAATGACCTGAAATGCACCTCCTTGCACTTTATGAAGAGCATGAATGAGCTCTCAGGATATGTCTCAGAGCCACATATGAGCCTATCATAGAGATGTATTCTACCATGTCCAAGGAGTATACCGCAATACCAGCAGAAAATGATCAACTTTAACAATTGGCTTAGCTACTGATGACATTCCAAAGGAGTCCAATACTTGTCAGCATGAGAGGACTTGGTTGATAGGCCAAACTTCTTTGCCAGTGATGGTCTTCACCTGCCACCTTTAGGCTTTAGGATATTGGCCAAAAGATAATCCACTACTATCGTGCCTTTTTTAGGCATTACCAAACAGACAAACCTTCCAACATAACAAAAGCTACTCAGAAGAAGCTAAAGGTTTTACTATTCAATACCAGGTGCCTCAACAAGAAACTGCATCCTCATCCTGGAGAATGCTGACATCTGTGCAGTTACTGAAACATGGTTCAAAGCCACAGAAAGCACTCCAGCAATGCATGACTATAATACCATTCATACATTCTGACCACTCTCTGAACATGTAAGAGAAAAAGGTGGAGGAGTATCTAGCTACATGGAGGATAAGTACACCTGAAGGCTTGTCAAACAATATGACATGCTTCAGCTACTCCACTTTGAACTAACCATGGGAAATTTCATTACCATATTCTTGCTAGCTACAGGCCCACCACTATGAACCAGGAAACCCATACATCATACCTAAAATTACTAGAATCACTCACCATCTAGCCCAATACCATAGCCATAGGTGATTTTAACTACCCCTCCATTAATTGGGAGGCATGCATGACCATCAACAAGCAATCCAAAAATATCTTGACTTTGTAAGTGCAAATGCCCTGGAGCAGCTAGTTTGTATAAATATCCTAGATCTGGTACTTACAAATATGAGAAAGTGCTGCAGCCCACCTTCTGTTATGTCTTTACTGGCAACATCAGATCACAAAGCAGTCTCCCTTGAAATAAAGGTAAAACTAATCTCTTCACCTAACCCCAAAAACTGTTAAGAACTCCTCTAAGGTAAATTGCCCCCAATTAAAGGATGGTTTGTATAATTTCCAAGCTCCCCAAATCCAGGAAACACAGATACCTATACAGAGGCATACACAAAAGCCCTGCATGACCATATAAACAACTGCATAGAACCAGCAGTACCAGACTAAAATAAACCCAGGTCAAACCACGAAAACAAGCCACCCTGGTGGACCCCTAGTATTAACAGGTTGTACAACAAAAGAAAAAAAATCCTTTCAAGAGCTAAGAAAGAATGCGCATGACAGAGCAGAACATCCCTCATTAGTCTAAACAAGTGAATCAGGGGACTACTAAAATCTCTGAATGGAGACTTTTGAGATAAAAATAGCCTCCAAAGCTAACGATAAACATAAGGTATCTTTGAGTTATATTTGCAATCTTAAGAGGAACACCCAACAGTGTACAGAATTAGTTGCAAATGGAATCACCTATACTCAGCCAGAAGACATAGCAAATCTGCTGTCAAGCAAATTCAGTTCAAATTTCACCTCCCCATCAGCCCCCCAGTTCTCCTCCAAGAAATACCCTCCACCGCTCCATTGCCAACTATCACCAAAGAACAGGTTGCTACTGCACTCTCTAAAGCTAAAAACATGGATTCAGTGGGGCATGACAATATACCAGACTGCTTCTTAAACAGCTTAAATCAGGCCTTATCAGGCCCATTAGGATCTCTGTTTAACCACAGTCTTTAGACTGGTTTTGTCCTGATAGAGTGGAGGACAGCAACAGTCATCCCTGTGCATAAAGTGGGGACATCTACTGACCTGGGAAATTAGACAAGTCTCATATGAAAGACCATTGAACAAATAATCATGGACCTGATAAATAATGGTATAGGAGACCTCAAAATATTTTATTTTTATTTTATTTTACATTTGTTGACCGAGATAGTCCGACTGGATACATGTCCATTTTCAGCGGAGGCCTGGGGAGAAAAGCTCCACATGGGTACAAGACAATATAGTTACAATACAGTGAAATAAAATAAAAGAAAAGAAAAAAAGCAGAATACAAGTTAAATAAAAATGAGTTACTATAACCTAACAGTTTAACTACAGTTCATAATACAGTTCATTAAAGTAGTGCAGTAGGTGATTGAGACAGTTATAAAATATGGTTACGGTGGTGAACAGTTAGTAAGCAAATGGATTACAAGTCCCCTCTCTAGGTTGTCCTAATGGATTTGGATTAGTTATGGAAGAAGTGAGGCCTTTGTTTAACAAAGGGCATCTAATCTGGATATACGCATGGGCAGAGCCACTGCGCCTTAATATGTTGTTTTAGAGTCTTTTTAAATTGTCCAAGGGAGGAAATTAGCCTAAGGTTGTTGGGGAGGGAGTTCCATAGCTTTCCAGTGGTGTTGGCGAAGAGAGCTTCACCACCCATATTGTTGGATTTGGTGGTGTGGACAAGGAGTCTGTTAGAGGAGTGAAGGCAACTTAGATTGGAGTAAGGAATTATTATATTACTCAGTGCAGGGGTTTTATCAGGTTGTTTAATGATTTAAAATGCTTCTGTGAGTTGGTTCATCTTGCGAAGATTGGGTAGTTCTAACCAGTCAAGTTTTTTCAGATTAAGGCAGTGATGCGTTCCATAGGGCAATCCAGTTACAAATCTGGCAATGTGATTATAAGAAGCAGAGAGTTTGTTCAAATCACATTTGTTAAGGTAAGAAAGCACAGGAGAGGCATATAGGAGAGTAGAGAGAAGGTGAGTACGAGCAATGGCTAGTTTGGCAATAGGGGTTAGAAAGTTCTTTATTCTGTATAAGGATCCAAGTTTCTTATTTACAGTCTTAATGGTTTGATTGATATGCATGTCAAATCTAAGTTTGTTGTCAATGACAACTCCTAATAGTTTTGTACAGGAGTCGGGTGAGATGATGGTACCATTATTAGATTGTATAGTGAGATGTGTGGGAGGAGGGGCAGAAGTGGGGAAAAAGAGAAGCAATTTTGTTTTGTTTGGGTTTAGGATAAGTTTACGCTCTGCGAGCCATTTTTCGACTGTAATAAAGCAGAGTTGGGTGGCTACTTGTAGATTGGATAGAGAGACATCAGAACAAATTAGGGTTGAGTCATCTGCATATTGGATACAGGTGGCTTCGGGGATGACTGAATGTAGTTTGTTTATGAAGACTGAGAAAAGAAGATGTCCTAGTATAGAGCCTTGGGGAACTCCTATGGTATTTGGTAACAGGTGTGAGAGCTTATTTTGCCACTGGACTGCTTGTTGTCTACCGGAGAGGTAAGCATGGAACCAATTGAGAGCTGAGTTATCTAGGTAAAGGGTTTCCAATGTATGGAGAAGTAACTGGTGATTTACCATGTCAAAGGCTTTTGACAAGTCCAGAAAGAGGGCAGAGGATATTTTTTTATTATTCCGGTTTTGGTTAATTGTATCAGTAAAGGAGAGGAGAGCGGTGGTCGTACTGTGGTGAGGTCTGAAACCATGCTGGGATTTGGTCATAAGATTGTTCTGGGTGAGATAGTGAATAAGTTGTTTGTGGACACATCTTTCCATAATTTTGGCTAGTGGTGACAGTATGGCTATTGGTCTATAGTTCGATAGTTCTGTGGATGCGCTACCTTTATGGAGCGGAATGACATAAGATATTTTCCATATAGAGGGGATTGTGGCCTCGGTTATGGTTCTATTAATCAGAATTGAAATAGGATAGGCTATGACATCTGCAGCTATTTGCAGGTATTCAGCCAGAAGTAGGCCTGCAGAAAGGGTAGTTGATTTTAGTTTCTTCAGTAAGGCTCTGATAAAGGATGTAGAGATGGGCTGAAAGTTAAAAGAGGGAAGTGATTTTACTACAGTGTTTTTAAGAGAAGAGGAGGAGGGAGGTAGTTGGTTGGCTAAAGACTGAATAGTCTCAGTAAAGAAAGAATTGAAAGTATTTGCTATTTCTTCTGGGTTTTTACCAATAAGTGTCCCAGGGGTAGGAGTTGAAGATTTGCCTGAATGGAGGAGGTTATTTAAACCTGCCCAAAACTTCTGGGGGTTATTTTGGTGTTTATGTTGCAGGTGGAAAAGTAGCTTTTTTTGTCCAGGGTGATGGCTTTTTTCGTCTCATTTCTCAGTTGTTGGAATTTGATACGATCTAGAGGTGCCTTAGTAGTCCGCCATTTGCCCCATGCCTTATCTCTAAGTTTGATTTTGGATTTGGACTCTCTTGTTAACCAGGGTGCTATCCGTACCTTAGTTCTGACCTGTCGTTTAGGGGCATGAAAGTCAAGTATATTAAGGAATGTGTCAGAAAAGAGAGACACACCCTCATCAAGGGGGAGGGATTTTAGCTTAGACCAGTTGCAGGATTTGAGTTCAGTTATAAATTTTGTTGAATCAAAGTTTTTTTTGTTTCTGACAAGCCTGTGTATGGGCAGGATTGTACTAGTAATTTTATCTTTTATTATGAATGTGACTAGATGATCACTAAGTTCATTAGGGAGAGTCCCAGTTATATACTTATGGGTGTGACTATTTGTTAGTATCCAATCAATAATACTCTCTTTTTGATTTGCATTTCCTAACCTAGTAGTAGAGGCTATATTTTGGGAGAATCCATGAAGGTTTATAGGAATAGGATTTGTGTATGAGGAACATTGGGGAAATACGGGACTTGATCCAATTCGGCTTTGTCAAGGGCAGGTGATGTTTACTGAATCTGGTGGGGGGTTTTTTTGTGAAGGTCACAACGGCATTGGATGCAGGTCAAACAGTACATACCACTTACCTCAACCTGGCTAAGGCATTTGACACAATTCTCAACTCAGGTATTATAAATAAACTCCCAAAACTGGCATAAATCCCTGTGTCTCCAGATTCATAGCCAATTGGCTCATGGACAGAGTGCATGTGGTTAAGGTGGGTGAATCCAGATCTTGCAAGAGGCCAGTTGCTACTGGCGTACCACACAGCCCAGTACTGGGACCACTCCTGTTCAGAATATACTTCTCTGAAGTCAATGCAAATGTAGAAGACGTCTGGTTGTCAAAGTTTTCCAACAACTGCAAGCTGGGGCAATCATTGCATTCCTCAGTGATGCAGATATCCTTGCCGCTAAGTACCAATATGACTCAGCCATACTCCATGTGGGTGGGAATGACATGAGATGTACCTCCTTGGACAACAAGAACAGGCATGAATGAGCTCTCAGAATATGTCTCAGAGTCAGGTATGACCTGAATTATGACCTAAAACTAAATGCAAAAAAAAAACACATTATCATACCACTTGGGAAGTTACAACATCAACAGCACACCCCTTAGAATGAGCTCAGAGGTGAGAGATTTAAGCACACAGATAGATAGTAGCCTGAACTTTAACCTCCGTGTGTCCACAGTGGTGAGGAAATATTTTTATGTGGTACAACTTATAAGTAAAGGTATGGCATCCAGATCCAAGTCAATTCTAGCCCCACTGTACTCAGCCCTAATTAGACCAATAATTGAGTACAGTGTGCCATTTGGCATATACTTTACTAGACACTTGCAGCAGCTGGAGTGACCTCAGAGTTTCCTCGCAAACAAAATGCAGGGTGTAAACAGCATGAAATATGTGGATAGACTAAAAGTCCTATCCCTTTACTCTGTCTCCTATGCCTGACCTACAAGGCACTCACAAATCTAGACCTGATGGAGGTGCTACCATCTGCAAATCAAACAGTGTGAGGGTCACCTGATCTATGGATCTACACCTAGCAATTGAAACAAAACATGTTGGAGATACAGATATGTGACTCAGAAATTGCCCTTTTGTTGGAACTGTCTTCCTATTCACATTAAGTAGAACCTTTCCCTGACCCTCTTTAAATGCAATTTGGATCAGGAATCACAACTTCACACCTGGAGTAGTGCCTATGTCCCTTACAGACAGGGGCAGTCTGTAAGATAGTGCCTATGTCCCTTATGGACAGGGGCAATCTGTAAGATAGTGCCTCTGTCCCTTACAGAAAGGGGCAGTCTGTAAGATAGTGCCTATGTCCCTTATGGACAGGGGCAGTCTGTAAGATGTGAATCTCTTGCCCCTAGAGGCCATATATTAGGTAAAATCAGATTATATTGGCTAGGCTTGTAAGGGCCTTTAAAGTCTTTTGCCTAGTAATCTCCTATGAACCTATGAACCTATATGTACATGGTTAGATTTATGAGGGAGTCCACATATGGAGATGATTATGTGGACAGGTTATGCCACTGTAAACCCTCTGCAGTCCTGTGCAATGCAAAATTCTAGGAAATACTCCCTGTGCTATATAGTACTGTGACATATAAAACCATAAAAATGCATGAATACATAACACTTGGAAAAACAGCATAAGATATCTGTGGTATTTGAACCCCTTACAGTAAGCATCACAGTAGTGCATGTTCAAACACAACAGTTTTGTGCCACATGAACCACATAGGCTTCATGTATTTCACATTAACATCCTACACATAACATTCATGTACAACAGAAATGTGTGATGCCTATGGCTGTAATGCAATTGGAGCCTAAAGAGAGAACATGTGAAAAAATCAATCATATGAAATGTCATACGTAATGAGCTTATATTAACAGGACTGTAGAGGGTTTACAGTGGCATAACCTGTTCATTACTGAACACTGAATGCTATCCACATTAGCAGAGAGTATCTGAAAATTATCAATTGAACAACTTACATAAATCATCATAAAACCTCTATACCCAAAAGCAAGACACAGACAGTAGTTAGTACATGGTCGGCAGGCATAGACATGGATCCTTTTTGTACTGAGTCAGTAATGCTACTAATTGATTTTAGAAACATCAATAAATTAATATCTGTTATAACTATACAAATGCATAGCACATATCAATACATAGATAATGTCAGAATCTGTAGTTTGGTGTACATGCCACAGTGTGTATAGAGTCACAAGAAAATATATGGAAAATCCATGAGTACGACTTTATGTAGTATTCAGTTGGGCTATTTACATCTGTTGTATAACTTCCTATAGATATACCCCAGGGATTACCTCAGTGTCACTGCTCAAAAGAGGCACAGCAAAATAATGGGTATAGTTCCCCATACTAAAACTATGGGCTAGGCTTGTAAATGCCCTCGGGTAGATAGCCTAGTATGAACCTATGAACCTATGAACCTATGAACCTATGGGAAAGTACAGCATGTTACTGTTGTAGATGAAACTACCTGTATGCATACAGACCAATCTCATACCCCTACAGTAATGTTCTATAAATGCATAAATCTAACCATATACAGATACTCTGTCAAGGAGTAATGCTAACACAGGTTTATAAGGAGGTAAATATTTCACAACACAGCAATGATAACAGGTGGCCAATTACCTTTGCAGCTGCCTGTAAGTCATGTATAACTGACAGTCAGACCAGCTATGTGTGTTCATTTAAGTACCATTTGCACCGTACATAATTAATGAGGGTCATTAAAATTCGAGGTTGTGGAATCCTATTTGTTTGCATCCATGTAAGTCCTCAAAGCCTGGCGCATTTACCAATAGCTGGGTGTAACGGGAAGGTGCTCAATGCAAGTACCCAAAAGGTAGTGTATAACGAAACCATATGTCGCACGTGTCTGTTATCGTCCAATGATCTGATGATGAGCCATGCGCACCACTTTTAAATATTGATTTTGATACATTTGCAGATCAGACCACTGCTACTTCTGAAATGAGAGGGACCTCAGTGAGCAATTTATTGAATTGCAATATGTCAATTTTATCGACATTATCATCAAGGTAGTTTCTTCCGGGAGACTTAGACACATCTGAGCACCCAACAGCTGGTTGGGAGGTTGGCATAATGGTTAAGGTATTTACCTTTCCGACGCAAGGTGCAGGGTTTGATTCTTACATGTGGTAATTGGCTAGGCTTAAAATGGCCCACAAGGGCAGTTAGCCTAGTACTAATCTATGATCCTATGAAGTGAGGAGGAGACCATCCAGATCTACACAGGAGTAGAACATCACATAACAGCCAGACATGAAACTTTGCAATGATCGATTTTTGGAACTGGATTGCAACATATGGGAATCTACTGGACTGAGCTGCAGGTTCACCACTGTTATGGTGAACTGCATCAAAGGAATGCAGAAGAGCTTCACCAGATCGTCATGGTGTGACGACAACTGGTGGATGCCTACAGTGTCACAATCCTTATATACTTGAGCATTCCCAAGGAATTTAGAGATATAGCTCTGTCCCAGATATATCAGATACATGTCTTTTAAAACTATTAATTAGCTGTTCTGACAATTGGATTTTCTGGATAATTAAGAAAGTAAGGTGATGTTTCTCCCTATAAGTATGGGTTCTAGTCCCATAGGGTTTATTTCTTTAATAATGTTTATCATCTACATAATATTGAACATTGTAGATGTATCTGTTTTCCAGCATATAAAGACATCATTTGGCACATCCAGTACGGTCGTGTATCACTGATCCGTATAGTGCCTAGGTCATGGATGACTATGCATTTCTCTGTTATCTGTAATACTTCAACTATGTGTGAATACTAACTCATGAATTACTTCACTAGGCCATTCTTCTTAACAATGTGGACATTCTTATTAAAGTCCCATTTGTTTAACACAACAGCAAGGCATGTTTGACTGTCTAAACACATCTTCTACATTGTAAAACTTGGTTAAGTCTGGCAGTTTTGGGAAAGCAGTGTTTATGTGTCGGATGTTTCAGAATTCATCTGTCAGCAGGAATACGGATACACACAAACATTACTAGTTTGTTCAAAAGGAAAGTTTGATGGCTGTTAGCTCAGTGTGCAAAGCAATAAACTTGTATGTATACAACCTAGCTTTGTGTGGGTTCAAATCCATGTAGGGGAGTGTTTGCATTATATTCGGATAGCTGTGTGTTTCAAACATTTTCAAAAATGCTGCTCTACATACCTGCTAATGTTCAATGGTTATATTGAGCATGCGTACAAATACCTTGATTATTATTCTGATTTCTATGAATATCTCTGTAATCCATGTTCTGCCAAAACCACCTCCTTTACTACAGTGTTATGTGTAAAGTTTGGGAAAGACTGGAATATTTCTGCAAAAGTTTTGTGGAATATACTAACATTTGCAACTTGAATTTCAAGTATAACTTTGTCATTCTTTATTAATTTGAATTCAGTGACCTTATCATCCTTGTCTATGGAGGGAGGGAGTGAGATGATCAGAATAGGAGGATACCCTGATATCACGGATTATTTTGAGTTAAAATTTTTACTTTGTCAATAAATATCTGCATACATTTTATGTCATTGTGGAGGTTGTCAGGAGCAGATGTGGTAGGTTTGAGTATTAGAGGAAGATTTTTGAGTGTTTCATTAGGTATTGTTTGAAAAGTGAGGTACTTAGGCAAATCTGAACATTGTGGCAGATGTTTTATTGGATCTGGTGGATTGCTAATTATAGATTCCAATGAAATGGGTGTTATATTGGTTGTGTATGCTACTGTTCTATGTTTTCAAGTTTGTGATCAGCTGCCTGGCTTGCCCTGGTTGTAATAGCTTCTTAATGTGGTTCCAGAATGTTTTTGGATTCTTTAAGTTTGAGTTTTGGAGTGTGAAGTAATCATCTTTCTTGTATTTTTGTAATCAAGTGCTTAGTTTGGTTTTTTAGTTGTCTACAGTTTTGGATGGTGTCAGTTGTTTTATTTTTTTCTACAGACCTTCCAAACTTTCTCTCTCTGTCTCACTTAATCAAGATTTCTACTGTTAATAATGGGACTGGGTTGAATTTAACCCACATAGTTCTTTTTGGGCCAAGTAAGTCAAGTATTGTGGAATACAGTTATTGCATTGTTTACCATAAGAGTCCTAAGAGATTCCCTATTATATGCTTTTAGAGAATTAATAATGTCCTGCTTATTGAAAGAAGTTAGTTTTCTTACCTGTCAAAATAGATGTGTTTTTAGCAACAATCTTTGAAGTTCTGATTGCATAAATTGGTTGGTGGTTACAAAAGCTGCCTTTGTCAGAGATTAGTTCTTAGGGAGATGGTAAAATCAAGTCTAGGATAGGTTGTCTACCTGTAACATTAATATGTCTATTTGGGGAGTTAATTAGTTGGGCAGAAGTACAAAGCTATATATTGTTAGGATTGTTAGAATGTATTGTTTGCTATTGTATATTTAGACCACTGAAAATGACTGTTTCATATGGAATTTTGGATGAGGTCTAGGATAACACTTCGTCAAGGTTGGCTATATTGTTACCTGGTGAGATATATGTATCTATTGCTACGTTCTTATATTTATTTATTTATATTAGTTTTGTAAGGGTTTCTGAGTATGAGAATGGGGTGTGTGTAGAAAGAAAGTTGAAAGACATTTCTGTAGAAAATGGCAACTCCACCTTCTTTTTATTGACTTGATCTAATCCAATAGTGCTGCATCGATGGACAGAATGTCTATATCTCTAGTTTCTTTGTGGAGCCGCGGTTCAGTAAATACTAATATGTCTGAGGGATATTGGGTTTTCCGGGCATGAATTTTAAGGAGAGTATTAGAGCTACTCCTCAGGTTGAAGTGAGATAGACAATAGCCTGGGGAAGAGTGAGGCTGTGGTTGTGATAAGGAAGCGATATCAGTGGGTGTGGAGTTGGCATCATTGCTAGGGTGACTTGGGTTTGGATTTGAGTGTACATCACCACTTAGTGTTAGGGTGATGCATGTATGATGTGGTGGGTATTTGTACTTAAGTTTTGTTTTTGAATTTCATATCTAGGTATTGGGATAAAGCCTTATGTAGTTGTGATTAAAATAAGTTAATGTGAGATGGTTGGCATAGTTGCGGGGTAGTAGAAAATTAATGTTGGAGGAGTCATGGAAATTCCTTAGTATTTACAGATTATTGCTGCTGAGAGTTTGAAGTGGTGAGTGATATGCTGTTATTTGTGCCACAAAACATAATGGGAAGAGTATTACCAAGTAAAAGACGGTGACATTGACTTATAGAATGTGTGTATAAAAAATGTAATAGCTGATGTGTGGTATGAATGTATAATAATATGATGTGTGGTATGAATGTATAATAGTGTAAAGGGTGGTTTGAATGTGTGATAGTGTAATGTGTGGTATGATTGTGTGATAGTATGATGTAATAGTATGATGTGGGTTATGAATGTGTGATAGTATGATGTGTGGTATGAATGTGTGATAGTATTATGTGTGTGGTGTGTGTGTGTGTGTGTGTGTGTGTGTGTGTGTGTGTGTGTGTGTGTGTGTGTGTGGGTGTAATATTATGATGTAATAGTATGATGTGTGTTATGAATGTGTAATAGTATGATGTGAGGTATGAATGTATAATAGTGTAAAGGGTGGTGTGAATGTGTGATAGAGTGATGGGTGGTATGAATGTGTGATAGCATGATATGTGGTATGAATGTGTGGTATGAATGCATAATAGTGTGAAGGGTGGTATGAATGTGTGATAGTATGATGTGTGTTATGAATGTGTGATAGCATGATGTGGGTTATGAATATGTGATAGCATGATGTGTGTTATGAATGTCTGATAGTGTGATGTGTGTTATGAATGTGTGATAGTATGATGTGTGTTATGAATGTGTGATAGTACGGTGTGTGTTATGAATATGTGATAGCATGATGTGTGTTATGAATGTGTGATAGTGTGATGTGTGTTATGAATGTGTGATAGTATGATGTGTGGTGTGAGTGTGTAATAGTATGATGCAGGTAAGGATTGCTGGTCAGGAGAATAAGGACAGGGAGAGGGACAGTAGATGAAGGAATTTTACCACAGAAATGGGTCTGGATCAATTTAAGCAAGTAAATGCACTGCAAGGAGAAAGGAATAATGATGAATGTATTTTATACAGACATAGGTCAGTGAGAGAGGAGCTAAAATGCTGGGATAAGGAATATAGGAGTGTATATGTTTGATAGCTGAGTGGAGAGGATGTAGTAAGTTGTGATCACTTGGATGCAGAGGATTGGTTAGTAAATATACGGGAGGGAAAGAACTGCAGATCGATGGTTACGAGTTCTGTGTGAGTTATTGTTACTGGGGTATGCCTATATTTGTGTGTATGCCTTTAAGAGTTGGAAGTAGGTGGAGAATAGGACCTATAAATGTAATGGCATGAGAGTGTCTGGGAAAATATGGATGGGAGAAAAGCAAAACAGGAAAAAGCTGTTACATTAGCAACCATTATGCTGTCTGTTAGTGCAACAATTTAATGTTATAGGAACTGTAGTCTAACACATGCTTTGGATGCACAATGGTGTCCTATTCCATCAGGCTCCAGTTACTGCAGAACTGTTTTAAAGGAGTAAAGTTCTGCAAAACACTATGAGTCTACAGG
Organism: Protopterus annectens; assembly: GCF_019279795.1. NCBI lineage: Eukaryota > Metazoa > Chordata > Ceratodontiformes > Protopteridae > Protopterus > Protopterus annectens. The sequence goes on along the minus strand of NC_056726.1, from coordinate 1,064,497,074 downwards.
TGAACAGACATCTACAGTTTTCACAGCAAGCAAGCTGTGTGCAGGAAAGATTGTAGTGAGGAGGGGAACAAACTAAATTGTCTGAAAGAGCAGCAGAAGATTGACGGAAGGTGAAAAAGGCCAGCCAGTGACATAATAAATATTGATTAAGGTTTTGAGCCTAGGTTTTGTGATGGGGCGCTGCATTCTCACTAATATTATAATCAACAGAAATTAACAAGTAGAGCAACAAGTGGCCAGATAACAATGTCACAGTGGTACAGTCCAAGATCCCTGATGAAAATGTACCTGTGTGACTGAGCTAAGACTCAGCATGTGTGAGCAGTAGACAAACCTTTTTTGTTAGCAGAAAGGAAAGTGTTTTGGACAGAGAGTCTTATTTAGCTGAAAGAGACAGTAAAGATAGAACTATTACACAAGCAACATATAGAATAAGTACACCTTCCTATGCAGCATAACTCAGAATTCAGAACAGAACTTACAACAACCATTTCTCTAATCCGTACCTAAGAATTTGGAATGTGCATCTTACCTATGATGTTCTGAGGAATTTTTTATCATAAGCATTTGATCATTGCACACAACATATGCAGTTCTTTAGGAGAAGGTAGTGTCAATGTTTACTGATCAATGTTACTCCAGTGACTTCATTTATGACACAAACAAACAAGTTCTTAAAGACAGTGTTAATAGGCAAGGCCCCCACTGGAAAATGGGTTACTAAGAGATGGACCTATAGAAAATTATTCACATAGTCATTTTAAAAAGGTTATTATTTTGAAATATAATCCAGAGATTGTTAATATTAGACAGCAAATAGAACAGAACTGGAAAATATTTTTCTGCTATGATGGTATGCACATCAGGATAGGTGATAAACCTTATTTTAGTTATAAAAGCTGCATGAATATGAAGGATAAATTGGATTCAGTGCAAAAATCTGCCAATACTACTATTTCAGGAACCTATAAATGTGAATGAATGTTCAATGCCCGCCTATAAATGAATGAAACTCTAGCATTTAGAATATGATTTTAGGTTCATGCAGAAATGTAATTGTGGTAGTGTAGACATTATATATTTACCTTACCACGATCCCTGCCACTGTTATGTGGACAAGACAGACTGTACTTTGGGCAAACATATCAATGTGTATTGTTATGATGTAAAAAAGCTAATGAGAACAATGTACTGTTTAAACATACTACAGAGGATAAGGAACATAAAAGGTTCATGTTTGTAGTACTAGAACAAATTACTATTGAATCCAGAGGGGGGCCATGGAAGCGTAAGTTAAAATACCTTGAGCTTGGGTGGCAAATTAAGCTTAATGCTGGAAAATATAGAAGAATACATGATAACATTTCCATCAGTAGCACATTAAAATGGCATGCTAGACAGTTACACTATTTTTTATTAACATATATATATATATATATATATATATATATATATATATATATATATATATATATATATATATGCTAATGCATTTCACTAGTATATGTGTCTAATATATTTGTATAGAGGTGTTATAGTACTTTTATAGGTTCATAGGTAGGTACTAGGCTATCGGCCCAAGGGCCTACGTAAACCTAGCCAACAAGATTCCCTGGCTTACGCCACCCAAGAAAGTTATTTTCCTGTGCCACTGTTGAGCAGAGACACAGAAGTGATCCCCGGGGTGTATTTCCTATTTCCCATCCACTCATCAAGATTTTTCTTGAAGAGTGCTATTGAAGAACTTTGCTTGACATAGATGAGTAGCCTGTTCCAGAGTATGGGAAGTCTCTGGGACAGGAATCTATCCCTCCAGCATGTCCTGTTTAGTGTGGTGACAAGGTTTAGATCCCTAGAGCATGTAGCTCGGAGGGATTGGGATTCCTTTAGGTGTAGCATGTCCAACAACTCTGGGTTTGACATAGCTTTATATGCTAGGCAGAGATCACCTCAAAAAACTCCAGCTTTACTCCGTAGCATATCACCTGCGATATGCTATGGAATAAAGCTGGAGTTTTTTGAGGTGGTCAGTGTAGGGCATTTGTTTGAGGCCAGTAATCCTCTTTGTGAGGTACTTCTGTGGCCTTTCCAGCTGCTACAGATGTCTTGTGAGGTACATTCCAAAAGGGGTGTTGTACTCTATAATGGGTCTAATGAGTGTCGAGTAGAGGGGAACAATAACCTCTCTTTTCCTGGATGAGAACCCTTTTATGATGAGGTGTACCATGTAGAAGGACTTCCTGACTACTGTGGTGATGTGACTATCAAAGGAGAGACTACTGTCCACCTGGGTCCCAAGGTCACTTATCACACATTCGGTGTTAAGTAGATTGCTGCCTACGACCTGAGACGTACCTCCTTGGACTACATGAAAAGAGACATTGAGGAGCTCTCTGATTATGTAGCCCAGGCAGGTATGACCCTGACCTTGAGCAGTATCCTACCTTCACCAAGAATGATGCCACAATACAGAGATAAGATGATCAGCTTTAACAAGTGGCTTAAACACTGGTGTCATTCAAAGGGGATCCAGTGTCTGTCTGCCTGGGATGACATGCTGGACAAGCCACGCTGCTTCGCAAGGGACGGCTTGCACCTGTCACCCCAGGGATTCCGGATATTGGCAAAGGCTCTTGCCACCCCCATAGTGCCTTTTTAGGCAAGGCTCAAATTCTAAACCTACCACCCTAGAACACAAAAAGGAAAAAACTAAGGGTAATGCTGCTCAATGCCAGAAGTCTAAATCTCAAAATGCACGGCCCTTCTCAGTATGGAGAACATCGATGTCTGTGCTGTGACAGAAACCTGGTTCAAGGCTCCTGAGAGCACCCCAGCTATCAGGTTTTACCTCATATCATGTTCCGCCCCAAAATCCGGACAATACCAAGAAAGGAGGGTATCCATATTCATCAAGGACACCCACACCTCAAGACTGGTATGCATCGGAGACCATCCAGGTGCAATTAACCATAGGCAAGACTGCTCTGCAAATTGTAGCATGTTACAGGCCACCCTCACAAACTCAGGAACCTCACATGGCCTTCCTGAAAACACTAGAGGGGATAAATGTATCACCAAACACCATCATACTAGGTGACTTCAATTACCCTAATATAGACTGGGAACACTACTCAAGCCCAAACACCCTAGCCCAAAAGTTCCTGGAATTCATAAACTCAAATGCCATGGAACAACTAGTCACCATCCCCACAAGAGGAGATAACATACTTGATCTCATCATCACGAACATGGGAGCACAATGTTCAACACCGAGGTGTACCCTCACTGGTGAGATCAGATCACAAACTAATCTCGCTGGAGGTCCTCATCCCACCTGAAATAAAAAAGACCACAGTAAAGAACTTCTCAAAAGCCGACTTCACACTTCTAAAGACTAGTGTGGTCTCCTTTAAGACACCGAGCCGGCGGAAAACAGTACTCAAGCCGCTGAATCACTTACAAATGCCTTCTACCAGCACCTGCAGGACTGCATGGATAAGGCAATCCCAAGCAAAACAAAGACTCTTTGTACCAAAGGCAAGCGTCCAGTCTGGTGGACCCCAGCCATAAACAAACTCTACAACAAAAGGAGGAAGCTACTACAAGATAGAGCAAAATCCTTAAAAGGTAAGACACCCTTGATCACTATAAGTAAAAAACTAAGAGCTCTCATAAAATCATCCAAAGCAAATTTTGAGAGAAAAATAGCTAAAGACTCAAAAGACAATCATAAGGCCTTCTTTAGCTATGTTAGAAACCTGGGAGGAAACTCCCAGATATGCTCAGAGCTAGTTCAAAATGATGTGAAGATTACTGATCCTACAGACATTGCCAACATACTGGCTGACAGGTTCAGTGCAAACTTCTCCCCCCCCCCAAAGGAGAGATATTTATACCAAACGATTGCAGCCCCCCCAAACATCTCCAGCCCAAGTGAGAACTGCTCTCTCCAAAGCAAAAACACAGCATCCATGGGACCTGATGGTGTCCCCGGCTGTGTGCTCCATGAACTCAATGAGGAATTAAACCCACAGCTAGGACAGCTGTTTAATCAAAGTCTTACCTCTGGATCGTACCCAGGAGTGGCGACTGCAACTGTGGTACCACTTCACAAAGGCGGTGCCTCCACCGACCCTGGAAATTACCGCCCATTAACTTGACAAGCCTTATCTGCAAAGCCATGGAGAGGATCATAATGGACCTCATAAATAAAGACATAGGGAATTTGCAGACTTTGGATCCAACCCAGTTTGGCTTTGTCAAAGGCAGATCATGCCTTTAAACTTGGTTGACTTTTTGAAACAGTCACCAAAGCCATTGATGAGGGAAAGGCAGTCCATACAGCCTACCTCGATCTGGCTAAGGCCTTTGATACAATACCCCACTCGGGTATCATTGAAAAACTCATCAGCTTAAATGTCAACCCATACATCACAAGATGGGTTGCAAACTGGCTGAGTGACAGAACCCACAGGGTCAGAGTTGCTGGCGCCATGTCAGACTCAAAGCCTGTCACAAGTGGTGTCCCAAAGGGCTCAGTCCTGGGCCCACTCTTGTTTGGCATCTACTTTTCCAAGTACAAGCAAACACAGGAGGATTATGGCTGACAAAGTTTGCAGATGACTGCAAACTGGGCCATAGTAGAAAACACATCTGATACAGATATCCTTCAGAAGGGTCTCACAGAAACGGATAACTGGTGCCAGAGCCACGGCCTAAAGTTAAATGCCAAAAAATGCATAGTCATACCCTTTGGGAAAAACAAGGTTACCCCTAGCTACCAAATAGGTGGCAATCCACTGAGCACAGAAGAAGTTATCAGGGACCTGGGGACCCAGGTTGATAGTAGTCTGTCATTCGACACCCATGTAGCTAAAGTAGTTAGGAAGACCTTCTACATTGCCCACCTTATCATGAAGGGATTCTCATCTAGATCAAGGGAGGACATAGTCTCCCTTTACTCATCACTCATCAGACCAGTGATTGAGTACAATGCCCCATTCGGAATGTATCTGACCCGACACTTGCAGCAGCTGGAGAGGCCAAAAAAGTTCCTCACCAAAAGGATAAAGGGTCTCAAAAATCTGTCCTATGCTGCCCGACTGAAAGAACTCCAGCTCTATTCAGTCGCTCAGAGGTGCCCTTTGCCTAACATACAAGGCCATGTCAAACCCAGATTTGATGAATATGCTTCACCTCAAAAAATCTAGATCCATCAGAGCCACAAGGGCGGGAGACTTAAACCTTGACACGGCTATTAATAGGAAGTGCTGGAGGGATACATTCATCACCCAAAGACTCCCTATGCTGTGGAACAAAATCCCGGTACATGTGAGGCAGAGAACCTCGCTGGCCTTGTTCAAGAGAAATCTTGACCAATGGATGGGAGATCACAGATATACCCCAGGGATAACCTCAGTGTCACTGCTCGACAGAGGCACAGCAAAATAATGGGTATAGTTCCCCATACTAAAGGGGTGGCGTAAGCCACAAAACGATGGGCTAGGCTTGTAAATGCCCTCGGGCAGATAGCCAAGTATGAACCTATGAACCTATGAACCTATGAACCTATGTGGTAGTTCATGGGTACAGAGTTTTTACCAAAGTGGATGACACTGCACTTTTTGGCACTGAGCTTGAGGCTATGGCTCTGACGCCAAGCATCTTTCTCAGTGAGGCCCTTCTGTAGGATGTCCACATCATTTGGTGACTTGACTATGGCTTCTAGTTTGCAGTCATCTGTGAACTACATTAGCTAGAGGCCTTCTGTGTTAGCCTGTACTTCAGATAAGTAGATACCAAACAGGAGAGGTCCCAGGACAGAACCCTGTGGTACTCCACTTGTCACTGCTTTGAGGTCAGATTTGGAGTCTGCAACTTTTACAGTGTGGGTTCTGTCAGTGAGCCAGTTGGCAACCCATCTTGTGACGTAGGGATTTATACCTAGTTTAGTGAGTTTAGCTAAAATTCCAGCATGGGGGATGGTGGTCGAAAGCCTTGGCGAGGTCAAGATAGGCTGTGTGAACCACCTTACCCTCATCTATGGCTTTGGTGACTGCCTCAAAGAAGTCGATCAGTTTCAGGAGGCATGATATGCCTTTCACAAACCCAAACTGGGTGGGATCCAGAGTTTTGAGGTTACCAACGTCTTTGATTATGAGTTCCATGATGATACATTCCATGGCCTTGCAGACCAGGCTCATCAGACTAATAGGTCGATAGTTCCAGGGATCAGTGGTGGCTCCCCCTTTGTGGAGTGGGATAACTGTTGCTGTGCGCCATTCAGTGGGCAAAAAGCCTGATGCAAGGCTATTACTGAACATGGTGCTTAAGTGGGGAGCCAGTTTATTCTGAAGTTCATGTAAAACGCAGCCTGGGATGTTTTCCGGTCTCATGGATGCTGTGTTTTTGGCTTTAGAGAGTGCAGCTTTTACATGCATAGATGTGATTACAGGGACTCTGCATTCTTCCTGTATAGATATGGGCCCTATAGGGGGTGAGAGGAGGTAAAGTTAGCACTGAACCTATCTGCCAGGATGTTGGCAATACCAATTGGTTCTGTAATTTATGTGCCTTTGTGCTGTAACTCATAGCAGATCTGGGTGTTGCCATTAAGTTTCTTGACATAGCTACAGAATGTTTTGTGGTTGTCCTTGGAATTAGTAGTGATTTTGTTTTCGTAGCTAACTTTGGAGGATCTTATAAGGGATCTCAGCTTTTTACTGAGGCTGACCAGGGAGCGCCTCCACTCATGGGATTTTACTCTCTTTTGCAACAGTTTCTTCCTTCTGTTGTACAGTTTGTTTATGGCAGGGGACCACCAAATTTGCTTCCTTTTTTTGGAGGATAGTGTCTTCTGTTTGGGATAGCATGATCCATGCACTCGTGTAAGTGCTTATAGAGTGCATTTGTGTAGGATTTAACAGTTGTATTTGTATTGTCCATATGCATGGGTGTCATGAAGTTCACCACTTCTGTCTTAAGACGCATGAAGTTGGCTTTGGAGAAATTTTTTACTGTGGTTTCCTTAATGGGGGGTGGGGCGGGATGTGGATATCAAGGGTGATTAGCTTATGATCGGACCAATGAGGAGTTGACTTCAGGTGTGGAACACCGGTCAATCATGTTGGTAATGGGTAGGTCTAGGATATTGTTGCCCCTGGTGGGGGTGTGGATAAGTTGATCTATGGCATTGGAGTTTATAAATTCCAGAATGCATTGAGCTAAGGAGTTGGTACATGAGTAGTTTCCCAGTTAATGGTGGGGTAGTTGAAGTCGCCCATTATTAGAGTGTTTGGTTTAACCCTAATATTTTCCAGTACATCAAGAAAAGAGGAGTGGGAATCCTGGGGCATGGTGGGGGATCTGTAGTAAGCTGAAATTTGGACTGCAGTTTTGCCCAGAGTTAGTTGCACTTGGATAACCTCAGATGCATTATGCTGAGCAACTAGCCTGGAGGTGTAGATATCCTTAATGAATATGGACACACCTCTGCCTTTGGTGTTTCGGTCCAGGTTACATAGTCAAAAAGTGTGGTATGAGTTATAGCCTGGTAGTGCAGGGATGCTCTCTGGAGCCTTGAACCAGGTCTCAGTCACTGCACAGATATTGGTGTTCTCCATTTCAAGGAGTGCCTTGAGTGAGTGCATTTTAAGATTTTCATATATTATTAAATTTATTGGCTGTAACTTGGCCATGTGATGTAATGTTGGACATATATATTTGTGTCAGTGATGTTTTATGGTAGTCTGATAATGTCGCATGGACAAATGTGCTTAACTACATATTCAAGAGTTGTGCAGAATTTCAGGTATGTTGCTGAATGCTGACCGATTTACTGGTGGAAGCTTTCAGCTTGCTACATTCTATTCCTGGGGACAGCATCTTTTCTGTGTGGCTACTTTTGGTTTTCAGTTTGTTAGAACAACTACTTACAGTAGACACCATTACAAGCACGCAAACAATTTGTAAAGTAATAGACTGTTACTACAACAAAGCTATGTAGTTCATACCTCAGTATACAGCATTCAAATACTAACAGTCATTAATTCATTAATATAGCAGCATTCCAGGACTACTGCTTCCAAGCTCCCCTCTTCTTTCTCTCCTGGCTAACCTTCATACCTTTCTAATTTCTCTCATACACCTAGATTGTAAATGTAACTAATATCTACATCCAGCCTTATGCTGTATGCCTCTCATCCTCCTGGATAATTTCTTTAATATCTTAGTTGCTTTAGTGAATAATTACCTGTTTGACTGCAATTCTACCAGCTGTTTGTTGTAATAGTACCTATTGACTGTAATGCAAATATTTTTCTTGTAATTCTCTATGTGATGTAACTTTGTATTGTGGAGCTTTTCTCCCCGGGCTTCCACTGAAAACAAGCTCTTAAGCCCAGTGGACCTCTCCAGTCACCAAACTGGAATAAATATAAATAAATAAAGTTATACAGTCTGTATATCACAGAAAAGATTCTGACTGAACCAGATATTAACTCAATAAATTTACACAGTACGAGTATTGCCCATCAAAACTATACAGTGTACAAAAAAAGTAAAGCATTCTCATAGGTTCATAGGTTCATAGGTAGGTACTAGGCTATCTGTCTGAAGGCATTTATGAGCCTAGCCAGAATGTGTTGGCTTTTGCCGCCCCCTTAGATTAGTTCCCTGTGCCTCTGTCCAGCAGAGCCACTGAAGTGATCCCCAAGGTAAACTTTCTGTTTCCCATCCACTCATCAAGATTTCTTTTGAAGAGTGTTAGCAATGATTTCTGCCTAACATAGATTGGGATCTTGTTCCAAATCATGGGAAGTCTCTGGGACAGGAATCTATCCCTCCAGCGCATTCTATTTATTGTTGTGGTGAGGTTTAGATCCCTAGAGTTTGTGGCTCAAGGGGATACGTTTTTCTTTAGGTGGAGCATGTCCATCAATTCTGGGTTGGACATGGCCTTGTACATCAGGCAGAGATCACCTCTGAGTAGGCAATATGCAACCGAGTACAGCTGTAATTTCTTCAGTCGGGCTGCGTAGGGCATTTGTTTGAGGCCAGTGATCCCCTTGGTGAGGTACTTCTGTGGTCTTTCCTTCTGTTGCAGGTGTCTTGTAAGGTATATCCCAAATGGGGCATTGTACTCTATGATGGGTCTGATGAGTGATAAGTAGAGGGGCACAATTACCTGTTTTGATCTGGATGCAAACCCTTTTGTGATTAGGTGCACCATGTAGAAGGATTTTCTAACCACTTTGGCAATGGGGTTATCAAAGGTGAGATTACTATCTACTTGGGTCCCCAGATCCCTTATTACGTCTTCCGTATTTAGGGGACTACAAACTATGCGGTAGTTTGTGGGTACTTTGTTTTTTCCAAAGAGGATGACTATGCACTTTTTGGCATTTAGCTTGAGGCCATGATTATGACACCAGGTATCCGTCTCCGTGAGACCCTTTTGGAGGATGACTGTGTCAGCCGGAGAGTCAATTATAGCCCCTAGTTTGTAGTCATCTGTGAACTTGGCCAGCTATAGTCCTCCTGTACTTGCCTGTACCTCTGAGAAGTATATGCCGAACAGGAGGTGTCCTAGGACTGAGCCCTGGGAAACTCCACTTGTAACCGATTTAGAGTCAGACCTAGCTCCCGCAACTCCCACCATGTGGGTTCTGTCCATGAGCCAGTTGGCAACCCATCTTGTGACATAGGGGTATTATGTTCAGGTTGGTGAGCTTGTCTATAATACCAGAATGGGGAATTGTGTCAAAGGCCTTTGCGAGGTCTAGGTAGGCTGTGTGTACCACCTTTCCCTCATCTATAGCCTTGGTAACTTTCTCAAAGAAGTCCACCAGATTTAGGAGGCATGATCTGCCCTTAACAAAGACAAACTGGGTAGGGTCCAGTGTTTGGAGGTTCCCAATGTCTCTGTTAATGAGTTCCATGATGATGCACTCCATAGCCTTGCAGACCAAGCTAGTCAGGCTTATAGACGATAGTTCCCGGGGTCTGTTGTGGCTCCACCTTTGTGGAGTGGAATAACCACTTCTGTGCACCACTCTATGGGTACGTAGCCTGAGGAGATGCTGAGTTTGAACAGTGTGTTTAGGTGAGGGGTTAGTTCATCGTTGAGCTTGTGTAGGATGCATCCTGGGACACCGTCTGGTCCCATTGATGCTGTATTTTTGGCTTTGGAAACGGCTGTTTTAACCCGAGTGTCTGTGATTTCAGGGACTCTACATTCTTCTGGCATGGTTATGGGCCCTCTTGCGGGTGAGAGCGGGATGAAGTTTGCCCTGAGCCTGTCTGCCAGGATGTTGTCGATATCGGTCGTTTCAATGTATTTTGTGCCATTCTGCACTGACTGCGAGCAGATATGAGCATTGCCACTTAGATTCTTGACATAGCTAAAGAATGCCTTGTGGTTATCTTTGGAGTCCTTGGCAATTTTTCTTTCAAAGCTCACCTTGGATGATTTTATGAGGGATCATAGTTTCTTGCTGATACTGATCAGGGATGTCTTCCCTTCTTGGGATTTTGCTCTTTTCTGTACTAGTTTCCTCCTTCTATTTTATAGCTTGTTTATGGCAGTAGTCCACCAGGCTGGTTTCCTTTTCTTGGAGGAGTGAGTCTTGGTTTTGCTTGGGATGGCATGATCCATGCATTCTTGTAGGTGCCTGTATAATGCATTAGTAAAGGATTTTACAGCTTAGACAGCATTATCCTTCAGCATGGGGGCTTTGAAACTTTCCACCTTGGTCTTAAGTATGTGAAGTTTGCTTTTGAAAAGTTTTTCACTGTGGTTTTCTTGTCCGGGGGTGGTGGCAGAATGTGGATATCCAAAGTGATTTGTTTATGGTCAGATCTAACCAGCGAGGGGTTGACTTCCGGTGTGGAACACCGGTCACCCATGTTGGTGATGACCAGGTCCAATATGTTGTCACCTCTGGTGGGAGTGTTGACCAGTTGAACCAGAGCGTTTGAGTTTATAAATTCTAGGAAATGTTGGGCAAGGGAGTTAGCACTTAAGTAGTTCTCCCAGTTAATTTTTGAGTAATTGAAATCACCCAATATTAGGATGTTTGGTAGGACCTTTATGTTTTCCAGTGTTTCCAGAAATGCGGAATGGAGGTCCTGGGACATGGTGGGTGATCTGTAGCAAGCTACAATTTGAATTGCAGTTTTGCCCATTGTTAGTTGCATGTGGATGATCTCTGTAGCATCGTGCTGTGCCACTAACCTAGAGGTGTGGGAATCCTTGATGAATATGGATACGCTCCTGCCTTTTGTATTTTGGTTTGGGTTCTGTGGCCAAAATGTATGGTATGAGTTGTAGCCTGATAGTGCTGGGGTGCTCTCTGGAGCCTTAAACCAGGTTTCTGTTACTGCACACATATCAATTTTTTCCATACTGAGGAGTGCCTTGAGTGCATGCATTTTGAGGTTCAGACTTCTGGCATTGAGTAGCATTACCCTCAGTTTTTTGTTACTTGTGCTATTTATGGCAGTGGGTTTGTCTTTTGAGCCTTGCCTAAAAAAGGCACTATGGGGGTGGCAAGAGCCTTGGCCAGTATTCGAAAGCCTAAGGGTGACAGGTGCAAGCCATCTCTAGTGAAGCAGCATGGCTTGTTGAGCATGTCATCCCAGGCTGACAGACACTGGATCCCCTTTGAATGACTCCAGAAACTTAGCCAATTGTTGAAATTGAGAATTTTGTTTTCTTTATACCGTGGTATCATTCTTGGTGATGGCAGGATGCTACTCAGGGTCAGGGTCATACCGGCCTGAGCTATGTGATCAGAGAGCTCTTCCATATCTCTTTTCATGTAGTCCAGAGAGGTAAAGCTCAGGTCATTCACACCAACATGGACAATGACAGAGTCATATTTGTACTTGTTCTGTAGTGACCTGAGTTCTTGTGTTATGTGGCAGATCCTGACACCCGACAGGTAGCTAACAGTAACCTTCTCCTTATTCAGTCTAGTGAGTGGGGTTTCAGTGTGTATGACTATAGAGTCACCTATTACTAGTATGTTGGGTATGTTATTTTGCCTTAAGGACTGTGATTGCATGGCACACTGTTTTTTATGAAGTATGTGTTTCATGGTTTGTGTTGGGGGGTGGAGGTTGCTTGGATGTTTGCTTTGGAGGTCTCTGTTGGTTTTGCAGATTTTTATTTAGAGCCACCGAGTATGTTTTCATATATTTATGTGTGTTTTTTTCCAGTGCTGCTTTAATGGGTTTATGTGAGACTGGTGGTGTGATGCAAGTATTTCCCTTCTCCTCTTGACTGTCTGATCCAGTCTTGGCTTGAGAGAGCTTAGCCTCCAGTTTGGCTGTATAATTGCATCTCTCACATGTATTAGTGTTTGGTGGTAGGAGGAAGGGGTTGTCTGTGTACATGAGGCAGTTATAGCATTGCCTCAAAATGCCCAGATTCACCAGTTGGACTGGAGAGTACACCTGAAACTGCCCTTTGGACATGCCTGGATAGGTACAGTGAACTGTTTTACTGGATGGCTGGTAAGGTCGAATAGAGAGCCTTGTCCTTCTGTACAGTACAGGATAAGTGTTTGCTATAAGTTTTGAGTAAGTGCCAGGCTGAGTAATGAGTGGCTTGAGTGCTTAAGTTGAAAGTTTGTCTAGTTCCAAGGGAAAAATTGAAGAGGAGACTTTGAGGAGCTGGGAATAGTTTTACCCTAGCTAACCGGTGCTGCCTGGCACGCAAAACTGGGCAAATACGATATTTAAAGAAGTGAAATGAAAGAGATAGAAATTAGCCAAAATGGCCAATAAACTACTAATTTCTGGGCTGAAATCACTCCTCCAGGGACAGACAGGATGCTCAAAGCTCTCCTCTCTCACAGGTGAACAGAGAACTTCCTTCTATCCAAGTAAGGTATGGGCAAACACAGAGATTTGTAACACAGCCCTGAATTCAGCACTAACCTGAAAACTGGACTATACTAGCTTAGAAAGGTGGGAAACAAGTATTATATATATATATATATATATATATATATATATATATATATATATATATATATATATATATATATATATGGGTTCATGTCTATGGATCGACAACTCACTATATCGACATCCACTTCACCGACATCGAAAATAATCGTCACCGCAAATCATGGACATTTAACAGGTAAGAGATTTAAATTTAGCTAATCATGCCTAGCTAATCATGCCTACCAGACATGCATAACACTGCCATACTTACTAAAACATGGTAGGCATGATTAGCGAATTTAAATGTCTTACCTGTTAAATGTCCGTGTTTGCGGTGTCGATTATTTTAGAAGTCGGTGAAGTGGATGTCGATATAGTGAATTGTCGATCCATAGACATGAACCCGCATATATATATATATATATATATATATATATATATATATATATATTAGAAAACAAAGCAGATACACTCAAAAAATCACTTTAAATGCACAGAAAAGGATACTTATTGTTATATATCACAGATCAGAGTTGTAGTCAATGCCCCTAGTACTAAAGTAGGAAGAAACACAAATACTGTAAAAGCAGATGAATAAAGTATATATATATATATATATATATATATATATATATATATATATATATATATATATATATATATATATATATATATATGGGTCTGCTTCTATTTGCTGACAGCCCATTTCACTGAAACCCATTTGGCTGACAGCTCATTTCATCGACAAACATTCTAGGTGGGGGGCTGCACCCCCCACACCCCCCCAACTATATATACCAACTCCACAGTCGCACAACAGTGGGGAGGGGGGCAAAACCCAGGTTTTTGCCTTGAATACTTTTGTCAATGAAATGAGCTGTCAACCAAATGGGTTTCAGTGAAATAGAAGTAGACCCATATATATATATATATATATATATATATATATATATATATATATATATATATATAGATAGATATACATATATATATATATATATATATATATATATATATATATATAGATAGATAGATAGATATATGATCTCACTGTACTTGGCTAAATGAGCAAATGTGATGGACCGAGGAGAAGTGTACAGACTTACAGGAAGGGCGGGCAACTCCAGAGCCAGCAACACTTAATACCAACACAAGAACAGGGAGTGAGGGTGGGAACCAACTGCAGAGAGACACAGAGCACACTCTTCAGAAAAACACAATTAGGAAAAATGGAAACACAGTACTTTTAAAACTGCAAGTTTGTACTTAACAGAATATTAAAACGCACTACTGCAAGTTTCACTTAGCTTCAGCTTCTAATGCAGATGTTTGTAACCAAGCAAGTCTCTCAGGAGTTGAGCATAAAATACTGCTGCACACTGTCACATGAAACTACAGGTGATACCAACGTATTAAATGCAGCATCTACACAAGCAGAAAGGTATACACTAATATAGCAATAACCCACGCCTGAGTGTGGGTAATGCTGGATTTACCCATGGTTGGTGTGGTTTGGTCACGAGGGCGAAGCCTGAGTGGCCAAACAAAGGCAACCGTGGGTAAATCCAGCATTACCCACACCCAGAAGTGGGTTATTGCTATTATACAATGACATTATTTAAGAAAAAAAATTAATTTTCTTAAATAATGGCATTGTATAATGTCTCCTTGCTGCCCTTCCACAGCTGTCTGGTATTCTGCGGCAGTTCTGATGTACTGTGCATGTGTATGACTACGCAGTACATCAGAGCTATGGGCAAAAGCAATGTGGAAAGCAAGAGCTCCATTGCTTTTTAAAAACTGTTTTGTTATGTTAAATGGGTTTAACATAGCGAGACAGCTTTAAAAAAAAGCAACAGAGAATCTCTGTTGCTTTTTTAAAGCTGTCTCACTATGTTAAACCCATTTAACATAGCGAGACAGTTTTGAAAAAAGCAACGGAGAAAACAAGATCAACGTTGCTTTTTACAAACTGTCTTGCTATCTTAAAGGAGTTTAACATAGCGAGACAGCTTTTAAAATAGCAATGGATATTCTCAATTGCTTTTTTTTTAAAGCTGTCTTGCTATGTTAAACTCATTTAACATAGCGAGACAGTGTGAAACTACGAAAAAAAAGAGTTATAGTAATGGAAAAAGTCCGGTGACCGGACTTTTTTTCCATTAATATAACTCTGATTTACAACGTGCATGCTGACCAATCAGCGTGCACGTTTTTGAATATTAATGGGGGGGTTGTTGTATAAATGACCTTACTTAAGTAGCTGAGCTTGCAGTGTCATGTGACAGTGTGCAGCAGTAAAGGGAAGTAGGAATATCAGACAGGAGCTGAGTTTGTAGTGTCATGTTACAGTGTGCAGCAATAAAGGGCAGTAGGTATACCGGATAGGAGCTGAATGTGTAGTGCCATGTGACAGTGTGCAGCAGTAAAGGGAAGTAGGTATATCAGACAGGAGCTCAGCTTGTAGTGTCATGTGACAGCATGCAGCAGTAAAGGGAAGCAGGAATACTGGACAGGAGCTGAGTTTGTAGTGTCATGTGACAGTGTGCAGCATTAAAAGGAAGTAGCAATACCAGACAGGAGCTGAACGTGTAGTGCCATGTGACAGTGTGCAGCAGTAAAGGGAAATAGGAATATCGGACAGGATCTCAGCCTGTAGTGTCATGTGACAGCATGCAGCAGTAAAGGGAAGTAGGAATACCGGACAGCAGCTGAGCATGTAGTGTCATGTGACAGTGTGCAGCAGTAAAGGGAAGTAGGAATACCAGACAGGAGCTGAGTGTGTAGTGTCATGTGACAGTGTGCAGCAGTAAAGGGATGTAGGAATACCAGACAGGAGCTGAGTGTGTAGTGTCATGTGACAGTGTGCAGCAGTAAAGGGAAGTAGGAATACCGGATGGGAGCTGAACATGTAGTGTCATGTGACAGTGTGCAGTGGTAAAGGGCAGTAGGAATACCAGATAGGAGCTGAATGTGTAGTGTCATGTAAAGTGTGCTGCGGTAAAGGAAGTAGAAATACCAGACAGGAGCTCAGAGTGTAATGTCATGTGACAGGGTGCAGCAGTAAAGGGAAGTAGGAATACCAGACAGGAGCTGAGCGCGTAGTGTCATGTGACATGGTGCAGCAGTAAAGGAAAGTAGGAATACCGGACAGGAGCTGAGCATGTAGTGTCATGTGACAATGTTTAGCAGTAAAGGGAAGTAGGAATACAGGACAGGAGTTGAGCAGGTAGTGTCATGTGACAATGTGCAGCAGTAAAGGGATGTAGGAATACCGAACAAGAGCTGAGCGTGTAGTGTCATGTGACAGTGTGCAGCAGTAAAGGGAAGTAGGAATACCGAACAGGAGCTGAGCGTGTAGTGTCATGTGACAGTGTTTAGCAGTAAAGGGAAGTAGGAATACCGGATGGGAGCTGAACGTGTAGTGTCATGTGACAGTGTGCAGCAGTAAAGGGAAGTAGGAATACTGGACAGGAGCTGAGCGTGTAGTGTCATGTGACAGTGTTTAGCAGTAAAGGGAAGTAGGAATACCGGATGGGAGCTGAATGTGTAGTGTCATGTGACAGTGTGCAGCAGTGAAGGGAAGTAGAAATACCAGATGGGAGATGAACGTGTAGTGTCATGTGACAGTGTGCAGCAGTAAAGGGAAGTAGGAATACTGGACAGGAGCTGAGCGTGTAGTGTTATGTGACAGTGTGCAGCAATAAAGGAAAGTAGGAATACCGGACAGGAGCTGAGTGTGTAGTGTCATGTGACAGTGTGCACCAGTAAAGGGAAGTAGAAATACTGAACAGGAGCTGAGCGTGTAGTGTTATGTGACAGTGTGCAGCAGTAAAGGGCAGTAGGAATACCAGACAGTGGGGCTGCTATGACTTAATTAAATAGACACTAAGCAAGAGATAACAGATGAATGTGTTAGTGTGTGTGTGTGTGTGTGTGTGTGTGTGTGTGTGTGTGTGTGTGTGTGTGTGTGTGTGTGTGTGTGTGTGTGTGTGTGTGTGTGTGTGTGTGTGCACGCATGTGTGTGTGTGTGTGTGTGTGTGTGTGTGTGTGTGTGTGGGGGGGGAGGGGGTTTGAAGTCAGTTTCCATAACACAAGTTACTTCACAAAAAACAATGGAGACTTCTGTATATCACTGTTGCTGTATTTCACATCTTACAAAGACAGTGGAGGTAATCAGTGCTTGTTTGCACACTTCAAACAGCTTTCCCAAGGTAAGAAATTACTTCTAAGTTCATAGATTACCACTAGGCTATCTGACCTTGTGGGCCGTTTTAAACCTAGCCAATTACCACATGTGAGAAGCAAACCCTGCACCTTGTGTCTGTAAGGTAAACACCTTGACCGTTAAGGCAACCTCCCACTTACCTGTTATTTTGTATAATAGGAGTGGCAGAAATAAAAAGACCTTCATTTTGTTGGATGTTAAAATGTAATAAAAGTGCTATCCCACACCACCTCCCTGGATGCTGGACTGCAATCAGTAAGGGAAAATGAAACCAAGCAACTGTAATGGAAATAAAACCAGGAATCAGTAATGGAAAATGAAACCAAGCAACTGTAATGGAAATAAAACCAGTTGATTTTTGATCTTTTGTCACCAAAAAAAAAAATGTGCTACCTGCCAAGATACACACGGGAACAAATCTTGCCCTCTGTGTATTAGCAGAATAAAGGTCTTGTGTGATTATCAGCTTTAAACAAATGTAAGTAAATTAAGTAACAATGGTTTACATGATTTTTTGATTACCCTTTTAAAAATATTGTTCCCTGCGCTCATTGGCAATGATCTCAGAATTTTAAGGAGTCTGCTTCAGTTAACTTATATTTGCCAATGAAAAGTAGGGACTCAGCTGTTACACTTCAGACTGGGATGTATATTAAGGCAGTGCTTTGCTTCAGTGTAAAAATGATGTGCAGTCTGCGCAGTGGTATGTGCCCAAATGTGGTAAGAAGAGCTTCCATGTAGTCAAATATTGAATAATGCATTGTGCTCCCTCCCCAAAATGATCTGTTCCATCTTAGGCAGTCACAGATGACAATAAAAATAATTATCAAATGACACAGACGCAGTCTGATAAACTGATGGAGGATGTGAATCATGAAAATTTTTGCAGCCATTAAAAACAATGTGTGATGTAGTTGGCTGACACAAACTGAAATACTTCAGGAACCTGATGACAGCGATGGCTATTTCAGCAGATCTCACAAGATGATTTTACCCTACAATCTGTAGTTGTGGTCAGACAGTGGTATGAAAATGTAGTTAGTAGTAAAGCTCCAAGGGGAAATGGTTTACCACAACTTCCTTTTTTTATTTATTATCACAAAACAAATTGTTTGCTATGCATGCCATCAGCTTCTGAAAAAAAAACCCCCATAATATCTGATAAAATGTACTACAGCATTCTAGTCCAAATCATATTACATTTTTGCAATGGACCTAGCTTTGATGACTGCAATAAATAATTAGAGTAAGGAAGTTTTGCTGATATTTTATAGTGTGCCAATAAGTCAGTTAAATAACATCTGCTGATAATGGTTTTGTCTTTATGCATTTATGATTCCCTTTTGAGTAAAAACATTCCGGTTCCTTCTTTTGCTCTAAAATCTAAAAAAAAATAGAGATGTGGCACTCAATGTGTGGCAATTTTCACTGTATGATAGCAAGGTAGAATGTATAAAATAGACAAATACAGCAATAGTAATGCAATTCTGTACATCTGTTACCTATGGGCACTGTTTGGCTTTGTTACCTAAAAAATAATTTCCATTGTGGATAATGCAGAGGAATACAGGATTTGATTACAACTCAGGACAGCTTAACAAATACAGTCTATCCATTGCCAAATTATAGTTCCTCCTTTATCAGCACCAAATTACTCTTTTATCCATTCACAAATAACTACGGTATTATATGTGGAACATTCATTCTTGAATCTTGCTAGCATTTTTTAATGCACTGCATTGTCATAAAAGTTCACCCATAATCCTTTTAGTGAAAAAGTACTTTGTCAAGCCTCCCTGAGTTAACAAGTACATACATTTCAGTTTGTGTTCTGTTACTTACAGTCACATCTTTTAAAAAACTATTAGACACACAAATACTGCTAATATAACTGAGAGAATGACAGGTTTCTGTCAAGTTTACACTTTACCTTTTAAGGTTCTGCAATTTTAAGTTCTTGTTGTCACTTTTTATATGATGTTTGGTACAGAAGCCATTGCTAGTGTGGAGATTCAAAGATGGCCGCTGTTCTGTAAGCACTGCTAATCCTTAGCTCCTCTAAATATCTGGAATAAAATCAACCCAGAAGATTATCCAGAACCAATTTTGACAACATTTCTTGAAATATCAACTCTAATTAACTCTGAATTAAAGTTACCAAGAAGAGACCAGTTCAGTCTATAATCAATCGGGGAGGGTGGCCTAATGGTTAAGGTGTTTGCCTTACAAACAAAGGTGTGGGTGCAGGGAGTCTCACAAGGTTTAATTGGCTAGGCTTAAAATGGCTTGCAAGGGCAGTTAGCCTAGTACTAACCTATGAACTAAGACTGATAAGGATACAGAGAGATTACCTTAAGTTGTGTGCCACCGCAGTTTTGCATACTGAATAATTACACTCAAAACCGAAGACAGTTACCACTACAGGATGTTGAAAGAAGATAAAAACATGGACACTACCACATCTAAGACTAAACTTTCAGATTTACTATCTCCTGAAAAAGATTTGAATTCAAAAAGGCAGAAGATATTAAAACAACCAGATCCAGCTAAAACTGGAAACAAAAGTAAACCTGATCAACCAGCCAATCTGGAGGATATTAAGGCAGCTTTACTTCCCATCCAAAAAGCAATAAAAGAATTAACTGTACAACTACAAGCATTTGGAAGTACCTTTAACCAAATAATGGACAGATTGGATAAATAAAAAAGAAAGAGAAAAAAAGAATTAGGTTGGGAGGGTGGCCTAATGGTTAAGGTGTTTGCCTTGCAAACACAAGGTGCAGGATTTGATTCTCACAAGGGATAATTGGCTAGGCTTAAAATGGCTCACAAAGGGCAGTTAGCCTAGTACCAACCTATGAACTATGAACTATGAACTAAATCTGAAACCAAGATTATGGAAAATGAGGAGAAAATAACTAATAACAAAAAAATCTGACTCTCATGAAAAAGAAATTCAAAACATCCAAGAAAAGATCACAGACCTGGAAGCAAGATCCAGAAGGAATAATATTATCATAAGAGGCATCCCAGAATCTGTAAATCACAATGAATTAATTCCTTCTATCATACAAATTTCCAGCATACTAGTCAAAGAACCTGGAATAGCAAAACAAATAATAGTTGAAAGAGCACACAGAGCACTAAGAGAGAACCAAGGTACATACAAACCCAGACCTGTCTATGCAAAATTATTAAACTTCCAAGATGTTAACAAAATCCTGATGACTGCAAAAAAAAGTGGAGGAACTGTTAACCGGAACAATAATACAATTTCACTGGTCCAAGATCTTCCCCTCCAAATAAGACAAGCAAAACAGCTCCTTTCCCTTTATTGTAAGTTCCTGATCAAAAGAAAAATAAAATTCCAAATGAAATACCCTAACACCTTAATTTTCTACTCAGAAGGTGTTGAATACACGCTTGCTAACCAAAAGGAAGCCAAAAAAAACTTTTTTGCTGTTTTTAAGAAAATACCAACATTGGATCAGATCACTAAATATATTCACCAGAATGATGTCTGAATACTGGATGAACGATCGATCACTTTTCAACCCTCTGAGACTGTTTTTTGCATTCCTGCTGTATTGCTGGTCATTTGTAGGCCTCTACCAATAGATTAGTAGTACTAATGCCTCATAATAAAAGCCACGAGGCCATCCGAGGAAAGTTAGACCCACTTCCGCAATTACTCTTTCTCACGACAGGAACTAAAATATGTTGCCATGCTCTACATCAGGTTACTTAAAACTGTGACACTTCCGGGACATTCAGCTGGCTTCAATGGTCCCCCTACGCATATTCAAGCTGATGGAACCCTCCATGGAGCGAGCGACGAGTATTTTCCTGATCGCAGAAATCACAAACTGCGGAAATCTACAAGAAGATCATTGGTCAAAAGTCCGTTCCTTCTAAGTAAGAAATATGTGGGAAAAAAATAAAAATATTGATATTTTTTGTCAAGGGGCTCTAAACAGTTTTAACAAAAAGTGAAAGCAATAAATGAATAAATAGAAGGCAGTTAGCCATACATAGTAACCTGCCTGCTGTCTCTCATACAGTACATCGATATGTCTCTTTATATTAGTATAATTCTCATGATATTAGCAGAATTTGTATTAAATATATGTTACCAGGCAGTTTTAAGTATAATATTCCTGAGATTTTGGAACTGCCTCATTTGGTATGAAATGCAATGTGCCCTTTTCTGTTCCATTTTCTGTGTACAAAAATCATTTTTATGATGATTTCTTTAAGAAAGGAACTACTGCATCTTGCTGGGTTTCTTTTAACATATTCTGTTTAAGCTGCGCCCATTCTTTCACCTTTCCTCGTGCAATCTTTGAGACAGCATCTAATGTAGTCCTACTTTTTGCATCATCCTTTTGTCTGCAAGCATATTCACCAGCTGCTTAATTTGTCATCATAGCCCCAGAGGTAAAAAAGCATTAAAGGCTTTTAAAAGCCATCCCAACACGTCTAAAGCAGTTTACACACAAAGCACGTCCTGTCATATGAATCAGCGGCTATTCATGCTTGAATACCGAGCATAACTGTTCAAATAAGTAATAACTGAACCGCTGAGAAATAAGATATTCTGTGCTATAAATCTTTATAGCACATTAGTCTAAAAAGGAAGTTGAATAATGTTAACTATTTAATGTATGTATTCAGATAACATGTTTAAATTCAAACTGCCATAACTCAATAAGCACATATAAAGAGAATTACCTGTTGCAATACATAAAATCACGACGTTACTTTTGATCACATTCAGCCCCACTTACTGAGAACACCCGATAAATAGAGTACTTCTGTGTAATTGACATATGGGCTGCCAAACAGCTTTACAAACAAATATGTTATGTTTTAATTACCAATTAATGTTTATAATTCCTTTGCTATAATAAGTCCACACAATATGTACTACATTCATTTTAAATGACTGAGTGGACATAGACACCCATCACTTATAAAACAGTTAATTCTCTGCTGACCAAAGGATGAAGTTGCTAGATGTTATTTATAAATTTTCAAAATACTACAACAGCTGTCTTGTGTTGGAAATCAGCTAATTAATCAAATGACACTACCTAACATCTGTTTTTAAAGGTTGAAATAACTGGGAAAGTACACACACATTAATTACATTATAACCTGGCTGTTTAGAGATCTAAAGTTATCTGATATTAACTAAATGTCCCCTCTAAAGATTGTTTGCTTTCTCCAGCCTACATACATATACTATCTAATCCTGAGCAAAGATTATAACCAATTATTGTTTTAGACTTTTGATCTAAGCTTTGTAATGATCCCATGAGCTATATGCCTACTAACCTTCTGTGAGACATAATTGCAAACCTTAAATGTCTACAATAAAATATAATAAACATATTATATTAATGTAAATGACTTGGAGAAGGGAACTTCCAATAAATATGGTGTGGGACATATTAATAAGACTCATGGAGAAGCAATAATATTGTGCTATGTTAAAAACTGCACAAAACCCTGGGGTAGTAGTAATATGAAAAGAAACTTGTTTTATTAAATAACAGACACTAGAGACAATCTAGAATGTATTATATATTTGCAATGATTGCTCATATGTACAATATAGTGATATATTTCCTATACCTGTAAGCGGAACCCCCCCAAACAAAATAGCTTGGCTGAGCTTCACAGATAACAGATGAATCACTATGGATTTACAGTCTTATGCATGGCATAAAGGGAAAGGAATTAATGTTAAGGGAGTGGAGAGGGACAGAATACAAAGGAGAACATATAAAATAATCTTAGCTCTTAGTATTAAAATAATGAAAGGATATAGTTAACAGCTCTACTAATATCTTCTAGTATATTACTATACCATACTAATGCTTATAAATCTATTTGTACTAAAAACCCTGGTTCAATCGACCTTTACTTATTATAACGGTTTTACTAAGACCTTCCCAAATTACATCTCTCATTTATTGCTAATCACATAGAATGTACACTTCAGTTATTCTATCAGATACATGTAAACACGTTGAGGAGTTTAGGTATACTTTAGTGGTGCTTCTTAGGGAATTAGCTTGTTAAGCTTTGAATATGTAGAGAAAACCTTTGCAGGGATACTAGTTCACATTTTTTACTTAAACATGACAACCCAATTTATAATTATTATGCTGTACTACAGATCTATAAAACTAATAACGACTTACTCCCTGCATTATTCCTGATCCAAGGGGGTAGTGGTTAGGCACTGGCTGGGGACGGGAATAAAAGGATGCTTTCTTAATTTAATTTTATCAATACATAAACAGAAATCATCATCACAAACAACCACTCTAGACTTATTTCACAAACAACCCAATTACATAAATGTGGGAATTTGATTCATGGAATATCAAAGGGCTCCAGAATAAGAAGAAAGGAAAACTTTTCTTATACCTTATTCTGAAAATGAAATTGAACTTCATAATGGCACAGGAAACACATTTATCACTTGAGCAATGGTCAGAAATTAAGGAGAAAAAATGGATAAGGGATATCATAGCTTCTGAAGGCAGATTGAACAGTGCCGGGGTAGCTATAATAATTAAAAACAGCTCCAAGACAAAATTTTAGAAACCCAAGTGGACAAAGAGGGGGGATGGTGCTATGTAACTATTCTAACTCAAAATCTTCATAAACCTCTTCTCATCCTTAATGTTTACTCCCCTTGTAAAAAACAACATATTTTCTTTGCCTCTTTATACCGTATCTTAAATAAATTCCAAGATTATTACATGATTCTAGGTGGAGACTGGAACACATATCTAAATCCTGAACTAGACAAAACAAGTTCAAATTCAATAGCAAGCTCACCTAGCACTAAAAAAAGTTTTCAGGATTACAAATTATATGACCCTTTTAACTACGGAGATAGTATAAATAAATCCAACTGATTCACATTTTACTCCCAATGCCACAAAATGTGGTAAAGAATAGACCTTTTTCTTATTTCAGATGCATTTATTAAACTTGCCCCGAAAATGACCATCCACACTAGATACCTCTTGGACCACTCCAAAATTACTTTAAACCTCAGTGGAATTGCAATGAATAGCACAATGAAAAAAAGGATACAATTGGTCTTTGAACCCCAACCTTTTAACCAAAAAGGAAATAATAAATTATAGTCAATCCTTATTCAAATCAACCCTGTCTATCATTCTTAACTCTCAATTACCTTTGGATATTGAGTGGGCGGCAACCAAAGCGCAAATTAGGAGAATACTTATTAAAAATCAACCTACTATAAAAAAATCCACCTTAAGGAAGAACAGGAATTAGAATCCAAAATTCAAAAACTTGAGAATAACCTATTAACAAATTATAAAACTCAAACTGAAACCGAAATCCTGAAACTTCAAAAAGACCTATACCTATTACATAACAGCAAGTTATCCTTCTATGAAACCCAAACCCTAGCTAACTATTCTAACGAAGTGCAAATACCATCTCGAGCACTGGCCAGAATTATAACCCAAACTAAATTTTCCTCCCAAATATCAGAAATACTTTATGAAAACAAACATTACACGAATATTGAAGATATTAATAAAATCTTCGAACGAATATATTCACAGACCTATAGAGACCAAATATCAATAGCCCCAAAAGAAGAAAGAACCAGTTTCCTTCAAAGACTCAATTTCCCGAAACTAGATTCAAAACAACAGGAAAGGTTAATTGAACCTATCTCTACCAATGAAATACGCGCAACAATTCAACAAATGAAATCACATAAAACTCCAGTCCCAGACGGTCTCACAGCTGAATTCTATAAAACCTTCTCCCCTATCTTAACTCAAATTCTGTCCCATATACTGAACTATATAATAAACTATAAAATTAATGACCTGCACTTTAATGCATCTAAAACTATTTTATACTCAAAGAACAAGCTGACCCAAAAAACTCAGATAGCTATAGACCTAGCTCACTATTAAACATTGACACTAAAATACTAACATCCATACTTGCAAACAGATTGAAAAACTTAATAGATAAAATTATTTCCCTTGAACAATCTGGTTTAACAACACTCAGACAAACGAGTGATAACACACTAACTCTTAATACTTTAATCTCTCACGCTAAACACTCTAACCTAAATGTATAGGCTCTAATTATAAATGCTAATAAAGCCTTTGATAGGGTAAATATAGAATCTTTACTCCAAACATTGCCTTACTTCAATATTCTGCAAAAATGTATCCAGAGCCTGCAAATTCTATACAATAAGCCCTATACATCTCTATATATTAATAAAACTTGGTCAAAGAGAATTTCAGTTAAAAATGGAACTCGTCAAGGATGCCCTCTATCTCCTATACTCTTTAACTTATATCTTGAACCACTCTTCTTAAATATTAAACAAAATCTTTACCATAACCCCCCAATAATATTTAACACCAAAATCTTTCTCGCAGCCTCTGCAGATAATTTGAATATCTGTTGTACTACACCAATCTTAGAAGTAGACAAAATATTATCTGCTATAGAACACTTCTCAAAAATATCACATTACAAATTAAATCTTAAAAAAACTAGCATATTTCCTTTAAACAACCCTAAACTATTCTCACTTTTATCCCTAATAGGAAAAATAAAAACAAAAGAGATAATCAACTATTTAGGCATTACTTTTTCAACAAACAATGAAGATTTCTACTCAAATAATATAACTGAAAAATGGCAGAATATTATTTTAGACCTTAACAGGTGGAAAAATCTAAAACTACCTTTCCTGGCAAGTCTCAGTAATTAAAATGAATGTATTACCCAGATTACTTTATATATTCATGACTACTCAATTAAACATACCTAATAAATTTTTTAGACAAATTCACACTTTGCTCGCAAAATTTTTATGGGAATCTAAAAAAAACAGAATCTCATATACTAAACGTTTGATCCCAAAAAGTAAAGGTGGCTTAGACCTTCCCAACTTCGAGACTTATTACCTAATTACGAATGCTAATAGAGTACTCCAAATAGCTGAATACAACCCAAAGAATAAAGACTGGTCCCCGATGTGGATAATAATATACCAAAAACATATCAAAATCTTGGATATCAACCCCAAAGCCCTACCCTTTCTAAACACCACTTTAATGAAATTGTGTAATATAACAGAACCCCTTAAACACTCTATATCACTAACTCAAAAACTCTTTAAACGTTTAAATCTGGCACAAACTATGATGATGTTACAACCTTTGCACAAAAATCCCAACCTTAAAATAAACAATCAGACCCGAAACCTGAATCCCTTTCCTAGATTAATTAAGATAACCATTCAAGATATATACCCATTTCTAAACGGTTCTATACAAGAAATGAGGAATTAATTGAACCTTCCCAAATCCTATCTAGTGATTCTAAGGCAAATTAAAGAATTATGTTCCATCTATCTACAAAACTGCAACATAACCAACAATGATTTATTACCTTGTAATTCCCTTTGGAAGACCATCATTTCAACTAAAAAATGTATCACTAATTCATATAAATTAATCAAAGACATTAAATTCCAAAAAAGACATACTTGTTTCGGACTTTTGGAGAAAGAATAATCCATCCACTGATAACCTTCAACTAATTCAAGCAATTAATTTAACAAATAAATCCATACCCCTTAAAAAACTGGCATTTACCCAACTTATGATCTATAACAACGCATATTTCACTCCCGTTATTTTACATAAATTTAACTCTATGAAATCTCCTCTTTGTCCACACTGCAAAATTCTGTTGGCTCATATACTCCATCTTTTCTGGAACTGTAAGTGTGTATTTAAACGTTGGAACTGCCTTAAATTTCAGTTACAAAAAATGGGCAATCATCCACACTCACCTGAGAATTTACTCTTCTACATATCCTACCAAATAATATCTCTAAAACTCAAGCAATTACTATGATTAATCTTTTTCTCTTAATAAAACTCTATATAGCAACCAATTGGCTTGACCTAACTAACATCTCCTGGGAGAATTTTAGATTAATGGCAACCAAGCATCTCTTAGCCCATAACATTTTAATTGACAAGGGGAATAAAAACATCAAACACATGAAATTATGGGAACAAATCTTTAATATTATTCTTGCTTAGCTCATTACAGTGTAGTAAACTTAATTACATATAAAATGTTCCATATTAACCTATATTTATAGCCCACAAAACTTTTCTTCTTTTTCTTCTCCCTCCTTTTTATAATGCATATTTCTAATCACAATAACTGTCACTGAACTGTAACAGTTTCTCTCCTGAGTATTGAAAGCATATATGTATATAATGTAAATAGTATTGGTTGATTGTTTTACTTCCTATTGTACTACCAACAATGTATAACAACTTCTTTCTCTGAAGTGGTGTTACCTCTACTTATTATAATATGTTTGCTATCTTATATCAATGAAAATAATAAAGAATTATTGAAAAAAAAAAAGAAGCCATTGCTAATGTGCAAAGGGGGTAGTAACCCCTGACACAAGCTGCTAGGCAGCCACAGAAGAGGTGCTGATCAGTCTACAGGTAGTTTTGGACTTTCACTGATCATTCAAGCAGCCAGAATGTAAATTAAACTGTAGATGCTGAAATAGTTTTTCAAACAGTGTTGGCAGTGTGTATGTGTTCATGTGTGTGTGTGTGTGTGTGTGTGTGTGTGTGTGCGTGTGTGTGTGTGTGTGTGTGTGTGTGTGTGTGTGTGTGTGTGTGTGTGTGTGTGTGTGTGTGTGTGTGTGTGTGTGTGTGTGTGTGTGTGTGTGTGTGTGTGTGTGTGCGTGTGTGTGTATCTATGTCTCTGGTACTGTGTGAATTTAAGGTCAAGCTAAAACACCAAGTCACTAATGATGGTATTTACTGTTCCTGAGACTTTGTTCTAGATTTTTATTTTTTTTATCAGAGGCCTCCCCAAAATACATAAAGATCTGATAGACCCACCATTAAGGCCTATAGTCTCTTGTAGAGGGTGGCTTACTGAACCTGCTTCTATTTTTATTGGGAAACAACTGAGACCTACATTAGAATCCACAAATATGATTTTGAAAGATACTGAACATTTTCCAATGTCCGTGTCTGATATTTTTATCTGACAATTATGTCCCTGATTTTATTTTTGTTAGCTTTGATGTGACCTCCTTATTTACAATGATTCCAAATGATAGAGGAATAGAATATTTTAGTCAATACTTGTCTAGGATTAATGGTTTAACCTGTGATAAGATTTCTTTATATTGTATGTTGATTGAGTTAATCATGAACAATAATATGTTTTTATATAATAATGAGTACTACCTACAAAAGAAAGGTATAGCGATGGGCACTCTATGTGCTAATTCCTACGCAGATATTGTTTTTAACTAATCAGGAGTATTCAGGCTTTGTTGATGATATTTTTTGTTGTGGAGTGGTACAGAAATTAGACTGAGCAATTTTATAACATACATTAATTTCACTACAGATTTTCTACATTTTACAGGGAAATGGTCTAGAGAGGGCATAGACTTTTTAGATGTATCATCACTAATGAAGGAGGCACTATGTTTACTAAGATACATAGGAAAACATTTATGAAGAATAATTTTCTGCATAGGCAAAATATGCATCCACCACACATGTATAGGAACATAGTGAAAGGGCAAGGACTCAGGGCTTCCAGACTTAAGATTAAAGCAGGAGCTTGTGAAATAGCCCTCAAGAAATTAGAGAGAGATTTTATGAATAGAGTCTAAAAAAAGAGATGATTGTAGTACATTATTACATGGCATGCATATTGGTAGAGCAGGTATGGGTAAACCATTCTTTAGAGATAGGAGATTTGAAACAAATGTTCCCCAGCTCAATAGATCACTGACTCAAAATTGAAGTAGAGTTGTTATTCCTTTTACTTTGAACAATACAGCTATTCTTGAATTAACCGTTAAGAACTGAAAGATACTTACAGCAGATGAGAAAGTAAAATAATTAGTAGGAGAGACACCTAGCTTTGCTTATAAGAATCTTTTTCTTTTTCTTTTGGCTGTTCCCATTAGTGGTCACCATAGTGGTCATCTGTTTCCATTTGTTCCTATCCTCTGCATCTTGCTCTGTCACACCAACCATCTGCATGTCTTCTCTCACCACATCCATAAACCTTATCTTAGGCCTTCCTCTTTTCCTGTTATCTGGTAGCTTCATCCTTAGCATCATTTTCTAAATATACTCAGCATCCCTCCTCAGCACATGTCCAAACCAACGTAATTGTGCCTCTCTGGCTTTGTCTTCAAACCTTCCAACCTGGGCTGACCCTCTTATATACTTATTCCTTATCCTGTCCACCCTTGTTACACTCAGTGCAAATTTTAACATCTTTAACTCTGCCACATGCAGCTCTGACTTCTGCCTTTTGGTCAATGCCACCGTCTCCAACCCATATAACATAGCTGGTCTCATTACTCTCTTGTAGACCTTCCCTTTCACTCTTACTGGTACTCGTCTGTCACAAATCACTCCTGGCACTCTTCTCCACCCATACCACCCTGCCTGTACTCTCTTCTTCACCTCTCTTCCACACTCGCCATTACTCTGAACTGTTGATCCCAAGTATTTAAACTCATCCACCTTCCCCACCTCTACTCCCTGCATCCTCACCATTCCTCTATCCTCCGTCTCATTCACACACATATATTCTGTCTTAGCCCTGCTGAACTTCATTCCTCTCCTCTCTAGAGCATATCTCCACCTCTCCAGGGTCTCCTCAACCTGGTCCCTACTCTCGCTACAGATCACAATGTCATCTGCAAACATCATAGTCCAGGGGGACTCCTTTTTGATCTTGTCTGTCAACCTGTCCATCACCATTGCAAATAATAAAGGGCTCAGAGCTGATCCTTGATGTAACCCCACCTCCACCTTAAAAGCATACATCACTCCCAAGCAGACCTCAACGCTGGCACACTACCCTTGTACATATCCTGTACCACTCTTACATACTTCTCTGACACTCCCGACTTCCTCATACAGTACCACAACTCCTCTCTAGGCACCCTGTCATATGCTTTCTCTAAGTCTACAAAAACACAATGCAACTCCTTCTGACCTTCTCTGTACTTCTCTATCAACACTCTCAGAGCAAACATCACATCAGTAGTGCTCTTTCCTGGCATAAAAATGGATCTATATTAGATCAACGAACAATTAAATGTTCGAATCTGTAAAGGTCGACCTTTACAGATCTAACATTTAAATGTTCAAAAATCTTTAAAGATAAAAAAAAATGAAGTGACAAAAACCAAAAACCAAAGGGTGTAAGCAGGGGGGCAAGCACCCCTTCACGCAGCCCCCATGCCCACTTACTTAAATATACCAACTCTACAGTGTAGGGAAGGGGAAATTTCCCATTTCCACACTGTAGTGCACTGATGTGCGATCTCATCAATGTACTCCATATCGTATAGACTTCTTAGGGAAGACACTGATGTTGTGGTTGTTGTTTGCATTGTGATGTGTGTAAGTGCTTTCCATTTGAGACGCCTCTGTTCTTTCGGTAAGTTACTAGTAAGTACCTCTGCATATGTGGATTTATGTGTCATGTCCTTATTTAGTGTGGTAAGTGTGTGTGTGTGTTGACAACCTGTTTGGCATTTGATTTGTTCTTATGTGAAAGTCTTGCCTCCAGTTTCATAGTGTGACTGCATCTCTCACATAAAGTATTTGCTTGTTTCAGGAGTAAGCAATTGTCAGTATAGATGAGATAATTGCTACATTGCCTCAGGATGCCCATGCCATCTAAAAATTTGGTATATAGGACAATATGTTAATTCCATGGTGTTTCAAATATATACCTTCTCTCCCAGTAGCTTGCATACAAGGGGGGTACAAGCGGCCCCCATAGCGACTCCTTTTTCTTGTTTGTAATAGTCACCACAGAAGAACATAAAATTGTTCTTTAATATTATTTCCATGAACTCTAAAATTAAGTTCCTCTGTTTATTATTTAGATAGTTCACATCCATTAATATGTCCTGGAGGGTACATGTCAGTACATCGACAAGTTAGAAGATCGACATCCACTTCACCGACACATGAAATAATCGACACCGCAAATCACGGACATTTAACAGGTAAGAAGTTTAAATTTCGCTAATCATGCCTACCACACATGCATAACACTGCCACACTTACTAAAACATGGTAGGCATGATTAGCGAAATTTAAACTTCTTACCTGTTAAATGTCCGTGATTTGCGGTGTCGATTATTTCATGTGTCGGTGAAGTGGATGTCGATCTTCTAACTTGTCGATGTACTGACATGTACCCGTCCTGGATCCACTCTAGTCCCTTCCCATGGGGTATACTAGGGAATAAATCAATCACATCTATTCTTATCATAAATCCACCCCATATTTGTCCTGTTTGAATTTTGTTAAAAGGTCCCAGGAATCCCTGGAAATATGCTCCAATGTTGTCTTGCAGTTAAGGGCTGATAGAGGCAAAGGACTGAATGAAAGAGCCTCATTGAAGCCCTTTCTTAAAGATAGGAGACTGCATGTGGGTTAAAATCTCTTATATAAATACATGTTTTTTATTTATATTGCTTTATTTAAGTTGTGATAGTTAGTATCACACATCCTATAAAGAATTATTGCAATAATAAGTTCTATTCATATTGGCGTTTTCACTGTGGTATTTATTCACATTCTATATATGTTTATCACTTACACGTGTATATTGGAAAGTAGATATATGCTTGCAGTAAGTATTAGTGAACTCATGTATGTTTATATTCTGATTTTAATTTTGACAGATGGTTATGCTATGTCTACATTTTCAGTTTGCACATCTTTTAAGTGTAATTTTTGATATATTAACGTCAGTTGATATTTTAGTCCTTGCATTGCTGCTAACAATTTTTTTTACTCTCTCTTTGAGGAGATTTATGACACTTAGTGTTTTATGTAGGGCATAACTACTCATTTTTGAATAAATTATGCTGTCCCTTTATATTTTTGAAAGTTGAGATGATTAGTTAAGCATCCTGATTTGCTGGAGAATAGTATAATAGAAAAGAGGGAACTGTAATATGGTATCTTGGTTTTGGTCTGAAGAAGCTTTATGCAAAAGCACTTACAGTGTGCACAATAAAGAATGATTTTATTTTAAGGATTATCTTTGTGGAATTTTTATATTCGTATTTTATGTGGGCTGCATGGTGGCTACCACTGTCTGGATTATTCCTGCTATTTTTATTTATTTATTTTACTGCAGTGGTGCGTTTACCCCAGAGAGTGTTTTGTGGTACTGTTTTTTAAAACATTCGGCCTGTTTTATCTGTGCAAACAATTAAAAATAAAAAAAAAATGAATATTATTTCCTTTCCCAATATTTACACTCCCCCCCCACACCAACACTGGTATCTAATTTGTATGAATAGTAGTAGTGTTATGGGAAGGTCATTTTTAAGTTAAGGTGTAGGGCTATTGTTGGGTGCTTGAGCAGAGTAAAGGTTAGGGTTTGCATGCATTACTAAAGTGGGCAGAAGGTTTTCAGGTCAGCAGAATAACTTAAAGCCAGCTGCTTAATAAATTTCAAAGTGCAGTCTTTGCCACCTGAGCTGCCAAAAGAACCAGAGTCCATTTTGCCTGTGGCATGTTTCATTTTCACATTATTGTGAGTATGTTAGTTCTGAGGAGGGATCTGCTGTATTTTAACTGTCTGCTTCAGGAGGATACATTGTCAACTGCTAAGCAAAACAAACATTTTTAGTTTTTGGAAATGTTACAAGCCCATCCAATAAAAAAGCAGTTTGGAAGGATACAGTAACCTGAACTTTATTTCTTTCTTCTGACGCAGCCATATGCATGAATGATGTGGTCTACAAAACCAGTGTCGAGCTTTACCACTATCTTTTGGTATCATATTTCTCCATAACCTAAGCTGCTGCTAATGATTGCTTCCTCTATTTAGAGTTGAGGAACTTTCTTAAGATGACCAAAGATTGCAATGCATCAGAAGTGCACTTCCATTCCTAGGTTTAGTGTACTTTATCAGTAACCATGGCTTTAGTGTTAAGGCATCTTAGCAATAACAATATCCTTTGCCACTTAAATTGCAAAGTTGTTTTGCCTAAGCATTCTCAGGCGTACAGAATGTGTAAGGATAACTTTCTGCTCTAAATATTTTTTACCTTGAAGACTGTATCTATCACACCTCACTGATGTCCTTGTGAATACATTTATATGCAAATATTGTGGCTGGGATGAAACTTCACTTGAGGCATTTACTTCCATGCACACTTTTCCAAGATGATTGCATTACCTTCCTGACAGTGTCTGCAGTGTTTGTGTAAACATTTTTTTTTACTATTCATTTTCAACAGAGCTGGTTTAACAAGTCTTTTGCCTCAGCATTTATTAGTTCTGACCATTCAGTTATTTATATTAATAACCTCAGATTGTTCAGAAAAACTATTGTATTACCAGAGACCTGTTATTTCAGCATTTTAATTTGCTGCTTCCCCCTCAGCATCCTTCCACAAATTCCTCCAACAAGCTCCTTTTATATTTGCTAGTGACTTTTTGGCAAAAGGTTCTGTAAAGGGCATTAAGTCTCTGCACTCATGCTAACCATAGAACAAAATAAATATGAAGGGTTCTCAATAATCTGACCAGTTGTTATAAATAGCAAACTTTTAACCAGCTTTATGTAGATGAAAAGGAAAGAGAAAAGAGGAGGGAGGGAGGAGTAACAATTGAAAAAGTGGGACGAGAAGCTTCAGCCAGGTAAGGTTTTATTAATATGATGGGTATCAGAGTATCAATAATCATGTTCAGTATATTCACTGAGTATCATTAATCATGTTCAGTACATTCACAGAGTATCAATAATCACATTCAGTATATTCACTGAGAATCAATAATCACATTCAGTACATTCACTGAGTATCAATAATCACATTCAGTACATTCACTGAGTATCAATAATTATGTTCAGTATATTCATTGAGTATCAATAATCACATTCAGTACATTCATTGAGTATCAAT
Source organism: Protopterus annectens (assembly GCF_019279795.1). NCBI lineage: Eukaryota > Metazoa > Chordata > Ceratodontiformes > Protopteridae > Protopterus > Protopterus annectens. The sequence goes on along the minus strand of NC_056726.1, from coordinate 1,064,462,830 downwards.
AATCATGTTCAGTACATTCATTGAGTATCAATAATCATGTCCAGTACATTCAAAGAGTATCAATAGTCATGTTCAGTACATTCACTGAGTATCAATAATCACATTCAGTACATTCACTGAGTATCAATAATCATGTTCAGTACATTCACTGAGCATCAATAGTCAAGTTCAGTACATTCATTGAGTATCAATAATCACATTCTGTACATTCATTGAATATCAATAATCATGTTCAGTACATTCACTGAGTATCAATAATCATGTTCAGTACATTCACTGATTATCAATAATCATGTCCAGTACATTCAATGAGTATCAATAATCATGTTCAGTACATTCACTGAGTATCAATAATCACATTCAGTACATTCACTGAGTATCAATAATCATGTTCAGTACATTCACTGAGCATCAATAGTCAAGTACAGTACATTCATTGAGTATCAATAATCACATTCTGTACATTCATTGAATATCAATAATCATGTTCAGTACATTCACTGAGTATCAATAATCATGTTCAGTACATTCACTGATTATCAATAATCATGTTCAGTACATTCACTGAGTATCAATAATCATGTTCAGTACATTCACTGAATATCAATAATCATGCTCAGTACATTCACTGAGTATCCATAATCATGTTCAGTACATTCACTAAGTATCAGTAATCATGTTCAGTGCATTCAATGAGTATCAATAATAATATTTAGTGCATTCATTATCAATAATCATGTTCAGTACATTCAATAACTATCAATAATCATGCTTAGTACATTCACTGAGTATCCATAATCATGTTCAGTACATTCATTGAGCATCAATGATCACGTTCAGTACATTCACTGATTATCAATAATCATGTTCAGTACATTCACTGAGTATCAATAATCACATTCAGTACATTCACTGAGTATCAATAATCATGTTCAGTACATTCACTAAGCATCAATAGTCAAGTTCAGTACATTTATTGAGTATCAATAATCACATTCTGTACATTCATTGAATATCAATAATCATGTTCAGTACATTCACTGAGTATCAATAATCATGTTCAGTACATTCACTGATTATCAATAATCATGTTCAGTACATTCACTGAGTATCAAAAATCATGCTCAGTACATTCACTGAGTATCCATAATCATGTTCAGTACATTCACTAAGTATCAGTAATCATGTTCAGTGCATTCAATGAGTATCAATAATCATATTTAGTGCATTCATTATCAATAATCATGTTCAGTACATTCACTGACTATCAATAATCATGCTCAGTACATTCACTGAGTATCAGTAATCATGTTCAGTACATTCATTGAGCATCAATAATCACGTTCAGTACATTCACTGAGTATCAATAATCACATTCAGTACATTCACTGAGTATCAGTAATCATGTTCAGTACATTCATTGAGCATCAATAATCACGTTCAGTACATTCACTGAGTATGAATAATCATGCTCAGTACATTCACTGAGTATCAATAATCATGTTCAGTACAGTCACTGTTTGGTGGATTAGTCCTTGTAGAATTCTGAAATTTTATTATAGTACCATGATCTTCATTAGGAAAAATACTTCACTACATGCTACACAAGGAATATCTTTGGACAGTTGTGTAATACCCAGCTAGATAAAAAATATCAGCCATATGCATTACATCACATAAAAATAATATAAATGTGTTAATCAAATAGACCCACTGGACACAAAGTCCCTTTTCAGGAGTGTCTCGGGAGCCATGTCTACTTAGGTGACTTGCTCAGACTCATATTCAGACAGTAGGCAAAGGACAGTCTGCATCTGTCCCCTCTGGATTTCTGAATATTGGCTAAAACTTTATCCACCCCCTTACAGCCTTTTTTTAGGCAAAGCCAAATTGACATACCTACTGACATAGCAAACAAAATCCAAAGAAACCTAAAAGTGTTAATGCTCAATGCTGGGAGCCTAAACAACAAAATGCACATTCTGCGTGTTCTCCTCACTCTGGAGAATATAGACATCTGTGCCATTACCAAGGTGTATTTTAAATCCACAGAAAGTACTCCGGCAGTGCAACTATTCAGTGCCTTCCACACATTCAGACCATCAGCTGCACAAACAAGGACAAAAGATGGGGGAGTCTCAATCTATATTAGCAACGACCATCACTCAACTTTGGTTAAGCAGGATGATGCCTTGGAATGTATCCATGTGCAAATCATGATGGACAAAGTCTCATACCATATTGTAGCAAGCTACATGTCACCTTCTATTTCCCTAGAACCTCATAGTTTGTACCTAGGCCTACTGGAAACACCCACCATTAAAACAAATACCCTATTCATGAGAGACATTAAATACCACCTCACTAGGAAACATTCACTGCCTCATGTTCACAGGCACAACAATTCCTGGACTTTATTAACACAAATAAACTTGACTAGATGGTGTGCACACCCACTAGAGCTTCAAACACATTGGACCTGGCAATCTACAAAATGCGAGAGCACTTGCCCCCACTGCCCTGTGCCACATCCTAACTGGTGAGGTCAAGCCACAGAGATATTGCTCTTATAAACCTACAAAGCTGCTAGAATAAAAGTTGTGTTAGCATGCATTTTCTAAAGGATATGAGGTCTAAAACTCAAATGTTTGCCATTATTTAGTGACTTCACCCCTTAATGATTTGTCAGAAAACCACACAGTTTATGAGGAACAGTCCAAAAATATCAGGCAAAAATCTGGAGATTCTGTGAAAATCTGGACAGTTGAGAGGTATGTAACTGGAACAGACATTTCCTCAAAGGTTAATATTATGTTTGTTGAAGATTGATTAGTATAACAATGAGTAAAAAGGTCACACAGAAAAAAATTGTCAGTAAAAAGTAAAGAAAAATCTAGACAAGCTTGAGTTTCCACTGTGTATTTCCTTAAACCTCTTGTATTAGAGGCACATGGGATATATATATATATATATATATATATATATATATATATATATATATATATATATATATATATATATATATATTGTTTCAGCAGTTCTGAACAAATTCTGACCAATAAAGCCCCTGTGTTTCTAAATGTTAGCCAAATAGTTAAATTATGCTGTGCTGTTGGGTCCATAAGAAAGCTAAAACATGCATGTACACAGCTAATGGGGTTTGACTTTATTGGCCTGAATTTGTCCATAACAGACAGATGCCCCATGGTATCTGTATTTTTCAAGTTTTGTAGTAGGATTTATACATGTATCATATAAAATTATAACAGTGGAATTACATATGCAATCAAATAAAGTGCCCTACAATGTTAACTGTGGCATTACTCTCCATGTAACATACCTCTCAAGTGTACCTTATTAAAAGGGAACGTACCTCATTTGGGGTCTTAAAAACTTCATGTTCCTTGAAATTCCTCAAAGTTCCACATTGAAAGAGTCTGTCACATATTCAGTGTTAGGAATTTTTTTAAGTGAAATCCATGGTAAATTGAAATTAATCATATTAATTAATTAAATGATCTTCTTTATAAGTAAAACCAGCATATTTTAACCATCCTATGACTTTCCTAGTTGAAGTTGTTAGTAAGCCATGAGTTAGCGTTCCACATTTTGCCCATTTGTTCCACATTATGAAGGCGAGTGTTCCTCATTTTGGCGATGGAAGGTTGAGAGCTATGCCATGTAATATTAGATTCAAAAAGTCTTCCTTTTTGCTAAGTTTTCTAAAATAATCTACATTTAAAACTCTTATTCATTAAAAAGATAATTTCACTATTTTTTTCTTATTGATAATCATAAAATGCAAAATACGTACTCATGAACAAACTAAGATATATCATGTTTTTATCTGTATGTTTCATAACTCTTTAGACAAAAATGAGTTTCAAACTTCCTGAAAAGATTTGGTGAAGAAATTGAGGATGGCATTTCATTTTCATTTATATTCTAAAAGAGTGAAAATATTAAAATGTTTTAGTCAGTTATGCATGGCTTCATTTTTCTATGAATCCACGTTTCCCACGGCAGATCACTTATCATTGATAAATGCTGCCATGAGGTTCTACACTACTTACCTGCTTTCACCCATCCACTTGTAACAGAGTAACATGTCATGGGCACCCTTGATAAAACCATTATGTAGGAGGTGATCCCATCCACTGTAACAGAGTAACATGTCATGGGTACCCTTGATAAAACCATTATGTAGGAGGCAAGCCCATCCACTTGTAACAGAGTAACATGTCATGGGTACCCTTGATAAAACCATTATGCAGAAGGTGATCCCATCCACTTGTAACAGAGTAACATGTCATAGGCACCCTTGATAAAACCATTATGTAGGAGGTGATGCCACAGAGGTGGGTAACCCTTGTTTAGAATCATTGTAAGTCATCTTCCTGTGAGGATTGTGAAACGTTCTCTCTTTAAAAGGAGCAGTAACATGTGACAGTACAAGTGTTCCAATCACTGACAATATACACTCAGTTATAGTCCATACTTATGCACAGATGTACATGTAATGAAATACACACACACACACAAACACACAAGAATAGATATATTGCAGACTTAAGTGCTCACACATGCATTTATAGACACGTACAGATGAAGACTTTCACTCATTCAGCATGCAGATGGACTAAAACATGAATACATGCTGCTGTGCATATATGACTACCTCACATATGTACGCATACATGTGCATTCATTCACACACACACACACACACACACACACACACACACACACACACACACACACGCACACACGCACACACGCACACACACACACACACACACACACACACACACACACACACACACACACACACACACACACGTCACAGATGCATACTGGTTCAAACATACACACAGGAATCAATAAATACCCATCTATGCACGGTTAATGCTGTAGATATACACTTATGCATACTCACAGGGGTTTATGTACACTAGTTGCTTAGATACCCTTGAGATAACATCAGTTCATAGCGACTCTATTGGAAAAAGCCCCATAGAGTTCTCATAGCATATTATGAAAGTAGATTGGTAGGTCTTTCTGTGCAGATACTGTTGCTGCTGCCCAGTTGTGCCTCAACCAAGTTTCAAACTCAGATCTACTAGTTGCTAAACCTTTGGCTTAATCTCTTCGCTATCAGTGTGAGCATTTGTGTATAGGTACTCATGTAAATATAAATCTATGCCATTCACCACATAGTCAGGTACATATAAATAAGTGAGCACTCATTTTACACACACACACTCACACACACACACACACACACACACACACACACACACACACACACACACACATTCAATTTCTGCAACTGAAGGCAGCTCAGACTACTGTACAAGTGGTTCAGCCACCATGAAGGAATTTTAAATGTTTATTTGTGTCCTTCCTCCCTTATGGTAAGGTAAGGTACATTCATACTGCTCTACAAACTGATACCCATATCGGTAGTTCCCACGGCTTTCTTTGGCATGATATATTCATGAAGTTACTCTCATTTGACATAAGCTTGGGAACTGCAGAGGTTAGCATGGACCTTGAAGCTGGTTTCTGGTGTGAAAGGGAGGCATAAATGGACCATGGTGAATTTCTGATGTTCACTTTACCTTACACTGTTTCTTCCACTTTTTCATTCTGACCAAGCTTTCCTCATCATCATGGCTCTACCTTGTCCTACCTTGTGTCAGTGTGTTACTTATAGATTTAAATAAAACAAATAAAGTGTTGCTGTTATAGGGATGGGACTCTGACTTGTGCTAGTGTTTTGAGTCACAAAAGTTATGTTACACAAGTCCTAATATTAAAAATTCAAAACTGGTTCCTAATTCTGACAGCCAACTCTTTAAACTCTATAGCATTGAGCTCCAGCTGTCAAACAAAGCTCCTCATATTTTGCAGTCTCTTTGAAAACCAGTTGAAACTCTGGCAATTGGCACAGTTAAGGATGCAAACTGTAGTTCTTGTGGTAAAGAGTTTGACTCTGTCAGACACTGTCTACTGTGTGACCCTGAGCAAGCCAGTTTACTACAAATTGTTCCTGGGTTGTCCCTGAAAAGCAACTGTATCCAGTGGCCTACCTGGTTAGCAAATAGCATTACTGTCAGGACAGCGACAGCAGGAATTACAAGGCAATTGAGCTTCATAACCATTTATACCTTGCCAGTGCCTCCCCCTTTCTCTAGGAAGGCTGGGCCTTTCAAAACTGGGGGTTAATTTCCAGTTAGTCATGTAGGTCAGATTTGAAGGTTGATAGCGTTATCACCTTGCTCGATCTGTTCCTTAAGCAGGGAAGCCTTTGTTTGATACACACGTTTCTCCATTGTGTCCCAAGTTCTGTTGTTTCTGCAATTATTAGACTTGTAGAGATACAACAGATATAGAAATGGGTCCCTAATGCCATAGAAGGTGAGGAACACATCTCTCTGCAGGAGTCTCTGATACTTAATAAGGGTTAGGGCTTGCAATTTCTCATGACAACTTAGGGTCTCTAAACAGATGATCTTTCTAGTTAGGAACCTCTGTTGTTGTTTTTCTAGTTGTTTGATTTGTACAGTGAAGTACAGCCTGATGAGTGCATTTTACTCTAATCAATCCAATCAATGCTGACTATAAGGTAATAGTGACCTCTTTTCTGCTCTATGTTGAAGGATTTCCTGACTACTGTTGTCATGTGATGATTGGAGTGAAGGGAATTATCAACCCACGTGCAATAGTGGAAGGGTTTGTGCATTAAATGGGACAGCACATCACTTTTTTGCATTTAATTTAAATTGGGGTTTTTTTCTGTACACCAGCTATTATGAGTGCATGCTCTAGCTGAAGGGCTGTGGTATCAGAGAAGAACTTAACAATAATGGCCAGTTTGTAGCAGTCTGCAAACATTGTTAGCTGCAGGTCTTAGTTTCTGGTCTTGCGCTCAGAAAGGTAAATGGAAAAAAAGAGGTGCCCCAGGACTGAGCCGTGAGGGGCACCATTTGTCAACCTCTAACTGTCTGATGAAGCACCTTCACATTTTACTGTGTGGATTCCCTTTCTTTAGCAAGTCTGCTATCACTCTAACTACATAGGAATCTATATTTAAAGCATTAAGTTACTTATAATACCAGCATAAATGATGGTGTCAAATGCCTTCTCAAGGTCATGATACACTGTCTAAACAGCATGACTGTGTCACTAGTCTGTGTAAATTTCTTGAAGTAACTGGTCATGTTTATTAGGCAGGATGGGTCCTTAACAAGTTAAACTGCTGAAAGTCAAAACTAATGGATTTTAGGTATCATAGTTTATCAGGTCATTTATAAAGCGTTCCATGGCTTTGCAGAGGAGACTTGTCAGGTTGAAGGGTCTATAATTGCTGGTGTAAGACCATATTTATGAAGTGGCATTATTACAGCACTACGCCAAATTTCAGGTATAAAGCCTGTAGCTAAACCTGTGTTGAATAGTTTGTAGAGTGGCTCTGTCAGGACATGTTTAGCATTGTTTCTTAAATAACCAGGTATATTGTTGGGCTTCATGCTGGTAGCATTTTTGGTTTTAGAGAGCACATTCCTTTGTGGTGGGGTGTAATGGATTCCGGTATATGTGGACTTTGGATAGATATATCTTAGGTAAAATTAGCACTAAATTGGCCTGTTATTATATTGGTAATGTCTCCTGGGTCCATATAGATGGTGCCATTTTGATAAGTACAGAACCATTTGGGATGTTGTAGCTTTGTTCCCCATCTAGCTGAAGAAGGATTTATATTTCTCCTTTGCAAAGACTAACCTGCTTTCTTGGGCTGCCTTAGCAGACCTAATAGTATTTTTCAAATGTTACCATTATATAGTAATAGCAATTTTTAATCAACAGCTTGAAAATCGCTGTAAATAAGATATATGTTTCAAGGGATCAAGGCTCCTGCATGACATCGGAAAATGGAGTCCTAAGTACAAAAGGTGTTCTTTTTCCTTTATGATTCACCCTAGAACTTCTGGCAGTCCTGTGATTGTTCAAAATCATGGAATCATGGTAGAATTAGTGCCAGGTCTGTAAAAGGACTCAATGACACAAGTATGGACAGTATTTAGCCTCACAGAGGGTTTACCAGTGGGGTTGGGGGTCTGCTCTGAGCCCAGTGTTGTTCATACTGGTGATGAATTATATTAGCTAACAGGTTTGAGGGGATAGATCAACAAAGCTGCTGTTTATAGACAATGTGAGAGTACAAGCAGACTCTGAGCAAGAACTTAAGTAAAGGAGAGGGGAATGTAGTGCAAAACTGAAGGCACACAGGATGAAAATCAGTACAGATAAGACAATTGTAGTGGCAACAAATGGGAGAAATCAGAAGAAGCTGAGTAACAGGTGAACAGCGTCAAGTATCTGGGGAGTTGAGAAGAACGGAAGTCTGAATGAGGAGGTGAAATCTAGAATTAGAGAGGATGCAGCCAAGTGTCACAGTATGCCTGGGGTAGTGTGTAACACAGGCGAGCCATAGAACTGAGGAGTAAGGTGTACAAAACAGAGGTGTGTCCATTACTACTGTATGATACAGAAACCTGGGCAGTAAAGGCAGAGCAGTCAAGGAAGCTAGAGGTGATGGAAATAAATTTAGTGAGGAGGGTGATAGAATGTACAATATGGGACAGACAAAGAAACAAGGACATCAGAGTAGAAGCTAAAGTAGCTCCACTTGCACAATACGTCAAAGAGACCATATTATGGTGGATTGGTGACACGTGCATGAAAGCAGAATATAATCAGCTGAAGAAGATTTTGGAGAGATAGAAAGAAAGCAAGATGAAATTAAGGTGTCCAAAGATAGATGTATTGCAAAAGGAAAGACCTGCCCAACACAGGTGTCACATTGGCATTGAATTGACAAATAAGATAACAGTTGGGAGGGTGGCCTAATGGTTAAGGTGTTTGCCTTACAAACACAAGGTGCAGGGTTAGAGTCTCACAAGGGATAATTGGCTAGGCTTAAAATGGCTCACAAGGGCAGTTAGCTTAGAATTAATCTATGAACCTAAGTTAACATGAAACTCCTATCCATGTAGAAAAAGTGAGAAAAAGGAGGTTGATGATAATGATTATTTATTTCACTTAATATGTTATGTACTGTAAAGACTGAACAGGTATTAATGCTGCAAGATAAACAGAAAGGCCAATTCTACAAAACAAAGAAGTTAAGCAAAGAACACAGAACATTATCTGCAATCATTTGTAAATGACATAGTTATTAAATATGAACATAGCTGATGTAAACAGAAAGCTTCACATAGACACAGCAGAGTGGGTACTGGAGGAGAAATACTTTGCTTGGCAATCTGTTAGAGACAAAATGAGGATGGACAGAGATATGTAATGTCTGGAAACTTGACATGAACTTCCAGGGTCATTGAAGGTATCCTGTAATATGTGATAGACTGATAGTTGATTTTGTCAGTGTGATTTGGAGTTTGATAAGTTCTATTTGTAGCTTCCCAGGAATCTGTTTAGAGGTCATGTGGACACTGACAAATATGGACACTCCACCACATCTGCCATTGTGTCTGAAAGCATGGTAGTTGCTAAACCCAGATATGAAGGGAGTGCTTTCTGGGCACTTAAACCATGTTTCAGTGATTACACATATATGGGTACTTATGGATCAGACAGATCACTGTTTAGATGCATAGACTTCTGGTATTGAGCAGAGCCACCTTAATTTTATTCTGTTTTGATATTGATATGTTTGCTGTATTGGAATGTTCATTCAATGAGCTTTATTTAAAACAGGCACTTTACAAACAACTGTTAGTGACCTTCCCCAAAAAGTCCACCAGGTTAAGTGGGCATGACTTGCCTTTGACACAACCAAACTGGATAGGGTCCAGTGTCTTTATGTTTCCTATGTTATTGTTTATCAGACCTATGATAATTATTTTCTTGATCTCGTGTACCAGACTAGTCAGCCTTATGTATCTGTTGTTTCCTGGGTCTGTGAAAGCCCCCCCCCCCACCACACACACACACACACCATTGCAAGGTATAATTAGGCATAAAGCCTGTCTGAAGCCTGTGGCTATAATGAGATTCTAACTGACCTGACAGGTCATGTTTTATACTGCTCAGGATATTAATAACAGATAAAGCCTTACTGCAAAAACACGGGGTGGTAAGGGAAAGAAAGGGGAGAAATTGAATGCCATCATAGAAGTATTGAATAGGGAAAACCATAAAGCAATTAAGACAAGAAGTGTCACTGTTAGAGGAGTACAGAATATGGAACAGATCAACAAAAATACTCAGCAAAATAGATGTGATCAAAGCAATGCACAGTATCAGAACAGATCAGGATCAGCCATGCAAATAAGCTAAAAATATCAGCCAAGGTGGGGTGCCAGTTCGTTCTGTAGTTCATGTATAACACAGCCTGGGATGTTGTCAGGTCCCATGGATGCTGTGTTCTTGGCTTTGGAGAGTGTGTTTTTTACCTCTGCAGCTGTGATTACAGGTAGTTTGCATTCTTCTGGTATAGGGATGGGCCCTTTAGGGGATGAAAGAAGGGTAAAGTTTGCACTGAACATATCTGCCAGGATGTTGGCAATATGAGTTGTTTCTGTATATTTAGTGCCATTGTGCTGTAACTCAGAGCAGACCTGGGTGTTGCTATTGAGATTCTTGACATGGCTATAGAATGCTTTGTGGTTGTCTTTAGAATCAGTGGCGATTTTGTTTTCGTAACTAGCTTTGGAGGATTTTATGAGGGATCTCAGCTTCTTACTGAGGCTGACCATGGAGTTCCTCCAATCATGAGATTTTACTCATTTTTTGCAAAAGTTTCTTTCTTCTGTTGTAGAGTTTGTTTATAGTAGGGGACCACGAGATTGGCTTCCTTTTTTTGGATGATAGCATCTTGGTTCTGTTAGGGATTGCATGATCCATGCACTCATGTAAGTGCTTATAAAGTGTGATTCTATAGGATTCAGCAGTCGTATCTCTATTGTCCATCAGCATGGGTGTTGTGAAGTTTTCCACTTCTGTCTTAAGAAATGTGAAGTTGGCTTTGGAGAAATTTGTTTACGGTGGTTTCCCTAATGCGGGGGTGGGGCTGGAATGTGGATGTCTATGGTGATTAGCTTGTGGTTGGATCTGACCAACGAGGAATTGACCTCTGGTGTGGAACACCGGTTGCCCATGTTGGTAATGACCAGGTCTAGGATATTGCTGCCCCTGGTGGGGGTGTGGATAAGTTGATCCAAGGCATTGGAATTTATGAATTCCAGAAAATGTTGAGCACAAGAGTTGGTACATGAGTAGCTTTCCCAGTTAATGGTGGGGTAGTTGAAATCGCCCATTATTAGGGTATTAGGTTGTATCCTAATATTTTCCAGTGTATCAAGAAATGAGGAATGGGAATCCTGGGGCATGGTGGGGGATCTGTAGCAAGCTACAATTTGCATTTTGGTCTTGCCCAGAGTTAGTTGCACTTGGATAATCTCAGATGCATTATGCTGAGCAACTAGCCTGGAGGTGTGGATATCCTTAATGAATATGGACATGCCTCTGCCTTTAGTGCTTCGGTCCAAGTTAGGTGGCCAAAAGGTGTGGTATGAATTATAGCCTGGTAATACAGGGGTGCTCTCTGGATCCTTGAACCAGGTCTCTGTCACTGCACAGATGTCAATGTTCTCCATTTTAAGGAGTGCCTCGAGTGAGTACATTTTGAGGTTTAGACTTCTAGCATTGAGTAGCATGGCCCTCAGAATTTGCTTGCTTGTACCTGTTACGGTGGTGAATTTGTCATTTGAATCTTGCCTAAAAAAAGCACTATAGGGGTGGCAAGAGCCTTAGCCAGTATCCAGAATCCCAAGGGTGACAGGTGCAGGCCATCTCTGGCAAAGCATCGTGGTTTGTCGATCATGTCATCCCAGGCAGACAGATATTGGATCCCCTTAGAATGACACCAGAAGCTTAGCCAATTGTTGAAGTCAATCATTTTGTCCTTGTACTGTGGTATTATTCTGGGTGATCGCAGGATGCTACTCAGGGCTAGGGTAATACCTGCCTGGGCTACAAGATCTGAAAGCTCCTCCATGTCTCTTTTCATGTAGCCCAGGGAGGTACTTCTCAGGTCATTCACACCAACATGGACAATGACAAAGTCATATTTGTACTTGCTGTGGAGTGCCCTGAGTGCACGCATTATGTGGCAGATCCTGGCACCTGACAGGCAGCTGACAGTGACTTTCTCCTTGTTAGCTTTGTGAGTGGAACATCAGTGTACCTGACTAAAGAGTCACCTATGACTAGAATGTTAGGTAAGTTGTTATTCCTTATGAACTGTGGTTGAGTGGCACACTGAGTTTGTGGGCTATGTTTCATTTGGGCTGTGTTGAGGGGTGGAGGTTGCTTGCTTTTCTGCTTTGGAGGTCCCTGTTGCTTCGGTAGATTTTTTTGAGAGCCTCCATGAAGGTAGTTGTGTGTTTTGTGTTTCCATGTGTCTGTTTTGGTGATATAGATTTTGAGGAACTATGTGATGAGTGTGGTGTTGTGCAAGTGTTTACCTTCTCCTCTTGACTGTCTAGTCCAGCCTTGGGTGAAGAGAGCTTTGCTTCCAGTTTGGTTATATAAGTGCATCTCTCACAGGTTGTAATGTTGGGTGGTAGGAGGAGAGGGTTGTCTGTGTACATGAGGCAACTGCTGCATTGTCCCAAGATGTCCAGATTCATCAGGTAGACAGGAGAAAACACCGGGAGCTGACCCTTAGACATGCCTGGATAGGTGCTTATTTATTAAGTACTAAAATTGTTTTTCTCTAGACAAGTGAGGAAAATTGAGTGCTGCAGTAATGTGTAGCTTATTTAGGGCTTACGAGTTCTGAACAAGTGCTGAGCTCAAAGAAACAGAGTTGAGTGCTGAAACTAGAAAACTGGCTAGTTCTAAGAAACATAATTAAGTTAGAAAGCTTCCCTTCAACACAGAAAGGCTTGGGGGCCCAGAAGCTTACAAACAGTCCTAGATACAGCAAATCTGTATCTGGACTAGACAACTTATAGGAAAAGAAGAAAACAAGCTTAGATATTTTTTTTTTTGTGGAAAAGGGAAAGGAGGAGCAGAAGCTAACTGGGTTGGCCTTCTCAAATGTTCTCCCTGGAATAGGTAGAATGATGTAATGAAACTAGACTGGGAGGAGTACCCCAGATCAAATTTACAGTAGGGGTGGGCAACTGCAAAGCCACCACGTATAAAAACAAGATACCAAGAGGAAGGGAGGGTGGGAAACAAAAATCAGAACAAACAAACCCAACCAGATGCTTAACAATTGTAGAAATTTCTACTTAATACCTCACACACAGTGAGTAAAATAAAAGTGCTATAAAAAACTCAGAAATAAGCAAAAAATAGGATACTTAATGTTATATAGCTCAGATTCGTTAGCTCAGAGCCCTTCCTCCGACTTCCTCCGATTAGCTCAGTGTGAAATGGCAGAAACAGTCACAGGTAACAAAGCTGAAACCTGAAATGACTTTAAAAAGCCTTGAAAGAACCAATGAGGTGCTTATTCCAAGGCGTAGTCCAGGCAACCCCAGTCAGCCAATGACCACAAACAATTAACTTTCACTGAAATGCTATAATGGCCTTGGCTAGGCTATGATGGCCTGGGACATGTGCTCAGAAACACAGCCCGTACTAACAAACAACGAGGCCCAAAATACAAGCCTGAGTATGAACAATGCTACACTACCAACACTACTTAGGTAGAAAAAACTGCAGAAATGTTTAAACAGATAAAGGATCAAGGAGACTCTAGAGAATGTTTTTAAATGCAAGCAAGTTATATGATACACTCCTAGCAGGAAATCAGAACAAACAAACCCAATCAGATGCTTAACGATTGTAGAAAATTCTACTTAATACCTCACACACAGTGAGAAAAATAAAAGTGCTATAAATTACTCAGAAATAAGCAAAAAACAGGATACTTAATGTTATATATTTATTTTACTTTATTTTGCATTTGTTAACTGGGTTAGTCTAACTGGATATATTTCCATTTTCAGTAGAGGCCCGGGGAGAAAAGCTCCGGCAATTATAGAATTACAAAATTAAAAAATAAAATTTAAAGAATTAAAAAATAGACATTAACAGAAAAGATTTTAATAAAAGTACAACAAGAACTAGTGCCTAACAAGTATTAATATGATAGAGAAGGAAGTTAGTTAATTAAGTGTAATAATTCTACTAGAGAGAGTTTGTTGGCATATAAATTTGGGAGTATCAGTTAGTCTATCTTACAAGGAATTAGTATGTAACAAATGCATTAGGAGTGTTAGTAATTTAAGCGAGAATAGTAGGAATTCGAAATTTAGGGAGCTATACTTAGTAAAGGGAAATGATTAGTCAGGGTTGCTGCAGGGGCATAACCAGTGTGTTTGGAGGTGTTTCTTGAGGTTATGTTTAAAGGGAAATGGTTAGTCAGGGTTGCTGCAGGGGCATAACCAGTGTGTTTGGAGGTGTTTTTTGAGGTTATGTTTAAAGAGAGGCAAGGAAAAAATTAATGTTAGTTCATCGGGCAGAACGTTCCAGTGTTTTCCCACTGTGTTACAAAAAAGAGAGTCTCCAGCCAGGTTATTAGACTTGCCTATGCAAACAAGCAGTTTCTTAGAGGAGCGCAGGGAATTCAGATTTTTGTAAGGCAAGATGAGATTGGAAAGAATAGGAGTGCTGTTGGGTTGGTAGAAAATCTTGTGGGCAATGGCGAGTTGGGGTAGTATCAGTTGGTTTTGAAGTTCAAGCCAGCCTAGTTGCCTTAGATTCAGACAGTGGTGGGTTCTAAAGGGATTGCCAGTGGCAAATCTGGCAATGGAATTATAGGAATTTGTTAGGATGGTAAGATTATTTTTCTTTAGGTTAGTTTATATGGGTGAGGCGTACAGAAGCGTAGAGATTAAGTGTGAGTGATCAATTGTGGTTCTGGCTATAGGAGTTAGGAAAGGTTTGATCCTATATAAGGAGCCTATTTTTCTGTTGACAGTTTTAATAGTATTATTTATATGGCTGTCAAAAGTCAGGTTATTGTCAATAGTTATTCCTAACAGTTTAGTGGTTGTGTCAGGGAGTATAATAGTGCCATTATTGGAAAAAACAGAGAAATGTATGTGTGAGGATTTGTTTGTGGGTAGAAGGAGCTTAGTTTTTTTAGCATTGAGAATGAGGCATCTATTTGCAAACCATGTTTCTACTATGTTAAATACTTTCTGGGTTAGAGAATGTAGTTCTGAAGGGGAGTTTTCTTTGCATACTAGCGTAGAATCATCTGCGTATTGTATGCAGGTGGCTTGGGGGATTGCTATGTGGAGTTCATTGATAAATAGTGAAAAGAGAAGTGATCCTAGAATAGAGCCTTGAGGGACTCCGAGGGTAACTGGCTGAAGGGATGATATGTTGTTTTGCCAGAGAACTGCTTGTTGCCTATTGCTAAGATAGGACCTGAACCATTTAATAGTCTGACAGTCAAAGGAAAGGGACTCTAGAATGTTGATGAGAAGGGCATGGTTGACCATGTCAGAAGCTTTTGAGAGGTCAATAAAGAGAGCATATGAGAGGCTATTGTTATTGCAGTTTCTATTAATGGTATCTATAAAAGATACTAGGGCAGTTGTGGTACTGTGTGATGGCCTAAAGCCATGTTGGCAGTTTGCTAGAATGTTATGTTGAGATAGATGATATAGTAGTTGTTGGTGAATGCATGTTTCCATTATTTTGGCTAAAGGAGATAATAGTGCTATTGGTCTGTAGTTAGAGTAATCATTTGAATTTCCACCTTTATGAAGGGGAATAATATGGGAGATTTTCCAAATGTCTGAAATGGTTCCTTCTGTAATGGTTCTGTTAAAGAGGATGGATACAGGGTATGCAATTACCTTAGCTGCTTTTTGCAAGTATTCTGATGGTATTTGGAAAGCAGAAGGTGTGCAAAGCTTAAGTTTTTGGATGAGTTTACAGATGAGAGTAGTAGAGATAGGTTGCAGTTTAAATGTTGGTAGCAAAGCTAATAGTGTGGTGAGAAGGCTTGAGTCTTATATATAAGATACATCTCAGATTTGTTAGCTCAGAGCCCTGCCTCCAACTTCCTCCAATTAGCTCAGTGTGAAAATGGCCAATAAACTATAGTCCAGTTTTCAGGCTAGTGCTGAATTCAGGCTGTGATACTAGTTTCTGAGTTGCCCATACCTTACTTGGATAGAAGGAAGTTTCTCTGTTCACCTGTGAGAGAGGGGAGCTTTGAGCAACCTATCTGTCCCATGAAGAGTGGTTCCAGCCCAGAAGTTAGTAGTTTATTGGCCATTTTGGGCTAATTTCCATCTCTTTCATTTCCCTACTATAAAAAACACATTTGCTCGGTTTTGCGCACCGGGCAGTGCTGGTTAGCTACGGTTAAATTATTCCCGGCTCCACTAAGTCTCCTCTTCAGTTTTTCCCTTGAAACTAGTCAACTCTCAACCTAAGCATTCAAAAAGCATCTTACAGCCCAGCACTTGCTCAGACCTAATAGCAAGCACTAATTTACCCTGACACTGATTGCCCAGCAGGGCAAGGCTCTTTATTTACCCCTCACCAACCAAGTGACTAAGCAGTTCACCCTACTATTCAGGCATGACCAAAAGGCAACTTCAGGTGCACTCTCCAGTCCTGATGGTGAATCTGGGTATCCTGAGTTCATAGAAGTTCACAGGTTAGTACTAAGTTAACTGCCCTTGCGAGCCATTTTAAGCCTAGCCAATTATCCCTTAAGAAACTCAAACCCTGAACCTTGTGTTTGTAAGTCAAACACCTTAACCATTAGGCCAACCTACGTGTGACAGGTGCAAGCCAAAACAATTCACTTTCACTGCCTCATGTATACAGACAACCCTCTCCTCCTACCACAAAACACTATCATATGTGAGAGATGCAATTATACAGCCAAACTGGAAGCTAAAGTGTATCCACCCAAGACTGGAACAGACAGTCAAGAGGAGAAGGTTAACACTTGCACCACACCTCCAGCCACACACAGACCTACTAAAACAGCACTGGCAAAAAATACACATAAATACACAAAATCAAAAGCATCAGAGACCTCCAAAGCAGACACCCAAACAACCTGCACTTCCCGTCACAAACCAGACAACACATAAAACACAAAATCATTGTGCCGCACAATCACAGACCTTTCGGCGAAATAACATACCTAACACACTAGTAATAGGTGACTCTATAGTCAGGCACACTGATGTCCCACTCACTAGGCTGGACAAGCAGAAGGTTACTGTTAGCTGCCTGTCAGGATCCTGAATCTGCCACATAACACAAGCACTCAGGTCACTCCAGAACAAGTACAAATATGACTGTCATTGTTCATGTCGGTCTGAATGACCTGAGACATGCCTCCCTGGACTACATGAAAAGAGACATGGAAGAGCTCTCTGATCATGTAGCCCAGGCTGGTATGACTCTGACCCTGAGTAGCATCCTGCCCTCACCAAGAATGATACCTCAGTATAAAGAAAACAATGATCAATTTCAACAATTGGCTAAGCTTCTGGTGTCATTCAAAGGGGATCCAGTGTCTGTCAGCCTGGGACAACATGCTCGACAAGCCACATTGCTTAGTAAGAGATGGCTTGCACCTGTCACACATAGACTTTCGAATACTGGCCAAGGTTCTTGCTGCCCCAATAGTGCCTTTTTAGGCAAGGCTCAAAAGTCAAACCCACCTCTGTAAACAGCACAAGTAACAAAAAATGAGGGTTATGCTACTCAGTTCTAGGAGTTTAAATCTCAAAATGCACATGCTCGAAGCACTCCTCGGTATGGAGAACGTAGACATCTGTGCAGTAACTGAAACCTGGTTTAAGGCTCCAGAGAGCACCCCGGCACTACCTGGCTACAACTCATACCACACATTTCGGCCACAGAACACGGACCGAAACACAAAAGGAGGGGGTGTATCCATATTCATCAAGGATACCTACACCTACAGGTTAGTGGTGCAGCATGATACCTCTGAGATCATCCATGTGCAACTAACATCGACCAAATCTGCAATGCAAATTGTGGCCTGCTACAGATCACCATCCATGACCCAGGATCACCACTCCACCTTTCTGGAGACACTGGAAAACATGAAGGTCCTACCAAACACCCTGGTATTGGGCAATTTCAATTACCCTACAATTCACTGGGAAAAAAACTCGAGTACAAATTCCCAGGCCCAGTGCTTCCTGGAATTCATCAACTCAAATGCCCTGGATCAGCTGGTAAACTCCCATACCAGAGGTGAAAACATATTAGACCTGGTCATCACCAACATGGGCGACAGGTGTTCCACACCGGAGGTCAACCCGTCACTGGTCAGATCAGACCATAAACTAATCACTCTGGATGTCCACACCCCACCACCACCCCTAACTAAGGAAACCACAGTAAAAAACTTTTCTAAAGCAAACTTCACCTTACTTAAGACAAAGGTGGTAAGTTTCACAGCCACCACGCTAAAGGATAATGCTGCCCAAGATGCAGAAACCTTTACAAATGCACTCTATGAGCACCTAGAAGGATGCATGGATCGTGTCATACCTAGCAAAACCAAGACTCACTCCTCTAAGAGAAAGGAAACCAGTTTGGTGAACCCCTGCAATAAACAGGCTATACAATAGAAGGAGAAAACTAGTTCAGAAAAAAAGCAAATCCCAAGAAGGAAAGACATCCCTGATCAGTATCAGTAAGAAACTGAGGTCCCTCATGAAATCATCCAAGGCTAACTTTGAAAGAGAAATAGCCAAGGATTCAAAAGATAACCACAATGTCTTCTTTAGCTATGTTAAGAATGTAAGTGGCAAATCGCAGATATGCACTGAACTAGTGCAAAATAGAACAAAATATACTGAACCTACTGATATTGCCAACATCCTGGCAGATAGATTCAGTGCAAACTTCACCCTCCTCTCACCTCCAAAAGGGCTCACTCCAATACCAGAAAAGTGTAGTATCCCAAAAATTACAGATGCACAGGTGAAAACAGCCCTTTCAAAAGCCAAAAACATAGCATCAGTGGGACCAGATGGTGTCCCAGGCTGCGTCTTGCATGAACTACAGAATGAACTAACTCCCCGCATAAACACGCTGTTCAACCTCAGCCCCTCCACAGGCTACATGCCCATAGAATGGCGCACAGCAATGGTTATTCCTCTCCACAAAAGAGGGGCCACAACTGACCCTGGTAACTATCGGCCCATAAACATGACTAGCCTGATCTGCAAGGCTATGGAGCGCATCATCGTGGAACTCATTAACAAAGACACTGGGAACCTCCAAACACTTGACCTAACCCAGTTCAGCTTTGTTAAGGGCAGATCATGCTTACTAAACCTGGTTGACTTCTTCGAGATAGTCACCAAGGCCATAGATGAGGGAAAGGTGGTTCACACAGCCTACCTTGACCTCGCCAAGGCTTTCAACACCATTCCCCAATCGGGTATTACAGAAAAACTCACCAGCCTGAACATAAACCCCTACATCAAGAGATGGGTTGCCAACTGGCTTACAGACAGAACTCACACAGTAAGAATAGCAGGCTCCAGGTCCGACTCTAAACCAGTCACAAGCAGTGTCCTACAAGGCTCAATCCTGGGACCCCTACTGTTTGGCATATACTTCTCAGAAGTACAGGCAAACACAGGAGGGTTATGGCATACCAAGTTCCATGATGACTGCAAACTGTGAGCCATAATTGACTCTCCAGCTGACACGGACATCCTCCAAAAGGGACTAACTGAGACAGACACCTGGTGACAAAGTCATGGCCTCAAGCTAAATGCCAAAAAATGCATAGTCATCCCATTTTGGAAAAACTGCAAGCCACACACTCTAGTGAGCTAAACCTCACAACAGTAAATAGAACATGCTGGAGGGATAGAGTCCTGTCACAGAGACTCTCCATGCTTTGGAACAAAATTCCAAATTACATCATCCAGAGCCCCTCACTAACATTCTTCAAGAGAAACCTTGACGAGTGGATGGGTAACAAAAAATACACCCCTGGGATCACTTCATTGGCTCTGCTTGACAGAGGATCAGTTAATTAATCAATGGGGTGGGGAAAGCTGACACAGTCTGGCTAGGCTTATAAATGCCCTCAGGCAGATAGCGTAGTACCTACCTATGAACCTATGAACCTATGAACTGGATAATAATCAGACATGTGGAATGTAACTGTTGAGTACCATCTTCACAGCACATTAGTTAGGGCTTACAACATGTAGTAATGCCATACATATTGTTGTCAAACATCCATCTGTTGACACATTCCTCTTACTGCATAGCTACTCACCAAACTGGTGTTTGTCAGTCTCTCTACAGATGTGGAGATGGCAGGCATCCAGCTGGGATATGTACAGACAACTTATGCTTGATTGACACTGAGATTTCTGGCCAGCTGTGTACTACCTGTCGCATATAGGAGACAACACCCTGAATGGGCCACATGCCATGGGTACCTACACTACCACAGTCAATTGAA
Source organism: Protopterus annectens (assembly GCF_019279795.1). NCBI lineage: Eukaryota > Metazoa > Chordata > Ceratodontiformes > Protopteridae > Protopterus > Protopterus annectens. Next base: position 1,064,442,279 of record NC_056726.1, on the reverse strand, counting down.
CATGCTTGGGTGCAGGTCTCCATTACAGACACTAACCATGTGTTGTAATACATGTTGCATACATGTCAACTGGATCACCTCAGTGGCCATGTGCAGAAAGCACCCAGAGGATTGACTGATGCATGTCACTCTCACCCTGATGGTCACTAATGTGGTGTCTGTCAATAGATTGCCTGCTGGCACATGGCAGGTGGCATGATACCAATGTACACACACCCCCTATACATCTAATCCCTCCACGGACAATAGCAAGGTACACAGCTATGACCACCTGCCGCAATGCACCATAGTACTGACATGTGCACATGTGCATTATTGAGGATAGCAGTGTTTGTGTGTTAGTACACCTATAGTTGGAAATTCCATGACAGCCTTCACAACCACCTCAACTCCCATTGCCATAGTCAGATGTGGCCGCTGCTGTATTGGACATGACATGTATGCTGTTACACTCTTCTCCCTAACAGCTACATGTGCCTTGCAGTACCAGCACAACAGTGTTGTACAAATGGGTCGATAGGCATGGGAAACCCATTGAGGTCTGCCAAGTGTGTGCATGTGTGCATGCCTGCATATCTGTAGGGTACACCATTCTGAGGCCACATATTCCTATTAAACTACAAATTGCCACACAGTAGTACAGATAGTGTTGTTGCTGCCCATAGGTGAGGCATCACAATGCAACACCTTACTATGCCTGTGGCATGTGCATTAGATGCATATCCCTGTGGTATCACTGTTGTGATATACAATGGGTTGTATTGCCATCACGAGGTGGCAAGGAGGGTGATGACAAATGATGGTTCAGTGTTGGCCTCTGACAACCCCACCTGTGCTTCAACAGTACCGTCATCATCATTATCAGTGTCTGTATGGACACCAACCTCAGACTGCATGCAGGGGGACTCTGACCCACCTCACCACCTGTGGGAGAAACAAACACAAAGACCTGTACAGCATTACATAACAATACATACATTTACACACAAACACACACACACACACACACACACACACACACACACACACACGCACACACACACACTCACACTGACAGTCCACCTTACTACCTCCCTGTCCTTGGATTTATAGGCAGTCCCACATTCAGTTACATATGTTCCCCATCCTGCATAGCAGTTGCTAACATACACTCATTAATACTACCCATTAACATATCATTCTTCTCCATGCCTACACGTGTGATCACAACACATGACCTATTACTTCATCACCTCTCTGACTTGAGTGGAGTAGGTTGTACATGGCCTCACTGCTGTCATCCAGTGTTACCCTGTGTATGTCCAGTCATGGTGTACATGGTCCCTATATGGTTGGGGCTGCTACATTCACTACATATGTCACACACCGGAGTCTCATACTACAGTCTTGCTCAGTCCATGCCACATATGCTGAACAATCAAGCTATAATGTGGACAACAGTAATATCTGGATACACTCACTGGTGTGCTCTGGTAATTCCCCATTGCATTAGTAGTGCTGCATAGGTGGGTAGCTGGTTATCAATCTGCTGCTGGCAATATGATGTGTATGCCTGGTGTATACCTTGCCTCCCAATGCATTTTCCATGCTACAGACTTTGTAATGCTATCAGCTGTCCTGTTTTAACATATCAGACAGGTTGTCCTGGTGTCTCATGTGTCACCACATGTACATATACAGCACAATCCCAAGGAGAAGTACTGCCATGTGATCAGCCTCACAATCACCTGTGCATACATAGACACTCACACAAATAGACACACATGTGCACACACATCTGATATGCATCAACAACATTCCACTCCACTAGATTGCACTTACAGACACAATCAACACACACACCCACACACACCTACATGTGAGGTTGCACAACTTTTGTACACACAGTCCTCCCATTACCCTTCTGTCAGCATGCATTACTTGTGGTACTCAACAGCATGCAGTGTAACTATAGTGACTTCATGCTAGCACCAGTATACATATATGTGATTCATGGACTGTGTTGGTAGGTGATGGCCCTTGTCCTTGATAACACTGCACCCATGTACAAAGTGTTACTGTGGACCTGTTCTGCACCCTGCCTTTTACTGTGCACCATACCTCACAGGTGTACAAACCATTGCTGCATGTGTAGTACTGTGTCAGTTATGTCAGCTCCAAGGCTTACAGCCTGTTTGTGTTAGAGCAACTCATACCTGGGATGATATGTGAACAGATGTCATTTGTGAATGTCTGATGTCTGCTTTACAGATCACAACATCAGCGGTGCATGTATGATCAATACAAGACTATTACACTGACAACCGCCAGACCATACCAAGGCTATGGGGGTGTGCTACACATGTCCCACAACTCTGCATGGTTGCCAGGTCTACTCATGTGCACATTCCTTGGAGTTCACACACTGCTGTCACTATTGCTGTGGAGTCAGGGTTACATCTGCCACAGTTACTTAACCTGATTGTGTGCAGATATAGCCATTCTTAGCATATGTAGGGTCCCTGCTGCAGTGCACTGCTGTGTCATGATGACACACCCTCCCCACCTCCAGCCTTTTTGCAGATGCTTGACGACTTTGGTCTAAACATGTGTCAGTTTGGAGTGTCCCAAGAATGGGACACTATGTACAAGAGCCTACTACCAGCTAATTATGTGGACCACAGTACTATGTTATGACACGGTGTTGATCTGTAATGGTTGCTATTGTAATACTGGTATATTTACAGTTGTAGCACCATATGAGGGTGTTGTTTCACACATGTCCCTATAGTAGACCATGTGTCCTGCCTTTCTTCTCATCCCTGTGGACACATTTTGCAATGACAAGATGTTAGTTCTCTTGCATCTGTCTAATGTACCCTTCTGATATCCCATCATGGTCTCCACTGTGATGCTGTGCATTTCACAGCAACAAAATGAGAACATGTAGAGCATGTAGTATGGGTAGGTGTGTTAGGTGTGTGCATGGAATATCCCATAGCTATTACATGCCTGGTGTATTGTCCAGCATGAACATGAACCATACTCACCGGCTACAGGCTTCTGCCTGGAGGGACCTACAGTAGAGTGTGAAGGAGTCAATGTCAGTGGCCACAGCTGTGGCATTCATAAAAGGTGAGTGCAGCATTATGGTATATCAACAGTAGAAGTCCACAATACTACAGCTTATGCACAACAGTTTATTACTACTACACAGCAACAGACTATGTATATGACATCTCAGATATGTATGATCTACCTGTACAGATGTGGATGCATACACAAGAGTGGTCTAATAAAGTATCCTGGGGCCTTACCTGCACGTTCCTCAGACAATGTGTCAGTGACACCCACCTCCACAATGGTACCTGCCAGTTGTTGGTTCTGCAGGTGGGCAGGTGCCACAAGGCTGCTGAGAAGCTCCTACATGCAAGTGAGTGGTGGATGGATGGCATGCCCCCCATTGTGAGGTGGTCCCTCCATATGGCAGCTGCACACCGATATATATAGTGAAGCAGGCCACTGCAATGATGCTGGACCTGCTCATAACTGCAGTTCTGCAGGCCGACATCATTGACCCTGTGGACTAAATCATTCCACAGGGCAGTCCTCTCTTGCTGATCATGGGCTGTCCTGCCAAAAAGCAGTGGATAGTGTTGTATCATGTGTTCCGCAATGACCTCCATTTCTGTGGCTCTGAACAGTGGCAGTCTTGCAAAAGCCATCTTCCCTGGAAGACATAAAGATGGAAACAGGTCTGAGCAACTCATACAGCAGGGTTACCATAGTTCTTAATATACATCTTTGTCTCCCCCCATCATATCAGCTACAACAAACCGATCACACAATGCAGTTGGTATGGTGACAGCTTACCTACCACTGGGACATATGTTGTATTGTACCACACTTTGTGCTGTGTTTGTACCACTCTTTGTGCTATGTGTTTGTAGCCATGTTCCCTGTGGGGACACTATCTTTGCTGGCCTGTTACAGACTATTTCACTTGCATGCCATTATCAGTGCCACTATGGTTCCACATGTGCATGTGCTATGCATGCTATGTGATTGATGCACATCTGACATTCTGTGATATTGGGGATATCTATGCATGGTGTTGGACATGTTCCAGGATTGCGTGGACTATTACAGCCCACATATGTTCCATATCAGTGATACAATAGCATGTGTAGGGGTTAGTTGCCAGCATCACCACCTCTCCCACCTCATCTGGCCATGTTACAAGGCCACATCACATCTACGACCCACCATGGGACCTTATCACGTACTGGTCGTGCACTACCTTCAGGTGGAATCACCTCAGGAGATGGTTTCCTCCCCCCTTGAGCATACACAGACACAACCCTGTCACCCAAAGTCAGGTTCAGGTTTTGGTGCATAGAGAGATCCACAGAAGCATGGGGACTTGCTACATCACCTGGAGCCCTGTAGTACACATACACAGGGTGGACATGCTTGCTCCTCCTGCACAGCCCACAGCCCAAGCACCTTTATGACCAATGTAGATGCTGTTGTGACTGTCCATGGGTGGGGACCTTGGTCCCATTGCTTCCATATGGGTGCTCAATGCTGTACACATTCCAAACAACACTCCCCATCCACGGTGTTTACACACCACATGTGTCATATACCAGCCCTGTATGCTGTCTTTTCTGTCTGCAGACCCAACCTACATACCACAATTTGCCTACTAGCCTTTTTCAACATACAAATCCCACTTTCACGAACAAATGCGATGTGTTCTCAACATGGGTTACATACCACACATCAAAGTCTATTTTGCACCAATGTTCTGCTGTATATATATATATATATATATATATATATATATATATATATATATATATATATATATATATATAGATATATATGTGAGTGTGTGTGTGTGTGTGTGTGTGTGTGTGTATATATATATATATATATATATATATATGTGTGTGTGTGTGTGTGTGTGTGTGTGTGTGTGTGTGTGTGTGTGTGTGTGTGTGTGTGTTTGTATATATATGTACACATATGTGTGTGTGTACATATATATATATATATATATATATATATATATATATATATATATATATATATATATATATATATATAAATATATATCATATATATATATATATGTGTGTGTGTGTGTGTGTGTGTGGAAATGTATATTGTGGGTTGTTTATATACCTATATCTATATGAGTGTCTGTATATCTGTAGACATACACGTCTAATTGTATATCACACATAGATTATCTATATGTGAGGTGCATAAAGACATTTGTTCCACACTCTGTAACTCTCTTTCCTTCACACCTGCACTGTTCTGCCTTGCTGCCACACGCAGGTGTCACATGTAAACATAGATTAACAGTAGGGTGGTATGTATGGTGACAGATTGCTGGTAAGCCTATTATACACCTATGGCATTTGTGCATGCTACATTACACATTAACATGACTGTCCCACTCTTGTTTGGCATCTACTTTTCCGAAGTACAAGCAAACACAGGAGGGTTATGGCTGACAAAGTTTGCAGATGACTGCAAACTGGGCGCCATAGTAGAAAACACATCTGACACAGATATCCTTCAGAAGGGTCTCAGAGAAACGGATAACTGGTGCCAGAGCCACGGCCTGAAGTTAAATGCCAAAAAATGCATAGTCATACCCTTTGGGAAAAACAAGGTTACCCCTAGCTACCAAATAGGTGGCAATCCACTGAGCACAGAAGAAGTTATCAGGGACCTGGGGACCCAGGTTGATAGTAGTCTGTCATTCGACACCCATGTAGCTAAAGTAGTTAGGAAGACTTTCTACATTGCCCACCTTATCATGAAGGGATTCTCATCTAGATCAAGGGAGGTCATAGTCTCCCTTTACTCATCACTCATCAGACCAATGATTGAGTACAATGCCCCATTTGGGATGTATCTGACCCGACACCTGCAGCAGCTGGAGAGGCCACAAAAGTTCCTCACCAAAAGGATAAAGGGTCTCAAAATCTGTCCTATGCTGCCCGACTGAAAGAACTCCAGCTCTATTCAGTCGCTTACGCTGCTCAGAGGTGACCTTTGCCTAACATACAAGGCCATGTCAAACCCAGATTTGATGAATATGCTTCACCTCAAAAATCTAGATCCATCAGAGCCACAAGGGCGGGAGACTTAAACCTCGACACGGCTATTAATAGGACGTGCTGGAGGGATAGATTCATTACCCAAAGACTCCCTATGCTGTGGAACAAAATCCCGGTACATGTGAGGCAGAGCACCTCGCTGGCCTTGTTCAAGAGAAATCTTGACCAATGGATGGGAGATCGCAGATATACCCCAGGGATTACCTCAGTGTCACTGCTCGACAGAGGCACAGCAAAATAATGGGTATAGTTCCCCATACTAAAGGGGTGGCGTAAGCCACAAAACGATGGGCTAGGCTTGTAAATGCCCTTGGGCAGATAGCCTAGTATAAACCTATGAACCTATGAACCTATGTCCTGCAAGTGTTGTGCTCTGACACCCATGTGTCTATCATGACAGCAGTACTTCCACCACCAGCTATTGCTAGCACTAACGTAACAAACACAGATATTATGGCTTACATCTTTGTCATTCATTGCTGATCTGATCAGTTGACAGGTATACCCCACTGCCTACAGGGACAGACAGTATTGTCCAGAGCAGTTGTTCAGCAGAAGAACATTAGAGGAACAACTACACGTGGCACATATAATGCATTCCACATCATATATCCTATTATTCTATACCACATACTACAGTCAATTAAATTCATATATGTTTTACATACCTTTACATTTTTTTTTCTGACAGCTGTGACAGCTCTTTGTTGTTTAAGGTTCTTTTTTTTTTGTCTCTCGCTTTCCACTAGAGGGATTGAGCTGGTTTGAATAGATTGCAGCATGGCTTTTGTAGGTGATGCACATAATCAGGTGATGGGCTCTGCACCAATCAATGTGCAACAGTTGCTAACTTCATGCAGTCTGCTGTGTAGTACTTCGGATAACCACTGTCATGGCAACCCAATACTATAAAATGCTGACTCGTGGGCATTGTCCCTTAACCTTTCCAGTATGGAGGACATCCTTCCTGTATGTGGGCAGCAGTGTCACAGACAGCAGGTAGCAATAGCTTTTACAGCAGAACTTGCAGACACAGGCCAACTACACATTTGTATAAGGTTCCAGACCTACAGACAGAGTGAATAGTGTTGTTATGTGCATTGTATATTGCTGGTCTTACAGTGTTTGTGTGTACATAGCAGTTTAGGATGGAATGCAGTTTGTCTGCATAGCACTCAACTGTGAGCCTATCCACATGATGGTCAGTGGATTGTAGGATTTGTCTATGCACCACACAGGTCTTGTCCTAGATATATCAATGGCAGTCTGTCTGTTGCATGCTATCAGTACATGGCTACATCCATTTGGGTTTCTGATGTCTTATTTCTGCATAAGGGTATGTTGCAACAAACCTGTAACACCAGCAATTTCCAGGGTGTATAACAGCCATATTGCAAATATGGCCCTGTGTTCCTGCCTCTGTCCTCCACATATACAGCAGGCCTTGTCCTGCTGTGATACAGTTAGGAGTTGCTAGGTAATGGCCTATCATTATTTACTGCTAGCATTCCTGCTATCATCCCAGTCATATCGTGGACTCCCACAAAATATGTTGGTCAGGGTCCATACATATGTGGGCAATAGTTGTACAACATATGTGTGCCCTTGTACACTCCAGAGATCAGTGTGTGGTGCACAGTGTTCTTTGCCCTTGTACAAACTTTTATGGGGGAGGAGTATTCAATGCTATCAACCTAGGCTGTAACAACATGTCATATATATCAGTGTTAAGACACATTGAGGTATGTGACTGTACACTTTCATATGTTCCTCCATGGGAACAGTGTTGGGCTACAGCTTACAGTGCTACACACAGTTCATTTAGTCAATGTGACTGTGAGATGTTAAGTTGAGCAATATTATGTGACAGATAGATTGACATTACCACAACTAATAAATTTCCCCCTAGGGCTTAACTACAGGGTGTAATTGGAAGCTGCTGAACTACATCTGTAATTGTTGATTGTAACTTATCTTGAAGGCAAATCCTTTGTCAACTAACTGAAGGCCTTGGCCACCTGGACAACATAGTATGTTATATATCCATATTGCTTGCATCTACTGTTTTGTGTGGGCCTTGCATTCATCACTAATTTTACGTGCGGTAAGTAATGGCATACATTATTGTATAGTACACATATAAAGGTTTTCTGTGCATGCATACCTGTTTGTGGTGTCATGTCCTTTGAATTGTGGGTGGGTATATGTTTAATGTAAGTATTGTCATTTGTGGGAATGGTTGACATACTACACATCTCACAGGTGCCTGTTACAGGGCTTGTGGCTGAGGGATATACTTTGCACCCAGTACTTCCACACTACTTCTACATATGTGTGGCTACTAACACTTTTTGTCTGTATATATGTGTATATACCAATATATATCTTATATATATATATATATATATATATATATATATATATATATATAGTTTCACTTCATATCGTTGAAAGCTCATTTCATCGAATTTCAAAACAGCGAGACCAAATCATCGAAAACTCATATTGTCGAAAACTCATAACATCGAATTTCAAATCATTGAAAACTACAAAGCAACTAGAAATAACATCCCAGAGACTGTTTACTACATTTATGCAGGGGGACAAGCCCCCCTGCACCCCCACACCCTCCAAAAATTAAATATACAAACTCCAAAGTCTCACTACAGTGTGGTTAGGAAATTATCTTTTTCCCCCACTGTAGTGAGACCTTGGAGTTGGTATATTTAATGTACGTGGGGGTGTGGGGGGGGTGGAGCCTGAACATATTTGTCAATGTATAGATGTGTGTGCATATCTGCGCCATTGTAATGTCTACCCCTTCCACATTGTACATTCCCTACGGTAGAATGACTTTTTTGCATGATATGTTACAGATATTGCCCTGACATTTTCAGGTGAATAGGCTTACTGTTAAAGCATTAGCTGTGTTGTGGAGGGTCCTGAAGTCAAAAAATTCATGTGCTGGATATTGGATTGCACAGCATATCCGTTAGGGCTGTGGAGGGGAGTAACATAGCACTAATTACCAGTTATCCCTCATTTGAGCCCCCACCCACATTAACACCCAGGACTGTTTGTGAGCTCCTAAGCCCCCCCCCCAACTTAACTGGGGTTAAACTATTCCTGGCGCCATAAAGTCTGTTTTTCAAAATTTCCCTTGCAACTAGCCAGCTTTTTAGTTTTAGCACTCATCTGTTTCTTTGACCTCAGCACTTGTTCAGAACTCATTGTAAGCACTAAATAAGTTACAAATTACTACAGCACTCAACTTTCCTCACTTGTCTAGAGGAAAACAGTTTTTAGTACTTAATAAATAAGCACCTATTCAGGCATGTCTAAAGGTCAGCTCCCGGTGTTTTCTCCTGTCTACCTGATGAATCTGGGCATCTTCAGACAATGTAGCAATTGCCTCATGTACACAGACAACCCTCTCCTCCTACCTTCCAACACTACGACCTGTGAGAGATGCACTTATATAGCCAAACTGGAAGCAAAGCTCTCTTTACCAAAGGCAGGCCTAGACAGTCAAGAGGAGAAGGTAGACACTTGCACCGCACCACACTCATCACATAGTCCTTCAAAACCTACGCCACCAAAACACACACACAGAACCACAAAACACACACCTACATTCATGGAGGCTCTCTGTACAAATCTGCCCAAACAACAGAGACCTGCAAAGCAGAAATGCAAGCAACCTCCACCCCCCCCAACACAACCCAAATGACACATAGTCCACATACTCAGTGTGCCACTCAACTACAACCCATAAGGCATAATGTACCCAACACTCTAGTCATAGGTGACTCTATAGTCAGGCACACTGATGTTCCACTCACCAGGCTAAACAATGAAAAAGTTACTGTCAGCTGCCTGTCAGGTGCCAGGATCCGCCACATAATGCACACACTCAGGTCACTCCACAACAAGTACAAATATGACTCTGTCATTGTCCATGTTGGTGTGAATGACCTGAGACGTACCTCCCTGGACTACATGAAAAGAGACGGAAGAGCTCTCTGATCTTGTAGCCCAGGCCGGTATGACTCTAGCCCTGAGTAGCATCCTGCCATCACCCAGAATGACACCACAGTACAAGAACAAAATGATTGACTTTAACAATTGGCTAAGCTTCTGGTGTCATTCTAAGGGAATCCAGTATCTGTCTGTCTGGGATGACATGATCAACAGAGCACGCTGCTTTGCCAGAGATGGCCTGCACCTATCGCCCCTGGGATTCTGCATACTGGCAAAGACTCTAGCCACCCCTATAGTGCCTTCTTTAGGCAAGTTTCAAATGACAAATTCACCACTGTAACAGGTACAAGCAAGCAAAATCTGAGGGTAATGCTACTTAATGCTAGAAGTCTAAACCTCAAAATGCACTCACTCAAGGCACTCCTTAAAATGGAGAACACTGACATCTGTGCGGTGACAGAGACCTGGTTCAAAGCTCCAGAGAGCACCCCTGGATTACCAGGCTATAATTCATACCACACCTTTCGGCCACCAAACCCGGACAGAAACACTAAAGGTGAAGGCGTGTCCATATTCATTAAGGATATCCACACCTCCAAGCTAGTTGCTCAGCATAATGCATCCGAGATTATCCAAGTTCAACTAACTCTGGGCAAAACCGCAATCCAGATTGTAGCTTGCTACAGACCGCCCACCATGCCTCAGGATTCCGACTCCTCTTGTCTTGATAGACTGAAAAATATTAAGGTACAAACTAACACTCTAATAATGGGTGATTTCAACTACCCTACCATTAACTGGGAAAACTACTCATGTACCAACTCTTTTGTTCAGCGTTTTCTGGAAATCGTCAGTTCCAATGTTTTGGATCAACTTATCCACACCCCCACCAGAGACAGCAATATCCTAGACCTGGTCATCACCAGCATAAGTAACAGTTGTTCCACACCAGAGGTCAGCTCCTCATTGGTCAGGTTCGACTACAATCTAGTCACCCTAGACAGCCACATCCCACTCCCACCCCCCATTAGGAAAACAACCGTAAAAAATTTCTCCAAAGCCAACTTCACGCTTCTTAAGACAGAAGTGGCAAACTTCATGACACCCATGCAGATGGACAATATAGGTACAACTGCTGAATCCTACACAAATGCACTTTATAAGCACTTACACGAGTGCATGGATCATGCTATCCCTAATAGAACCAAGATGCTATCCTCCAAAAAAAGGAAGCCAATCTGGTGGTCTTCTGCCATAAACAAACTCTACAACAGAAGAAAGAAACTGCTGCAAAAAAAGAGTAAAATCCCACGATTGGAGGAACTCCCTGGTCAGCCTCAGTAATAAAATCCTCCAAAGCTAGTTATGAAAACAAAATTGCCACTGATTCTAAAGACAACCACAAAGCATTCTATAGCTATGTTAAAACTCTCAATGGCAACACTCAGATCGTCTCTGAGTTACAGCACAATGACACTAAATATACAAAACCAACTGATATTGCCAACATCCTGGCAGATAGGTTCAGTGCTAACTTTACCCCCCTCTCACCCCCTAAAGGGCCCATCTTTATGCCAGAAGAATGCACAGTTCCTGTAATCACGGCTGCACAGGTAAAAAACTTCACTCTCCAAAGCCAGAACACAGCATCCATGGGACCTGACAACATCCCAGGCTGCCTTCTACATGAACTACAGAATGAAATGGCACCCCACCTAAGTACCATGTTCAATCATAGCCTCACCTCAGGCTTTGTGCCCATTGAATGGCACACTGCAACAGTTATCCCACTCCACAAAGTGGGGACCACAACAGACCCAGGGAACTACCGCCCCATTAGCCTGACGAGCCTCATCTGCAAGGCCATGGAATGTATCATCATGGAACTCATAAACAATGACAGGGGAGATCTCCAAACCCTGGATCCCACACAGTTTGGGTTTGTAAAGGCAGATCATGTCTCCTAAACCTGATAGACTTTGAAGTAGTCACCAAGGCCATGGATGAGGGTAAGGTGGTTCATACAGTCTATCTAGATCTCGCCAAGGCATTCAACACTATCCCCCACTCTGGAATTATAGATAAACTCACTAAACTAGGTATAAATCCCTATGTCACAAGATGGGTTACCAACTGGCTTACTGAAAGAACACATACTGTGAAAGTTGCAGACTCCAAATCAGACTTCAGACCAGTGACAAGTGGAGTACCACAGGATTCAGCTCTGGGTCCTCTCCTGTTTGGTATCTACTTCTCTGAAGTACAGGCTAACACAGAAGGTCTTTGGCTAACTAAATTCACAGATAATTGCAAACTAGAAGCCATAACTGAAACTCCTAATGATGTGGACATTCTACAAAAGGGCCTCACTGAGACAGATGCCTGGTGTCAAAGACATGGTCTCAAGCTCAATGCCAAAAAGTGCATTGTCATCCCCTATGGTAAAAATTGTGCACCCATGAATTACCACATAGGCAGTAGTCTACTCAACACCAAAAGTGTGATAAGAGACCTTGGGACACAGGTGGACAGTAGTCTCTCCTTTGATAATCGCATTGCTAAAGTGGTCAGGAAATTCTTCTACGTGGCACACCTCATCACAAAAGGTTTTTCATCCAGAAAAAAAGAGGTCATTGTTCCCCTCTACTCATCACTCATTAGACCCATTATAGAGTACAACGCCCCTTTTGGTATGTACCTCACAAGACATCTACAACAACTGGAAAGGCAGCAAAAATACCTCACATGAGGATTACTGGCCTCAAACAGATGCCTTAGCAGACCATCTCAAAAAACTCCAGCTTTACTCCGTTGCATATCACCTACTCAGAGGCGATCTCTGCCTAACATATAAAGCTATGTCAAAGCCAGAGCTGTTGGACATGCTCCACTTAAAGAAATCCCAATCCCTCCGAGCTACACGCTCTAGGGACCTAAATCTTGTCACCACAATAAACAGAACATGCTGGAGGGATAGATTCCTGTCCCAGAGACTTCCCACACTCTGGAACAAATGTATATCTGCCATAGCTTTGTGGTAAATCACTTTGTGTATGGTGTGCACGGTCCTGGGTTTGAGCCTTTCAGAGGCTGTTTATTTTATTGCTGGGCAGAACACAGGCCATTGGATACAGAGTGATTAAGGCATTTTAAAGCAGTTGTAAGCAGGTGTGCATGTGTTTACGTGGAGCTAAGCACTGCTAACTTCCGGTTATACTTTCTTCTACTCATTTCACTTCCATATTGCTTAATCTGTGTAGACAGTGCTTACCCTCATGCAGATGCACTTAAACACACTTACTCGTGCTTACATATGCTTACTACTGTTCATTTGTACTTAAACCTGCTTACTAGTGCCTTATTCATTATGACACTGACACTTCACATGTGCATTTCCTGCAGTACTCCAGTTCATAACTATGTGTTATGTAGTGGGTTTTGCAACAAAAAATTGGTTATAACATGCTTTACCATGTAAAATAGACTGTGCTGCAGTGGGACTCGAACCAGGTAATCCTGCTTGTTAGGCAAATGCTCTGTCCAATGCACACTATTGCTTATATCCACGAGATGGTATGATTAGAACCGCTCCATCCAACACTGGCAAGCCTCGACCCATAATTTCATACCCATCACCCCCTCCCGCTCCTCCTCCGTGGCAATCATCCTTTCTCTGGATGCATGTCAGGTCTAACCACACCACTACACACTACCCACTCTCCACTTTTTGGGACCCATCATGTACGTTGTCTCGACCCATGAATCATCAGGCTTTTCCAACCTTGTAGTCCGAGAACATGTGTACCCTGCCATTGCGAATCGGTGTAATGCCAGGAACCCGAATATCCATACATTTTTGGGTTGTCATGCAATGGATGTTCTTCTCTTTGTTTCTAGATTAGACTTATTGGGTCGACAATGTTTCTCTCACTGGTATTATCCTGCCTGTAGTTTGGGAAGCAGTGGTTTGTTTACTTTTTTTTGTGTTTGTTTGTATGTTTCACCTGTTTGGCTGGGAGGGGGATATTGGTACATGTAACAGGTATGTTGATTGAGCCCCCTCACCCCCATTGGCAGTGTCTGTGGTCATATGCCATTCTTATGTGCTGTATCAAAGCTATATATATATATATCTGTATATATATATATATATATATATATATATATTTCTGTATATATATACACACACACACACACACACACACACACACACACACACACACACACACACACACACATATATATACCATATAGATGTATGGGTGTCTGCATATGTATATATCTATATGTAGATATTTATATATATGTATGTATGTATGTATATATATATATATATATCTACATATATATATATATATATATATATATATATATATATATATATATATATATATATATATATATATATATATATTTAGTTATAGATATATATTCACACAATCATGCATCTACATATTTAGCTACATGTCCTGTAATGTTGAATGGTATTGCTAGATGCTATGTTTGTGGACATATCAGAGTTATGTATATCTGTGGTGGCTTAGTGGTCAATCACATTGGTTATGATGTGCAGGCTCCTGGGTTCAAGACTTGCAGGGGCTGTTTAATTTGTTGCTGGCCAGAATGAGGCCCATCGGATATGGAGTGGTCGAAGCACTTTTACGCAGTTGTCAGTGTGTTTGCATGATGGTAAGCACTGCTAACATCCGGTGACATCAGCTTACACATGGTTAGCCTCACTATTGCTTACTCTGTGTAAGCACCGCTTACTGTTGTGCAAACAGACTTGTACCTGCTTACTTGTGCTTATTTATCCTTACTACTGCTATATTTTAGACAGTAATAGTCTACTAGTTCTTGGGGAGGTGGTGAATTTGACAAGTCTATGGGGTTATCATACATTACACAGTTTACTACCCCAGTTCACACATATATGTTATTTATTAGGTTATACAACTAAATATATTGATCATGACAGTGATTTGACATGGAAATGGAATGTACTGCAGTGGGACTCAAACCAGGATTGACTGCTCTTGAGACGAGCGCTCTACCCACTACAATATTGCTGCACTGCTTCATTTGCACATATTTTGCTTTTTTTTCCTCCGTTTGCTATTTAAGCTACATTAACCGTAGCTAAGCGATGAGCAAAACCATGCACCTATGGTTAAACCTTTTCCATTTCATTAACAATACATATCTTTTTTTTTTTTTATCCACTATTGCTCTTATACATGTGGGGGGATGTTGCTGAGTGTATGCGTACATCTATGGGCAGTCTTGTTCATTGTTTACTACCTTTCTGCAGTCCCTCATTGCAAGGGCATGTATATTCTGAGAGGTCTGCTCTCAAACATGCCCCATGCACTCGTACATGCTCCGTGTAAACCTTGGAGCTCGGCCGACGTGTCTTCATTACTATGCATAGCGCGCTGCCGTACTTCTCCTAAATGGGCACTTCCGTGCAGGACTAAGCTAGTCCTGCATGGAAGGTTAGTGAATCCGGGGGTCTGTGTAGTTCAAATAACTAAGTTTTGTTTCTTTTGTATACTGACATATGTTACGATATATATGTAAGGTCTTTGTTTCTTTTCCTTTTTACTGATTTGTTTGTAAATATGTACTATTAAGATGTAAAAGAAATAAAATATTATTTATTTAACATTTGTTTACCGGGAAAGTCTGACTTCGAACAAAGCCATTTTTCAGTGGAGGCCTAGAGAGAAATGTTCCAGTTGCATGTCTTTGTAACATTGGAGGAAACCGGAGCACCTGGAGGAAACCCACACGAATGCAGTGAGGACATGTTGACTCAACACAGAAGGCACCCCAGCCGATAATCAAACCGGAGAACCTCTTGCTGTGAGGCAACAACACTTCCACTGCACCACTGCGCTGTTCAATTATTTCAAATTATATTTGAAAAAGAAAATTTTCGCCACATGATCATTTGGGTTGTGGGTATTATGAAGTAGTATAAATATCAACGAAACCCCATTACTGTGAAAATAAATGATTCTCAGACTTAGAGCCATTATCTGAAATAAGGACATCCTGAATCCCATGTCAGAAAAATATCTTTTCAGGTGACATTGTCAAAAAACTTAGATGAAGTTTCTCATCCCAACCACTTCTAGATGCTATGAACAGTAGTCAACACAATTTATATAATTATAATCTTTACCCAAGCGATAATGCTTAACAGAGTATGTGTTACTGTGTAAATAACGCATATACATGGGTGTTCTGAGGCTTGACATCACATGAAGAGGGCCTCTATACACATTGAAGAGCATAATTTACATAGTAGATATAAATATGAAGTAGTATATGTCCTGATTTCAGATAATGGCTCTAAGTCTGAGAATCATTTATTTTCACATACGACAAATTAAAAACAGAAACAAATCCTGGGAAATATGGCGTGCAACCAAATTACCCCAAGACCGCATCCAATTTCAGCAGCAAAGAAATGAAACAAAAAAATCAGTACTAGCTGACAAAAAAAGTTATTACTGCCAACTACAAAATAAACACCAAAACAACCCTCAAAAATTTTGGGCAGGTCTTAATAACCTTTTACGCCCAGGCAAATCCTCCACTCCTACCCCAGAACTGGTATTTGATAAAACACCAATAGAAGTAGCCAACACCTTTAACTCGTTCTTCACGAGTACTATCCAAACCTTAGCAAAGCAACTATCTGCTAACTGCAGTCCTGTGACTGATCATATTCCAGAAGCTAGACCCACTTTCAATCTACAACCTGTCCCCACATCTAGTATAAGATCCTTACTACAAAAACTTAAACGTACTACCCCCTCCGCTGACCTTCTCCCAGCCGAATACTTACAGAAAGCCGCAAATGCTATAGCCTACCCCATATCAATACTTATCAATCGCACCATCCTAGAATCTTGCATCCCTGCAATTTGGAAAGCATCCCATGTTATACCACTTCATAAGGGGGGGGGGTACTTCCACCGAACTATCAAACTATAAACCAATAGCCATAATGTCCCCTCTGGCCAAAATTATGGAAAAATGTATACATAAACAACTCCTTCACTATCTTATCCAGAACAAACTATTGACCAACTCACAACATGGATTTAGACCCAACCACAGTACAACTACTGCCCTACTCTCTTTTACTGATACTATTAATTGTAACCGTAATAACAAAATAATATCATCCGCTCTCTTTCTGGATCTCTCAAAAGCCTTTGACATGGTTAACCACCAACTACTTCATAATACTCTAAAAACTTTACAGCTTGACAACCCAACTTTAGGCTGGTTCCAAGCTTACCTCTCCGATAGGAAACAAGCTATACTCTGGCACAATCAACTTTCCAATCTCCTACCTAATACCATAGGTGTTCCACAAGGATCCATACTGGGTCCACTTCTTTTTTCAGTCTTTATTAATGACCTACACAAAGCCATCTCTGAGGCAACCTGTATACAATATGCTGATGATTCGACTTTAGTCTGCTCGGACACATCTCTAGACAATCTACTAGCCAAAACCCAATCCTGTTTTACAGCTGTTGAAAACTGGCTAACAGGAAGACAACTACTTCTTAATCCCAAAAAAAACAAACTGCTTCTTTTTCATCCATCCCAAAAACTACCCTTTACAGCCTTTAATATACAATCAAACAATGGAACGATTATAACACCTGACCCCCATACTAAACTACTAGGAGTTACCATAGACAATAAACTTAGATATGATATGCATATTAATCTTACTATTAAAACCGTTAACAGGAAACTAGGATCACTATATAGAATCAAAGCCTTTCTAACACCAATGGCAAAAGCAACCATTGCCCGTACACATTTACTATCTACACTTTTATATGCATCCCCAGTGTTCACTAAGCTGAATAAAACTGAGCTAAATAAACTCTCATGCTCGTATAATCACATTGCCAGATTTGCAAATGGTACGCCACATGAACACACCACTGTAATAACCTAAGACCTTGGATGGATAGAACTCCCTAACCTCCTTCAGCAAACTCAACTTATCGAGGCATTTAAAATACTTAACCACCCTGATAAAACTCCTGCACTAAAGGGCCTAGTCGTTCCATATACTAACCTAAATAGCCTACGCTCCTCAAACAGGCTACTTATTCAAAATGTCAAATCCTATAATGCAGGAGGAGATGCTCTATTTGCTAACATCACTGCCAAAACATGGAACTCCCTTCCCTCCAGTATTACCACCATTACCTCTCTATCCCACTTTAAAAAAGTCTACTCCAATACTTTAAGTCCCACTGGTTATGCCAATGCTCATTCCCGGATTAACTCCTCGATGTAACTCAAATCTCTCACTTCTCTTCTCTCAAATGAATCCCATGGAATTTACCATGTCAGCTTCTTTTGTCCTGATATTTCCACCTTGTATTTCTCTTCCCTCTGTACCAACTTAGACCTGTATTACCTCTGATATGAGGCCAATTGTTTTAAAATTAAATATCTGTTCTGCTTCTAAATACCCTCCTTATATCATGACTTCATGAATGGAACTATTAATGCCTGTATCTCTGGCTTCTCTTTTCAATTCTATATAATAGTTGTTTAATATAATATCAGTTTTTATCTATGTAACAATGTACTAACTGTATATGTGGAGCTTTTCTCCCCGGGCCTCCGCTGAAAATGGACATGTATCCAGACGGATTTTCCCGGTCAACAAATGTAAAATAAAAATGAAAATAAAATAAATAAATAAAATAATAAATAAAAAAAAAATATATATATATATATATATAGAGAGAGAGAGAGAGAGAGAGAGAGATACATATTTGAGGTAAATAAGTTCTTCCATGTAATGTTTCAAACTTGCTAGGTAAAATGTAATTATTGTTGAAAGAAGTATTTTACATATAAAATTTAAGTTATTAAGTTATATAATTGTTTAATTTCTACAAATGCACGTGTGTGTGCGTGTACTCACACACACACACACACACACACACACACACACACAAAGTGCACACACACATGCTTACACACACAGACACACTCGTGCACACATGCACACACACACGTACAGATACACATACACACACACACACACAAACACAATCACACACACACACACACACACACACACACACACACACACACACACACACACACACACACGCACACACACACACCTGCACACACACACACACACACACACACACACAAACTCACACTCATGCACAAACACACACACATACATACACACTTTTCTTTATTTTATTTTCTTGTTATTTTAATTTTATACCCCAAACATCAAAGTACTGCTCAGTGAGCATTAACAAAAAAAAAAATGTTTTCATTTCCAATTCTCCCCTCAGGAACATCACTGCAATACTTTCTCCAAAGCCTGATGGCACCCAACCACCTACAGAGCTGAGCTACTCCTAAGGTGACTTCTTTGCAAACTACTTCAGCTAGAAGCCATGCTCCCTCTTGTTTCCAGACTTCATAATCAAACCACCACTCGAACGTCTACAATTTCTCCATATCGACTCCCTTACTCCAGACCTCCCAAGCCAAACTGTATTGCACTGACCACTCATTCTACATTCTTGCACCAAACTTTGGCAATCCCTCCCTGTCACCTAAACAAAATCTCCTTCTTCTGATACTTTCAAGGCACAACTCAAAAAACAGATCCATCAGAAATCTGACTGCAATTGTTTTTCCAATGTAAATATAATATAACTCCTCCCACACTTACATCACCGTTCATATAACTCCTCCCACACTTACATCACCGTTCAAACGTCTGTCCTCACCTGCTGATTATCATCCATATTTACTACTACAATGGATTCACGTTTGTCTTCCTCCTGTCTTAGTAATGTATTCTCGTTGTTTCAATTGTCAAAAGAACTTTGTACAGCTGTGAATACAAAGTGTTTATGAATTAGTTCTGTTCTATTTGTATAAATGTCTTCACCTGGGCTGTGCCTACAAGTGGTCAGTTGTGATCAGTGTACTTCCCTATTAAACCAACTTAATTTTCTCAGACAAAAAATACTTCTGCATGAGACCAGATAACATACCCAGCTGCCTAATAAACAGTACTAATCTTACACTGGCAAACCCAGTCCTTAATCTGCTCAACATGAGCTTAGTCACCAATTTGCCCCTGACTATGCTCACTTCATTAGGGTGGCCCCACCAATGACCACAGGCACAAAGTTGTTAGTCTAATAAGTGTGATTTGCAAAGCTATAGAATGCATCATAACAGACTCTGTCAATAGGTTCATAGGTAGGTACTAGGCTATCTGCCCGAGGGCATGTATAAGGTTAGCCAGAGTGTGTCGGCTTTTGCCACCCCACTGATTAATTAACTGAGCCTCTGTCAAGCAGAGCCAATGAAGTGATTCCAGGGGTGTTTTTTCTGTTACCCATCCACTCGTCAAGGATTCTCTGCTCTGCCTAATGTAGTTAGGAAGTTTGTTCCAAAGTATGGGGAGTCTCTGTGACAGGAATCTATCCCTCCAGCATGTTCTATTTATTGCTGTAGTGAGGTTTAGCTCACTAGAGTTTGTGGCTCACAGTGACTTTGATTTCTTTAGATGGAGCATATCCATCAATTCTGAGTTGGACATGGCTTTGTAAGTCAGGCAGAGATCATCTCTGAGTAAGCGATACATCACTGAGTACAGCCGGAATTTTATCAGTCGGGCTGCATAGGACATATGTTTGAGGTCAGTAATCCTCTTGGTGAGATGATTTTATGGCCTTTCCAGCTTTTGGAAGTGCCTTGCGAGGTGCATCGCAAATGGGCATTATACTCTATGATGGGTCTGATGAGTGATGAGTAGAGGGACACTATAACCTCTTTATTTCTAGATGTGACCCCCTTACTAATTAGGTGGGCCACATAGAAGGATTTCCTAACTACTTTGGCAATATGATTGTCAAAAGAGAGATTACTATCTACCTGGGTCCCCAGATCTCTTATTACCTTTTCTGTATTAAGGGGGCTGCCGCCTATGTGGTAATTCATGGGTGTTTTGTTTTTCCCAAATGGGATGACTATGCATTTTGTGGCATTTAGCTTGAGGTCATGACTTTGACACCAGGTGTCTGTCATAGTAAGGCCTTTTTGAAGGATGTCCATGTCATCAGGAGACTCAATTATGGCTCCCAATTTGCAGTCATCTGCAAACTTGGTTAGGCATATTCCTCCAGTGTTTGCCTGTACTTCTGAGAAATATATGCCGAACAGTAGGGGTCCCAGAACCGAGCCTTGCGGGACACCACTTGTGACTGGTTTGGAGTAGGACCTGGAGCCCTCTATTCTTACTGTGTGATTTCTGTCTGTAAGCCAGTTGGCAACCCATCTTGTGATGTAGGGATTTATGTTCAGGCTGGTGAGTTTTTATATAATACCCGAGTGAGGAATGGTGTCGCACGCCTTGGCAAGATCAAGGTAGGCTGTGTGAACCAGCTTTCCATCATCTATGGCCTTGGTGACTGTCTCAAAGAAGTCAACTAGGTCTAGTAGGCATGATCTGCCCTTAACAAAGCCGAACTGGGTCAGATCAAGTGTTTGGAGGATCACAATGACTTTGTTAATGAGTTCCATGATGATGCGCTCCATAGCCTTGCAGACCAGGCTAGTCAGGCTTATGGGGCAATAGTTACAAGGGTCAGTTGTGGCCCATCCTTTGTGGAGCGGAATAACCATTGCTGTGCACCATTCTATGGGCACATAGCCTGTGGAGAGGCTGAGGCTTGAACAGTGTGTTTAGGTGGGGGGGGGGTTAGTTTGTTCTGTAGTTCGTACAAGACTCAGCCTGGGACACCATCTGGCCCCATTGTTGCTGTGTTTTTGGCTTTTGAAAGGGCTGTTTTTACCTGTTCTTCTGTGATTTCCGGGACACTACACTTTTCCGGTATTGGGAGAGGAAGGTGAAGTTTGCACTGAATCTATCTGCCAGGATGTTGGCAATATCAGTAGGTTCAGTATATTTTGTGCTATTTTGCACTAGCTCAGAGCATATCTGCGAGTTGCTACTTAGATTCTTGACATAGCTAAAGAAGTCTTTATATCTTTTGAATCCTTGGCTATTTTTCTTTCGAAGTTAGCCTTGGATGATTTTATGAGGGACCTTTGTTTCTTACTGATACTGCTCAGGGATGTTTTTCCTTCTTGGGATTTGCTCTTTTTCTGAACTAGTTTCCTCCTTTTGTTGTATAACCCGTTTATGGCAGGGGTCCACTAGGCTGGTTTCCTTTTCTTAGCGGAGTGAGTTTTGGTTTTGCTAGGGATGGCATGATGCATGCATCCTTGTAGGTGTTCATAGAGTGCAACTGTAAAGGATTCTGCATCTTGGGCAGTGTTATCCTTTAGAGTGGGGGCTGTGAAACTTACCACCTCTGCCTTAAGTAAGGTAAAGTTTGCATTAGTAAAGTTTTTCACTGTGGTTTCCTTGGTTGGGGGTGGTGGTGGGTTGTGGCCATCCAGGGTGATTAGTTTATGATCTGATCTAACCAGTGATGGGTTGACATCTGGTACGGAACACCTGTCACCCATGTTGGTGATGACCAGGTCCAATAAGCTTCATTTCATTAAGGATAGAGCTTGCCTATAATCCTATGACACCTATTGAATATTAGGTAAAAATTGCTCAAACAGCTTTTGTACTGTAGGCAGAAGTACAATCTCTGCACCTTATAACATCTTCCTTACAATATATATATATATATATATATATATATATATATATATATATATATATATATATATATATATATATAAACTTAATGATTGTACTACATTGGGGAAAAAGAAAAAAAAGTTAAGTATAAAACATGGCTAACATGACTGCAATCTCAACAGCTAAGCCAAAGCAATGTTAAAGAATTCTGGGAAGTTCCATCTGGGGATGCTGCCACAGGTACTATTTTTCCTGGAGAGTCTATGCTTTAACCTGTGTAGATCTCCTCCTAACAAATCCAACATTTATTTTAATAAATCCAACATCTGTTCTACAGAGTGGTTTGTTTTGTCAATATATTTACTCTTTGATCAACTGAAATATTTGAAATTATTCCTGGAATGAGAAAATTATTATGGGTAACAAATCACAAACAACAAATAAAATAGAACCTGTTCTGAACAAGTAAACCATCTGAAATCAAATTTTCAAGTGCATTACCATGCATAACAAATCATAGGAAAGTACAAAATTAAATAAAATCTGTTCCTGGGAATAAATATTGGTTCACTAAATTGTATTTTTTATAAGAGTAAAGCTACTGTCAATGGTATATTTATGACAACAGCACAATCTCTTTGAAAAATTCAGACATGCTACAAGAATAGTGTCTGTTGAATCATGTGATTATTTACATGAGGGAATGAACAGTCAGCAATATATTTATGAAAATGGTAATCCTACTATAAAAAATATAAACATGCTAAAATTAACATTTTTTATAACTGGCAGGGTTAAGACAAACACTATAATTTCCCAAATGATGATGTCTGCAAGTTCTGTGTATATAAAACAATGTCAAATACAAATCAGTATATAAAACAATAAATATTCAGTATTTATTTTATGCAGAATGTTTTTTATGCAGAATGTTTATGAAGCTGGAAACTGATGGTGTAATGATGAATGTTGTTATTGCATATGCTCCGCAACTTGGGTGTGCGATGGATGAGGAAGAAAATTTTAGAGTGAATTGGATGAAGTGGTGATGAGTGTACCCAAGGGTGAGAGAGTGGTGATTGGAGCAGATTTCACTGGGCATGTTGGTGAAGGGAACAGAGGGGATGAGGAAGTGATGGGTAGGTATGGTGTTAAGGAATGGAATGTAGAAGGTCAGATGGTAGTGGATTTTGCAAAAAGGATGGGCATGGCTGTGGTGAATACATATTTTAACAAGAGGGAGGAGAATAAGGTGGCATACAAGAGTGGAGGGAGATGCACACAGGTGGATTATATCCTATGCAGGAGGGCCAGCTTGAAGGAGATTGGAGACTGTGAAGTGGTGATGGGGGAAAGTGTAGTTAGGCAGCATAGAATGGTGGTCTGTAGAATGATGTTGGTGATCAAGAAGATTAGGAAGAGGGGGGGGTGTTAGGGTAGCACGAAGGATCAAATAGTGGAAATTGAAAAAGGGCAATTGTGAGGTGGAGTTCAGAGAAGAGTTAAGATGGGTACTGGGTGGCAATGAAGAGTTACTGAACAGCTGGGTAACTACAGCAGAGCTAGTAAGGGAGACCGCTAGAAAGGTGCTTGGTGTGACATCTGGAAAGAGGAACGAGGACAAGGAGACTTGGTGGTGGAATGAGGAAGTACAGGAGAGTATACAGAGAAAGAGGTTGGCAAAGAAGAAGAAGTAGGATTGTCAGAGAGATGAAGAAAGCAAACAAGAATATAAGGAGATGAGGTGCATGGCAAAGGGAGAGGTGGTGAAGGCTAAGGATAAGGCGTATGAAGAGTTGTGTGAAAGGTTGGACACTAAGGAGGGAGAAAAGGACCTGTTCCGATTGGCTAGACAGAGGGACCGAGCTAGTAAAGTTGTGCAGCAGGTAAGAGTGATAAAGGATAATGAGGGAAATGTACTCACAAGCGAGGAGAGTGTGTTGAGCAGATGGAAAGAGTACTTTGAGGGTTGATGAATGAAGAGAATGAGAGGGAGAGAAGGCTGGATGATGTGGGGATAGGGAATCAGGAAGTGCAGTGGATTAGCAAGGAGGAAGTAAGGATAGCTATGAAGAGGATGAAAAATGGTAAGGCTGTTGGCCCAGATGACATACTTATGGAAGCTTTGAGGTGTTTAGGAGAAATGGCAGTGGAAGTTTTAACCAGATTATTTAATGAAATCTTGGAAAGTGAGAGGATGCCTGAGGAGTGGAGAAAAAGTGTTTTGGTACTGATATTTAAGAATAAGGGTGATGTGCAGAGCTGTAGTAACTACAGAGGGATTAAATTGATCAGTCACAGCATGAAGTTATGGGAAAGAGTAGTGGAAGCTAGTTTAAGAAGGGGCGTGATGATTAGTGATCAGCAGTATGGTTTCATGCCAGGAAAGAGCACTACAGATATAATGTTTGCTCTGAGAGTGTTGCTGGAGAAGTACAGAGAAGGTCAGAAGGAGTTGCATTGTGTCTTTGTAGACTTAGAGAAAGCATATGACAGGGTGACTAGAGCGGACTTGTGGTATTGTATGAGGAAGTCGGGAGTGGCAGAGAAGTATGTAAGAGTGGTACAAGATATGTACAAGGGTAGTATGACAGCGGTGAGATCTGCAGTGGGAGTGACAGATGCATTTAAGGTGGAGGTGGGATTACATCAAGGATCAGCTCTGAACCCTTTCTTATTTGCAGTGGTGATGGACAGGTTGACAGACGAGATCAGGCAGGAGTCCCCATGGACTATAATGTTTGCAGATGAAGTTTTGATACGTAGTGAGAGTAGAGAACAGGTTAAGGAGACATTGGAGAGGTGGAGATATGCTCTAGAGAGGAGAGGAATGAAGGTCAGCAGGACTAAGACAGAATATATGTGTGTGAATGAGAGGGAGGATAGAGAAATGGTGAGGATGCAAGGAGTAGAGTTGGCGAAAGTGGATGAGTTTAAATACTTGGGATCAACAGTTCAGAGTAATGGCGAGTATGGAAGAGAGGTGATGATAGGAGTACAGGCAGGATGGAGTGGGTGGAAAAGAGTGTCAGGAGTGATTTGTGACAGACGAGTACCAGTAAGAGTGAAAGGGAAGGTCTACAAGAGGGTAGTGAGACCAGCTATGTTATATGGGTTGGAGACAGTGGCATTGACAAAAAGGCAGGAGTCAGAGCTTGATGTGGCAGAGTTAAAGATGTTAAGATTTGCACTGGGTGTGACAAGGGTAGACAGGATTAGGAATCAGTATATTAGAGGGTCATCTCAGGTTGGACGATTTGGAAACAAAGTCAGAGAGGTGAGATTCCACTGGACATGTGCTGAAGAGGGATGCTGGGTATATTGGGAAAAGGATGCTAAGGATGAAGCTGACAGGTAAGACGAAAATTGGAAGGCCTAAGATAAGGTTTATGGATGTGGTGAGAGAGGACATGCAGGTGGTTGGTGTGACAGAGCAAGATGCAGAGGACAGGAAGAAATGGAAACAGATGATCCACTGTGGTGACCCCTAATGGGAACAGCCGAAAGAAAAATATTTTTTTATGCAGAATCACTTTCTATATGCACAGGTCATAAACAATGAAAAGTTTGTCTGATGACAACTCCAAAGCAAAAGAAAAATCATTATGCAACTTTGTGACTACAGTGTCTGTTTTTGCGGTGTAGAGGGACAAAGTCCTTAGTATTTCCAGGAGATGGACAAAACCCTTATTATATCCAGGAGAGGGATAAAGCCTTTAGTATGTCCAGGAGATGAGTAAAGCCCTTAGTATGCCCGGAAGAGGGATAAACCCATTTAGTATGGCCAGGAGATGGACAAAGCCCTTAATATGTTCAGGAGAAGGATAACACTCTTAGTATGTCCAGGAGAAGGAGAAAGCCCTTAGTGTAGCGAGGAAAGGCATAAAGCCTTCAGTATGTCCAAGACCTGACTTTATTGAATGGTTTAATGCTAGAAAAACTGGGAAAGTAAAGATAGGAGTGAGTGGATCATGCTGTTTTCCCCAAAAGTTGGGGAAAGTAGAAGTGGCTTTAGGTCAGCTGACTGATATGCAAGGTGGAGGGTGAAGAGCCACCAACATGGCCAGTACTGATATGGGTTTGGTGATCCCCAGCTCTTGTTAGCATGTTGATGGAAGTACACATACACCTGGATGTGGGTACTCACATAAATGACCAAAGGTGGGGTTACTGCCACACTAGAAATGCCCTCTTTGCTGAGAATACAGTAAGTGAGCAAAAAACTTCTGGGGCTGCCTGGATGATTGCCCTTTTAGTCATCTCTTGCCTCCATGGTGGAGATGAATAGAAAGAGATAGGCATGGAGGCGATAGGAACCATGAAAATGTACATGTATGTGTGTGTGTGTGTGTGTGTGTGTGTGTGTGTGTGTGTGTGTGTGTGTGTGTGTGTAATGTAATGTTTGTATGGTTGCAGACAGAAAGTTTGTTTTTGTATGTTTACTATAGCTAAAGTAGTGTTGTTTGGACATTTTGCCTGTAAATATATATGTTTATACAGTAATTAATGGTTTTAAACTGGACATAAGAATTCCAAGGGTCTGGAATTCTTTTAGATGATCTTTTTCAATTCCTAATTAGAATTAAGATATAATGTTCAGTGAAGCTGGCATAAAGGTAAAACATATGCACATGCATGTATGCAATACAAATTGCTGACTTTTTAATATTGCATGAGCCAAGTCAGCATATATGGTGAACAGTAAACTAAATCAACTTTAATACAACTAATTATAATACACATTATAACTGTTCATTTATAAAATAGGTGTAAATACATGAAGGTTCACAGGACAATTTATTAGATCAGTTTCACAATGGTTGAGCGGAATGTAGTTTAGAGCCACAGCCTTTTACTTATGTGATCTCGTCCCAAATGATTGCTTTTCTTGTTTTATGGTTTATAAGTAGCGATTTGCTGCCTTAGCATGTGTCCTCTTGTGTTCATGTCTGGTTTCATTAGAATAATATAGCATTTGGGTAAAAATATGCAAATTAGTAACCCAGTAGTTGATGAGAAAATTGCAAAGATCTCCACAGCAACCATATATTTCCCCTTTGTGCTGATGTAAGCAGGTATGAATGACAGCCAAACGCTTACAAAAACAATCATGCTAAATGTAATAAATCGGGTCTCATTGAAGCTATCTGGTAGGTTCCTGGCAAGAAAGGCAATTACAAGGCTTACAGTTGCTAATATTCCTAAATACATCAGCATGAAGTAGAACATGAGCATTGAACCTTCATTACATTGAAATATTATCTTCTCCGGGTAACTCTTGTCTGACTCTGAGAAGGGAGGAGAAAGTGACAGCCATGCAGCACATATACAACACTGAAACAGTGAACAACAAATTATAATAGTAAATGATAGATTTGGCCCAATATAGTTCCTCAAACGACTTCCAGGTTTTGTAGCATTAAATGCAATGACTACTGTAACAGTTTTTGCCAGTACTGAAGAGATACAGATGGAAAAGAATATGCCGAAAAATGGTTGTCGTATAAAACAAGTCTCGTTCTTTGGAGCTCCAATAAATATTAGTGGAGTTAGTAAACATAGCAGTAATATGAAGAGGAGAAAGTAACTGACTTCACTGTTATTGGCTTTGACAACTGGACTGTTATGATGTTTTTTAAAGATACAAAAAATTACAACTGGCATCAAGGCGAAGACAGCAGAAGTTGTCGCCAAGGCTGCACCCAGGGGATCTTCATATGAAAGAAACTCAATACGTTTTGCAGAGCAGGAATGCTTCTCTGTATTTGGCCAGTATTCATCTGGGCACTTTATGCAGTCACCTATTATTATGTAAAAGTAAAAAGAAAATGTAATTTCTAAGTGGAATGAAATAAGAATGTATAATTTTTGTAAGTCAGTATTCTCTGTTCAATTCATCAATAAATATAGCTTTTTTAAACTTTTGTGATTAAGTTGCAGTGTTACAGTACTAAGGAAAAGTGCAAATTGCTTGACTGGAATGAAACAAAATATCAGTGAAAAATCAAAAATGTGCATAATTCATGCAGGACAGAGACATGACCTTCCTGTACAGGTTGCCATTGTTCTGTTTTAGTCCTGGAAAGCCATCCCAGTATAATTGATACATGGACAGAAGTTAGTCATTTATCATGCAGCGGTAGCAGTCATACCCTTGTCAGCAATTATAGACAGTTTGTTGTCTTTGTACACATCTCAGATTCATAACTGTAATAAAATGAAAACCATTATACCAATAAAATGGTCAGCACCTAAAAGTTATGAGATTTTTATTATTATGTTTATCCACCTATATTCTGCTTCCTTTTGTATATATCTGATATAGCATTGAAACAAAAAGGATGGTTCTTACAATAGATACCATATAGCCAAGAGGAATGAACAACAAATTAGTTATGAAATGTTTATTGTAAGCATTTAAGTAAACATTGATATTTATTTGCTGATCCGTAAATCTATCAGTTTATTTTATTTATTGGGTACCTCTTTAAGTCTGTCACTGTGCATGTTGGAGTGAACGACCTGAGATGTACCTCCCTGGACTATATGAAAAGAGACATGGAAGAACTCTACAATCTTGTAGCCCAGGCAGGTATGACCCTAGGCGTGAATAGCAGCATCCTGCCATCACCCAGAATGATACCGCACTACAAGGATAAAATGATTGACTTCAACAACTGGCTAAGCTTCTAGTGTCATTCTAAGGGGATCCAGTATCTGTCTGCCTGGGATGACATGGTTAAAAGACCATGATGCTTTGCAAGAGATGACCTGCACCTGTCACCCCTGGGATTACAGATACTGGCTAAGGCTCTTGACACCCTTAAAGTGCCTTTTTAGGCAAGGTTCAAATGACAAATTCACCACCATAACAGGAACAAGCAAGCAAAAACTGAGGATAATGCTACTGAATGCTAAAAGTCTAAATCTCAAAATGCACTCACTTGAGGTACTCCTTAAAATGGAGAACATTGATATCTGTGCAGTGACTGAGACCTGGTTCAAGTTTCCAGACAGCACCCCTGCACTAACAGGTTATAACTCGTACCACACTTTTCGACCATGTAACCTGGACCGGAACACCAAAGGGTGAGGTGTGTCCATATTCATTAACGATATCCACATCTCCAGGCTAGTTGCTCAGCATAATGCATCCGAACTCACCAAAGATAGCAGCCACACCAGTCCAGTAGTTTAGGCAATAAGGCTCACAATCAGGCAAAAGATCCAAACAGATTTATTAACGTGTCAAAAATATTTCAGAAATACACTCCACACACGTTTTCGTCAATATAAAAGACTTCATCAGATACAATAAGATCCAACGTTCAACACATTTAAATACTATAGCAAACCACTAATTGATAAATTGGCCAATCATTAATTAAACATTTAAAGTGAAAAAGCCAAATAAAACCACATATTCCAACAAATGAAGCTGCCAATGCATTAAAATATGTCTAAATACATCCTATTCCACAGAGGCACTGAACTAAAAACATAAATACATATCTATATTCATTTGCTAATATAAATCTAAAAATAAATAGTACAAATAATGAATATATAAAACAACTAAGCACTATTAAATTTAGATGTAATGTGCTTTAATTTTTAAAAAAGGAACAATCGAAATGGATTCATTAAGACCGGGGGGTCTATTGGCCTCCAACAGAATCTGCCAATAGGTTTCTTTGTGGGCCAAGCGTGCCTCCCAAGGACCCCCCCTAATGTCTTTAGGAACCACATCCAAAACAAAAAACAAAAACTTAGCATTGTTACATACAGTAGTGTGTTTATACAGGGCACTAGTATTTTTGCACTTAGAGATGTCATAAATGTGCTCATAAATGCGCCTAGACAATAACCTTTCGGTTTTGCCAACATAAAACGCTGGGCATTGTTGGCATATGGCCAAATAAACCAAGCCACCAGTTTTACAGTTGTAATGACCCCTAACCTTGATGTCCCTGCCTCTACTTTCCAAAAACACTTGACTAGCCTGAAGTATATACTTACAAGAGGAACAATGACCACACTTAAAAACCCCCACATTGGGTCTAGAGTGCAAGGTAGGGAAATGTTGTTGCTCTAAGGCCTTTTTAATGTTTATACCCCTCCTAAACACAGTTTTAACATCCTTACCCTTGAAGGTATCCAGGTCGGTCAACTCCTTAAAGGTATCCCATTCCCTTTCCACAATACTTTTTATATGAGAGGCATTTCCACTGAACTGTGTAATAAAGGTAAAACTACCTGCAAACTGGTCAGTTTTACTATTAGTAGTATTCTCTAAGGTGTTACCACCAGGCCTACCCAAAATGGGAGCAAATCTGGAAGATCTAGCTAGAGTAACCTCCTCTTCAACGGTCTTAATCAAGGATACAGGGTAACCCCTTTCTAAAAATAATTTTTGTAGGGTGCCACATTCCTGCTGATAATCCACATCTAGGGAAGTCATCCTGGAAATACGAACGTACTGCCCCTTAAGTATCCCCCTCTTTTGAAAATTAGGGTGTGAACTCTGATAATGTAAATACCCATTGGAAAATGTGGGTTTACGATAAATACTAGATTTAAACCCACCATCAACCGTGGTAAGTGTTACATCCAAATAGTTGACACTATGCTGGGAAGTATGATATGTAAACCTTAGAAAGTTGGTGGTAGTATGGATGCACTGAATAAATTTCCCTATATCCCCCACGGCACCTGTCCAAAAGATACAAACAACGTCAAGAAAACGGACATAAAAGTTCCAAGATTTAGAAAAAGGGCTATCCAGGATAAATTTCTTTTCCCAAATATGCATAATAATATCAGCAAAGGTAGGTGCACAATTAGCCCCATTGACACACCTGTTTTTTGATGGAAGTATTCCCCAGAAAAGAACACAAAATTGTTCTTTAAAACTGTTCCCATTAACTCAGTAATGGCATGCACATCATTGTTAGTAATGTTGGGGCATTCCCAAAGGGCCTCCTCTAACCATTCAAGGCCTAGTTCGTGGGGAATAACAGAAAAAAGATCCACCACGTCGATGGTCAAAAATACCAAATTAGGTACAAATAATTCTGATGTTACTTGACGCAAAAAGGCCCAGGAATCTTTTAAAATGTATTCTTCCCTACCCCATAGTTCTTTCAATTTCCAATCCAAAAATTTGGATATAGGGTGTGTTTTAGAACCTTGGGAGGCCACTATGGGCCTTAAAGGGGGGGTCAATGGGGTCTTTGTGCACCTTGGGAATCCCAAAAATAGATGGTATTCTGGGGTCTGAATTAGAAAGGAAGGTATAAACTGGGAAATCAATAACCTCCTGATCTAGTAGGTCCTTAACAACTAGATCAATCTTGTGGTAAGAAATATGAATTTCATTCAAGGAGGCAGAGGTATATTTCTGATGGTCATGAAGGATGTCATACATTTTACCTTGGTAAACCAAACTATCCATAATGACCGTCCCCCCACCCTTATCGGGCTCCATAACCCTAAGGGTGGGGTCACCCCTAAGATTTTCAAGTAATAATCTCTCCTCTTGTGTTAGGTTAGCCCCAAAACGGTCCATACCTAACTCCTTCCTAAACCTACCCTCGATCCTTTTCTCAAAATTTTTGAGCTGTGGGTGAAGAGGGGGATTAAAAGTACTAGATCTCCTCAGAAAAAAAACAGGAGTGGCGTTTGAATTACCCAGTAGATGTTCCAAATTTAGTTTTTGAGTAAAAAGCTTAAGGTCCAGGATAGCTGATATTAAATTACTGGATTTCTTAGGCACATACTTAAACCCTTTTGTAAATAACTGAAAACAACAATCTGATATAACAAAATCACTGTAGTTGTAAATATAGTAGTTGTTGTAAGAATGCAAAGTGTAGTCTCCCAAAGGGGTAACAACATGTTCGTAATTTCTTACCAGTGCTGTCTCTGATTTCTCTTCCACCCTCGGGTGTATCCCCCCTCCCCCCTCTCTGTACCGGAGGGGCCCGGTCTAAAGGGTGAAAATTGTTGTGGGATTGTTGCCCTTGTTGGCGAATACGTTCAGACCTACGCAGAGCTGGCTCATCCTCACCCATTAGTTCAGTGAAATCACCATGTGGAGATATAATATCCCCCTGTTCCAATGGAACCTCCCTAGGGGGACTATCGGGGGAAGATCCAAAATCATGCTCATGATGGTAAAATTGTTTAAAAGGAGGCGGATTAGGATATTGACGTCCTTGTTCGTATTCTAACAAGTCCCTTCTTAACTTTTTATACTTGCGGTTCAACACTGTCTCACAATGCATATCAATATCCCTTCTAATTTCACTACATTTGTTGGAATTAAACAACAAATCATCAGACATTCTTTTAAAATATACCGAAATATCTTGCTGTAGAATGCACAATTCTTCATTGTTCTTTTTAATGATAGCTTTCACTATGCTACGCCCACATTGATCAAAGGCCTCAATGAGGTCCTTGTGAAAGGGGCTGCCTGACATAACCTGATTAGGGTATTTAAATACCCGTAAACCTTTGGGTACAGTACCTTTGTTTAAATTTTCCATCAGGTACAAATTGTCCAGCTCAAGTGTCCTGTACCGGTAAAGTGCGTTCTCAAAACGCCGCTCCAATTCCGAATAGGCAACGCCATTAGCACCACGACCCTGAAAATGCTCCTCGAAAAGGAATTTAGGTTTAACCTTAAACCATTCGTTAAAAGAGGAGGTAGAAGAATGGTTGTTCTCAGGACATCCATCGGGTTGTGCAGCAAAAATAGGCGAAGATGCAGTTTGGTGGAATACAGCTGGCGTGTTGTTGAAATCGGTCGCAGGAGCACGTACACCCTGTACGTTCTCTCTAACTCGGACTACACCATCACCAAGTTGTAAAGCGGGTGCGTTTCTCTGGTTGGAATCAACCAACCTAGAAGAGTTACGTTGCTCTTGTAATAGAGCCTGGATACCCGTTCCCAAAGGAGTCAGAAGATTAATTAGAGTTGTTAACTGGCCCGTGAGCCGAGATAGTCCGTCCATTTCGGACCCGGACGATTCCACAGGGGAATTCCTCTGTTGTCCTTGCCCTAGAGACACCACCGGACTAGCAGCCATAACAAACACACGTCCAAAAACAAGCGCTGCAGTAAAACCAACCTCACCAAAGATAGCAGCCACACCAGTCCAGTAGTTTAGGCAATAAGGCTCACAATCAGGCAAAAGATCCAAACAGATTTATTAACGTGTCAAAAATATTTCAGAAATACACTCCACACACGTTTTCGTCAATATAAAAGACTTCATCAGATACAACAAGATCCAACGTTCAACACATTTAAATACTATAGCAAACCACTAATTGATAAATTGGCCAATCATTAATTAAACATTTAAAGTGAAAAAGCCAAATAAAACCACATATTCCAACAAATGAAGCTGCCAATGCATTAAAATATGTCTAAATACATCCTATTCCACAGAGGCACTGAACTAAAAACATAAATACATATCTATATTCATATGCTAATATAAATCTAAAAATAAATAGTACAAATAATGAATATATAAAACAACTAAGCACTATTAAATTTAGATGTAATGTGCTTTAATTTTTAAAAAAGGAACAATCGAAATGGATTCATTAAGACCGGGGGGTCTATTGGCCTCCAACAGAATCTGCCAATAGGTTTAATAATGATGAATAATGCATCCGAAGTTATCCAAGTGCAACCAACTCTTTGCAAAACTGCATTCCAAATTGTAGCTTGCTACAGCTCACCCACCATGCCTCAGGATTCCCACTCCTCTTCTCTTGATATACTGGAAAATATTAAGGTTCAACCAAACACCCTAAGAAATGGGTGATTTCAATTACCCCAGCATTAACTGGGAAAACTACTCATGTGCCAACTGCTTTGCTTAACGCTTTCTGGAATTCATAAATTCCAATGCCCTGGATTAACTTATCCACACCCTCACCAGGGGCAACAATATCCTATACCTAGTCATTGCCAACATGAGTGACTGGTGTTCCACACCTGAAGCCAACTCCTCGTTGTCCGATCTGACTATAAGTTAATCACCCTAGATATCCACATCCCACCCCGCCATTAAGAAACCACAGAAAATTTTTTTCCAAAACCAACTTCATGCTTCTTAAGACAGAAGTGGTAAACTTCATGACACCCATGCAGATGGACAAAGTAGTTATGACTGCTGAATCCTGCACAAATGCACTGTATAAGCACTTACACGAGTGCATGAATCGTACTATCCCAAACAGAAGCAAGACACTATCCTCAAAAAAATGGAAGTCAATTTGGTGGTCCCCTGCCATCAACAAACTGTACAACAGAAGGAAGAAACTGTTACAAAAGAGAGTAAAATCCCATGAGTGGAGGAGCTCCCTGGTCAGCCTCAGTAAGAAGCTGAGATCCCTTATAAGATCCTCCAAAGCTAGCTACGAAAACAAAATTGCCACTGATTCTAAGGATAACCACAAAGCATTCTATAGCTATGTCAAGAATTTTAATGGCAACACCCAGATCTGCTCTGAGTTACAGCACAATGGCATGAAAATTACAGAACCAACTGATATTGCCAACATCCTGGCATATAGGTTCAGTGCTAACTTTACCCCCTCTCACCCCCTGAAGGGCCCATAGCTATACAGGAAGAATGCAGAGTCCCTGTAATCACAACTACACAGGTAAAATCTGCACTCTATAAAGCCAAAAACACAGCATCCGTAGGACTGGACAACATTCCAGGCTGCATTTTACATGAACTTCAGAACGAACTGGCTCCCCACCCGTGCAGTATGTTCAATCATAGCTTCACATCAGGCTTTGTGCCCACTGAATGGTGAACATCAACAGTTAACCCACTCCACAAAGAGGGAGCCACCACTGATCCCAGGAACTATCGCCCTATTAACCTGACGAGCCTGGTCTGCAAGGCCATGGAATGTATCATCATGGAGCTCATAAACAAAGGCATTGGTAACCTTTAAACTCTGAACCCCACCCAGTTCAGGTTTTTGAAAAGTAGATCATGCCTCCTGAACCTGATCAACTTTTTTGAGGCAGTCACCAAAGCTATAGACAAAGGTAAGGTGGTTCACACAGCCTATCTTGACCTCACCAAGGCTTTTGACACCATCCCCCACTCTGGAATTATAGCTAAACTCACTAAACTAGGTATAAATCCCTACATTACAAGATGGGTTGCCAACTGTCTCACTGACAGAACCCACACTGTAAAAATTGCAGACTCCAAATCTGACTTCAAACCAGTGACAAGTGGGGTACCACAGGGTTCAGTCCTGGGACCTCTCTTTTTGGTATCTACTTCTCTGAAGTACAGGCTAAAACAGAAGGCCTCTGGCTAAAGAAGTTTGCAGATGACTGCAAACTAGGAGCCATAGTCAAATCCCAAAATGATGTGGACATCCTACAGAAGAGCCTCACTGAGACAGATGCCTGGTGTCAGAGCCATGGCCTCAAGCTCATTGCCAGAAAGTGCATTGTCATCCCCTTTGGTAAAAACTCTGTACGCATGGACTACCACATAGGCAGCAGTCTAGTTAACACTGAATGTGTGATAACAGACCTTGGGACCCAGGTGGACATTAGTCTCTCTTTTGATAATCACATCGCCACAGTAGTCAGGAAGTCCTTCTACATGGCACATGTCATCACAAAAGGGTTCTCATCCAGGAAAAAAAGAGGTCATTGTTACCCTCTACTCGACATTCATCAGACCCGTTATAGAGTACAATGCCCTTTTAGAATGTACCTCACAAGACATCTGCAGCAGCTGTAAAGGCCACAGAAGTACCTCACAAAGAGGATTACTGGCCTCAAACAGATACCCTACACTGACTGTCCCAAAAAATTCCAGCTTTTCTCCGCAGCACACCACCTACTCTGAGGTGATCTCTGCCTAACATATAAAGCTATGTCAAACCTGGTGTTGTTGGATATGCTACACCAAAAGAAATCTCAATCCCTCCGAGCTACACACTCTAGGGACCTAAACCTTGTCACCACGATAAACAGGACATGCTAGAGGGATAGATTCCTGTCTCAGAGACTTCCCATACTCTGGAACAAGCTACCCATCTATGTCAAGCAAAGATATTCATTAATACTCTTCAAGACAAATCTTGATGATTGGATGGGAAATAGCAAGGAGAGCAGGCCCCTGCATGTATGGTAGCTGCACGGCTCCAAAAAGCAATCGCATTCAAAAAATATGTAGAACCAGCAAACAGTGACAGGTAAAAAGTAATGTATTAGTTGGAAGACATAAAGCTGAAAATAAAGCAAACCGGTTTTGGCTGTCAAGCCTTCTTCACAGTATGGTAGATCTGTTGAGGCTGATTGTACAGAAATAAATAATGTGTTGAATATAGCATCGACTGAATTGTCTCCTACACATATAAAAATTCTGAATAAAGGTCTCAACTTCATACCTGGTTTCTTTGTTCCTGAATACACATTTGCTAAAGATGTCTCTGATTTCTGTAGACTACTGAATTTGAAATTATTTTTTCAGATAACAGCTGACTCAGAACCTAA
The DNA here is from genome assembly GCF_019279795.1 of Protopterus annectens. NCBI lineage: Eukaryota > Metazoa > Chordata > Ceratodontiformes > Protopteridae > Protopterus > Protopterus annectens. The sequence goes on along the minus strand of NC_056726.1, from coordinate 1,064,404,922 downwards.
CTCCAGATGCAGGTATCACAAATCAAACAATCCCACCCATGGATCCCAATGTGTCTATGTTTTACAACTCTATTCTCAAAGATCTACACTTTAACTTTAGGGATATTCGGGCCAAACACAGTAATGTGTCCCATAAGGAGATGGACATGATTTGAGAATTGGCAGATAACAAGGAATTGGCAGACAAAGGTGGAGCTATTGTGGTTCAAGACTGGTCTCTATACAACTCCGAAGCTATGAGACAATTGCCAGACAATAAGTATTATACATGTATGGTTATAGACCCCACACCCAGTTTTAAGAGGCAAATAGATGAGTTTTTACAATTGGCCCGGGAGGAGGGAAACATAACAGATGATATTCTGTATCATCTTACAGTATCTGACCCTTGCAGTTAATATATATATTTTTTACCTAAAATCCAAAAAAATCTACAAAACCCACCTGGCTGACCTGTTGTCTCAGGCAGAGGCTCAATCACAGAACCACTTTCCCAGTTTCTAACATTACATCTTAAAACTTTGCTCAAATGTGTTAGAGCTAGAATTCAGGACACTACAGAGTTTCTTTGGATTATATCAGACATGCAGTCAGAAACAGGGTAGTATTTGTGCACTTTGGATGTTTCTTCATTATATACCAACATCCCCCATTGGGCAGGTTTAGATGCCTTACAATATTGGTTAATCAAGTCTGAATTATATCCACCAGGTTTTAATACACTATTGCTCTGTTTGGCTGAGCATGTATTAACCAAAAATGTTATATTCTATGCAAATAATTGTTATTTACAGACTAAAGGAACTGCTATGTGGGCCTCGTTTGCTCCGATCTATGCTGATCTCTTCATGGCGTACATCGAGGAACAATTCATTGATGATAGAGCCCATAAAATGGAGGAGATATCGGGATGATTGCTGGTTGGTATGGAGGTCTGATATTACGGGTTCATATCAGATAAACGACACCTCGTTCCATCGACAGCCGGCAGATGGACGTCAATTAACCGACACGTCAAAACAACGAAAACTAACATGAACGAAACTCACTCAACCGACAAGTCTAAACTACAGACTAGCACTAAACAACACATACCTGCAAGTACAATCACTACCACAAAAACATACACAACTACATACATACTCGCGCTGCTACCTACCATATACACCTCATACACTCCACACCACAACAACAATAATTAAAAAACAAAACTGATCCCCACTCCAAACACCACACACACAACACAAGCAAACCAAACTCCTACCAAAGCAACACTAAACCTGACATACACACCTATCGACAGCCCTGACCCAAACCCTAACCCTAAGGTCCGTCACTCTCGCACACTCACCTAACCCAAACCCTAACCCTAACTCACTTAACCCACCCCTAACCCACATGATATCACTACTACACACTTACCCGACCCGAGCCCTAACCCTAACTCACTTAACCCACCCCATCCCCACAGACCGTGTACATCGCACACTTACCTTACTCGCACCCTAACGTCCGTCACTACTGCATACATACACATCCCTTGCACATTTCACTTACCTCCGCGTCGGTGTCGATTGACTGACTTTCGTTCATTTCGGTTTTCGTTCCTTTGACGTTCGGTTAACTCACGTTCGTTGGTTTCAGGTTTCGTTCCTTTCACGTTTCGGTTACTTGAAGTCCATCTGCCGGCTGTCGATGGAACGACATGTCGTTTAACTCATAGGAACCCGATATTACATATCTCAAGGAGTTTCCTACATATTTGAATGATAACAAATGGGGCATTCAGTTTACGATCACATATGACATTTACCAAATTACTTTTTTGGATGTATTAGTAACTAGGAATACAGATCATACATTGACAACTGAGGTCCATCAGAAATTCCCTGAATACATCTCCTTGCTCCATGCCTCCAGCATTCATCTCCCCCATATATGCAGAAACATCCCAAAGTCACAATTCCTACGCCTGAAGAGGATTTGTTCTGATACTGAGACTTATAGGTTCATAGGTTCACAGGTTCATACTAGGCTATCTGCCCTAGGGCATTTATAAGCCTAGCCAGAGTATGTTTGGCTTTTGCCACCCATTTTAAATTAATTTTGCTATGCCCTTTTTCGAGGTTGGTATACTGTGTCTCTGTCTAACAGTGACACAGAAGTGATACCCGAGGTAAACCTACGAACTCCCATCCACTCATCAAGATTTCTCTTGAAGAGAGTCAATGAGGGACTCTGCCTAACCTGGACTGGGATTTTATTCCAGAGTGAAGGGAGCCTCTGGGTTATGAATCTGTCCCTCCAGCATGTCCTGTTTATTTCAGTGCTGAGGTTCAAGTCTCTCGAGCGTGTAGCTCAATGGGATTTAGATTTTTTGAGGTGCAGCATGTCCCTTAATTCCGGGTTGGACATGGCTTTATACATCAGGCACAGGTTGCCTCTGAGCAGGCGGTATGCCACTGAGTACAGCTGGAGATTTTTAACCGGGCAGCATATGGCATCTGTTTGAGCCCTTTGATCCTCTTGGTGAGGTACTTTTGGGGTCTTTCCAGTTGCTGCAGGTGTTTGGTAAGGTACATCCCAAAAGGGGCATTGTACTCAATTATGGGCCTGATGAGGGATGAGTAAAGAGGCACGATGACCTCCCCTAATCTAGATGTGAATCCTTTCATGATTAGGTGGGCTATATAAAATGTTTTTCAAACCACTTTGGCCACGTGGTTGTCAAATGAGAGATTGCTATCAACTGGGGTCCCCAGGTCCCTAATTACTTCTTCTGTACTTAATGGATTACCACCTATGTGGTAATTTGTGGGCACTTTGTTTTTGCCAAAGGGGATGACTATACACTTTTTGGTGTTTAGCTTGAGGCCATGGCTCTGGCACCAGTTGTCTGTTTCTATGAGGCCCTTTTGGAGGATGCTTGTGTTGGCTGGAGAGTCGATTATGGCACCCAGTTTGCAGTCATCTGCAAACTTGGTCAGCCACAGTCCTTCCGCGTTGGCCTGTACCTCCAAGAAATATATACCGAACAAGAGAGGTCCCAGGACTGAGCCTTGTGGGATGCCACTTGTAACTTGTTTGGAGTCTGACATGGCTCCAGCAATTCTAACCATGTGGGTGCTGTCCTTGAGCCAGTTTGCAACCCATCTAGCAGCATAGGGGTTTATATGTAAGCTGGTGAGCTTATTTATAATGCCCAAGTGGGGTATTGTATCGAAGGCTTTTGCGAGGTCCAGATAGGCTGTGTCGACCACCTTCCCTTCATCAATGGCCTTGGTGACTGTTTCAAAGAAGTTGACCAGGTGGAAGAGGCAGGATCTGCCCTTAGCAAAGTCGAACTGGGTAGGATCCAGTGTCTGTAGGTCCCCAATATCTTTATTTATGAAGTCCATGATGATCCTTTCCATAGCTTTGCAGACCAAGCTAGTCAGGCTTATGGGGCGATAGTTTCCAGGGTCCGTTGAGGCACCACCTTTGTGGAGAGGGATCACTGTTGCTGTACGTCACTCTTTGGGTACATATTCTGTAGTAAGGCTGAGATTGAACAGTAGTTTTATGTTTGGGTTTAGCTCTTCTTGGAGTTCATGTAGGATACAGCCTCGAACACTGTCTGGTCCCATTGATGCTGTGTTTTTTGCTTTGGAGAGGGCGGCTCTTACCTGAACATCTGAGATTTTAGGGGTGCAGCACTCTGCTGGGATAGATATTTGCCCTTTTGTTGGGGAGGGGAGGAAAAGTTTGAGCTGAACCTGTCAGCTAGGATGTTGGCAATGTCTGTGGGTTCGGTGTATTTTTTGTCATTTTGGACTAATTCTGAGCATATCTGGGAATTCCCACCCAGGTACCTAACATAACTAAAGAAAGCCTTGTGATTATCCTTAGTGTCCTGTCCAATTTTTCTCTCGAAGCTGGCCTTTGACGATTTTATGAGTGCCCTTAATTTTTTGCTAATACTGATCAGAGATGCCTTCCCTTTTTGGGATTTTGCTCTATCATGTAGTAGCTTCCTCCTTCTATTGTATAGTTTGTTTATGGCTGGGGTCCACCAGATAGGACGTCTGCCCTTGGAGGATTGGGTCTTGGTTTTATTTGGGATTGCATGATCCATGCATTCCTGAAGGTGTTCATAGAATTCATTTATAAAGGATTCTGTGGTCTGGGCCGTATTTTCCACAGGCCCGGGGGCTTTGAAGGATTCCACCTCAGTTTTGAGGAGTGTGAAATTTGCTTTAGAGAAGTTTTTCACTGTGTTTTTCTGGGCAAGGGGTGGGGTCGGGATGTGAATATCCAGTGAGATCAGTTTATGGTCTGATCTTACCAGTGAGGGATACACTTCTGGTCTAGAGCATAGAGTCCACATGTTGGTGATGATCAGGTCCAGTATGTTTTCCCCTCTTGTAGGAGTGGTAACAAGTTGTTCCATAGCATTTGAGTTTATGAATTCTAGAAACCTTTGGGCTAGGGTGTTGGAGCTAGAGTAATGCTCACAGTTTATGTTTGGGTATTTGAAGTTGCCCAATATAATGGTGTTTGGAGAGACCTTCATATTTTCCAGTGTTCTCAGGAAGGCCGAGTGGGGTTCCTGGGTTAGGGAGGGTGGTCTGTAGCAGGCTATAAACTGGAAGGCAGTTTTACCCACTGTTAGTTGTACATGGATAGTCTCTGATGCTTTGTGCTTTGCCACCAACCTAGAGGTGTGGGTATCTTTGATGAATATCGATACTCCCCCTCCTTTTGTGGTTCGGTCCAAGTTTTGGGGTTGAAAAGCATAGTATGAGGTATAACCTGGTAGTGCTTGAGTGCTCTCAGGAACCCTGATCATACATATGAGTCTGATTTGGTTAACAGGTTCAGTGACCGAGTATACAAGAAAGGGGACAACGCTCAAGGCAGACGTTGTGTTACAAATCAAGATAGGGAGACCCTACTCCAGTATAGGGGCAAAAAAACAAAGCCAGAAATCCCAAAACAGACTGGTGACTACTTATGGGAGAAACACGGATGTCCTCATCAACAGTGTCCGCAGACATTGGAACATCCTACTGGCTGACACCAAGCTTAGCACCTTGTTAGAGGATACATGTCATTTCTCCTATAGAAGAGAGAAGAATACTGGTTCATTTCTGAACCGCTATAAACATGTGAACAGATCTGACAACAGCCCTAAAGAAATAACTTTGGAAGGGGGGCCCTTGCAGGGATGTTTCCCATGCAGACACTGTACGCATTGTAAGAACATGTCTAAGATGAAATAATTTACTAGTAAAAACATTGGACAGGTATTCTCTATAAAGTTTTTTGCGAATTGCCAGTCTGAATGGGTGATTTATTTGGTTTCCTGCAACTGTTCAGCCTTCTATGTGGGACAAACATCCAGGTGTGTCAAATTCAGAATATCAGAACATTTCAGTGACATCAGAACTGGTAAATTAACAAGTGCACTTTATAAACACACACAAAAACACCCCAAAGCCACATTTAGAGTCACAGTGATTGATAGGATACAGCAAAACAGTAATAATAAATCAGGATGGCACCAGTTATTAAATAATATGGAGAAAAAATGGATTATTAAATTGGGTGCCTTGTTTCCCCCAGGTTTGAATGAATATCTCTAATGAAGGGTGCAATTTACACCTATGGCCTTCAGGTGGCGCTACACTATATATGTATTTGCATGTAAGCCTAACTAATTTAATGCACTGAAGAAGGCCTGACAGCTGAAACCAGTTTGCTTTATTCTCAGCTTTATTTCTTCCAACTAATAAATTAGTATTTTGCCTGTCACTGTTTGCTGGCCCTAAAGGTTTTTAGAATGGATGGGAAATAGGAACTACACCCGGGGGATCACTTCTGTGGCTCTGCTCGACAGTAGCACAAGAAAATAACTTTCTTGGGTGGTGTAAGTCAGGGAACCTTGTTGGCTAGGCTTACTTAGGCCCTTGGGCTGATAGCCTAGTACCTACCTATGAACCTATGTTATGAGTAAACTGGTTATAGTTTGCAATGGGGATGTAATTGATTGTGATAGAATCATAGAAGGCAGCAAGACAAAGAGTTTGTTTTGGTTTTAAATGGCTTTTTGGTTCATTAAAGAAGTACTAAGAGTGCGCATTGAATTTGCCCTTATGTGCATTCATAATACGATTTAAAAGAAAAAAAAAACAATCAAGCATTAGCAGGCAGCCTCTCTTCATGCACTTTCTTCTCAATACCATCTCAGTGAATCATGGGAAGGCAAGGAGCAGAAAGCTGCAGCTGCCTTAGATGAAGTTGCCACTTCTCTACCAAAATCCCATCTAACTCTGTCAGCTTTAATTGGTGTCCTTTCCATAGTCCCATATCATCATGTTTTCCTTGATTTTATGCCCACCTACCACAGATAGGGGGATTCAATAAAGCCTACATGGTCATTCTTAACTGTGTGTGTGTCACAACGTGATACATACATGGCCGCGAATATTTTTAGATTCAGTAAACACCATATAGTGGCGTGCACTCAGGCACAAACATGGTACCTTCCATGGCATGCTAATTCCAGCATTAGTACCTGAATCATAAGCTAATGAAGCAAACCAACATGGCAGAGCAATTCAATAAGCTGTAATTCAACCATCTGGACTCTATGCACGTTGCCCATGTATTTGGCAACTTTTTAAATACAGCCACAGAAAGGAGTCTACATTGAAACAAGAGCCAGTGCAAGTTAGTAGATTTGTACAGAACTGATGCTAACATGTAACAGCAGGCACATTATGACATCTTTAGACAAGGTGGATGCTACAAAAGTAGAGTAACAATGGCAACAATCCTTTTTAAGTCCCATGACATAAAGGCAGCTTTGCTCCCCCGCCCTCACATGAAGACTACACTCCTAACTAATGTAGACAGATAAAAGTGCAAACCCCATGAAACAAATTCATAGATTACTATTAGGCTACCTGCCTGTGTTTGTGAGTTGTTGTCTGACATTAATTAGAGCATTTTACACCGCATGTGGGAAACTTAGTCTGTCCTCAACAGACTCTGCTGATGTCATCAGCTATATGATATTTTTGGATATGCAGTAATCCCACCAGGTCATCGTCAGACAGTGGGTTGGAGGCCAGGGAGACATGACCTCATCCTATACCAGACAGGTTACAGCGATGTGGCATTTAATCTATCCACAAACATCATGGCATGATTTGTAGTGTCTGTGTTATGTTTATGAGAAAGTGCTGTGGACTCTCCAGAGACACTTTCTAGATCTAAGCTGGCCCACCCAGTGGAAGCAAGGCAGCCTGCAGTGCTGTAGTTAGTTTCTCCTCCCAAACACTAATCATGCACAGCTGCAATCCTTTATTAATCTACAACATATAAAAAGACTACCTGGAGCTAGGAAAACGGATGTTGAGGAGAGTTCCATGTGTTTAGAACAGTGATTGCAAGCTTTTACTACAGCTTATCTGTGTAGAGTAGCAATGCATCTCAGAAGGTATGTCCCCATTTTGTCACCTACATACTGCGTATGCTGGAACATATTTAACAATAATGTGAAGCACAGGCTTTTACAATGTTATCTGCATGTATTACTTAGAATTGTACTGATTGCATGGCCATGTTTGTCAAGCCATTTCAGTGTGAGAAATATGTACAAATCGTTCAGGGACAGGTCCTTTGACAGAACTTTTAGCATTCAAAGATGTTTTGTTAGCCAAAAGGGTCATTTACCTGTTGCTAGTATATCACAACTCTAGATGTTTAATGTTTCTCCAGTGGGTAATAGTGACTGGCTACCTTTTATGTTGGATCTGTAAAAAGGTATTTTGTAGTTATGTGATAGTTATGTGTATTATTCATTATACATCTGTTTTCTTTTTGAACACCTACAATAATGGTAGGGAGCTGCCTCAATCCACACCGAGGACTATTTACAGATGCTAGGTTATCATTGATGATTTTCAGCAACATGGCACCTTCCTACTTCAAAGGGGAAGGTGCGTGAGAGATTGCCCTTTGTCTGCAAATAGGGCAGCAAATATTTGCAGATGTCAACTCTGTGGGTGGCCACAGACAAAACTATGAAAAGGTTCTCCACAGGACCACTGATATGATCACCTCTTCAAGAGGGCAAGCAGCTGCAGTAGGCCGTGACCTATTGGTTACAGGTGGAGGCCCTCCTAGGGAAGCACCACTAATCCCCAATGAGCAGATTCTAGCAAACTTAAGGGACAAAGACAATTCCCAAGATACTTTCATTCCACGCATCCTGGATATCGGAAACAGCATTTTGGACATACCAACCACATCTGAGGAGGAGCTTCCAATTAGGCCTTTGTTATCTGAAAAGTTGAATACTGTTGTATAGTTAAATAATTTAAATGAATAATTTAATTCTGTGTCACACTTTTTTATTTGATTGGTGGGGGATTGAAGATTGCTCCAAGTATAAGCTTAGCTTGGCGCTGTCAGCGTCATTCTTGTTTAAACAATTGTTTCCTGCAGGTATAAAGGGGAAAATGTATTAACCTCTCTGTTACTGTTGTTTGTGATGTTTTTGCTCTTACCTCTCTTGCTTAACTTCTTTCAGGATCATCAGGCCTCCAGGAACACTTGCCTTCTGCAGTTGGTAAGCCAATTAGTTTGATATCAGTACAGCTGATCAATTTAAACAAATATCGTAGTGTGTGGTATTGATCTCAGGAATGTTGTGTGTATTGCTGTACTGTCTGTAATAGTAGCAACAGTGTTACTTTGTTAGCATATATTACATTATAGTAGTGCCAGTATAAATGTATTCCTGTGTTTCTTGGTTTTTATCACAGGTGAGTCTGACAGTGGAACTATGGATCCCATGCCACCTAATGTCAGTGTCTCAGCAGAGTCTAATGATAAAGATAGTGGGCACCTGAGGTATACTTAGGGGGTGCAGAGGTTGAGTCTGACACAGTGGTTGACATACAGCCATCCCTTGCATTTACATTGCACACAGCCAGTAGGCCTATGCCTTCCCATTCCACTGAGCCCACATATATTGGACAGGTGGAGGGCAAGGACACTGATAAGGGAAGTTTGGCTACTGCAGCTTCAGTGTCTGTTGTGTCTGCCTGTAGCCAAAGTGTGGGTGATGTGCCAAGCAGGAGGATTGATGGGGTGCTTGGAGGTGGCCTGCTGTCCCTCATCAACCTGGTGCAGGTGTCACTGTGCCACTCTACATATGTTTACAGCTATCATGGAGGCACAGTCACATTCTCATAGATACTCCAGACAAATGGCCAGGGTTGTGGATGTAGCACAGTCTGACATGCATGATTACCTCCACCATGTTGCTGATTCACTGGATCAGATGAATGGATCATTGGAACAAGGGGTGTCTGCAATGGACTGATGAGGGTGTTTGTCATGGAAAGAGCAGTATCTGTGATGGAACATATGCTAGGAGGGGAATGTCATTCTCATGGGCATAGGTCAGCCATATCATCTGCTGATAGCCAATGTGGCCATGCCTGATCACGTTCCAGTTGTGGCAGTACTTGCACTGCTCTGTCAATGAGTGTGCTGTCCATGCCCAGATGTGGCAAGCCATGGGGCCATGGTCCTGGGCATTCTTGTGAGGGGAGCTTGTCCAATAGACAGCAGTCATGTTCAGATAGCAGCACTGAATCAGACAGTGGTCCTGGATGTCAATGTGCCAGTGCCAATCCTGGCAGAAGCTGTTGTCATGGTCAGAGAAGACAATGATCAACTGCCACCTCTATCATGCATGGATCTAAACTACCCTACATACCACAGTGTAGAGCTAGCACACACTCACACATCTATTTTACCTAAAGGACCTCTACATGCACACAAACAACAGTTCCTCATTTTGACATACTGCCTTTTTTTTTTGGTCCACGTCTGCCTTCTACTCCTTCTTACTCACACATACTCACTGAGCTTTTGTGTCCACCTAGCCCCCCCCCCAGAACACCCTGTGGAAGTTAATATAACTGTGCCATAGCCCTGTGCTCTACCTTTCTGATCCAGGGATACAAAATCTGTGTCTAATGCTCAGGGTGCATAGCTAACTTACTGCTTGCTATATGTAGAGCTGAGTGGCCTAGTGGGCTAATGCACTATATTTGTGGTGTTTAACTGGTCATTATACATTTAATTTATATTGACCTTAAAATGTTCTACAGTTGATAGCATCAAAATGTCACATGTTTATAATGGATCCTCTTATGATGGTTGTGAAGTAAGAAACTGTAATGTGTATAATTACTTTCTGACATGTCTCTTACAGGATTTCCAAATCCAAATGTATGGGCACATCACAGGTCACCCCATGATATTCTAGTCTTAGGACTGTATGACAGCATAGCATTTTCTTTTCCCTTTCCGTAATGTTCTTCATTTAAAGTTATTTTTTGTTGCCACTGTTTGTATTTGTGTCAGAGGGGGAACCACCAACTGCAGTGGATTTAGGCAGACATAGGTGTGCTCAGTATGCCCTTGCATTGGCTAAGAGACAATACATAGCACACTCATTCACCATGTAAGAGCCTAAAACTTTCATCCTACTCACATGCATATAGTGACTTTGATGCCAGGCAACTCACACAGACTTTACCTTCTGATGTATTGGCTGTGTACGGCTTGCATCAGACAGTCAGCCCTGAATTAACACTGTCACAACTGCTGCATTTACAAGGTAAGTACTGTACCTGGAGTGTATTGTTTAATAACATCATGGCATATCCTTGTATTTCATCACTTGTTGCAGTAAGCAAGTAAAAGGCAGGAAATATGCACAGAAATTACCTTAACATGTGACAGCAGGGACTTATTTGATTTATAGATGTCCATTAGCAAGTAACAAGCCTCACACATTAAAGATTTACAGAGTCAAACCGCTCCAAAGTACTGATGATCATTGTATGCCCTCAGTTTATCATCATACAATTGTAATGGGAACTCATTAAAGAGAGAAGTTAGAGAGTAATGACACTTTGCACGTTCTGACTTCACAACCCTCACAAGATCAAACAACAGGCAGGATGCAAAACAAGGAGAGTAGCAAGAGCAACATGTCCTTGTTTGTGCCATAGCAGTAACTTAGTTTTGCTCCCTCCCCCAAGAGAACAGTCCATTGTGGTTTGTGCAATAATATAAACTCATCTTTGCTAGCCCCAATGGAACACTCTGTGTTGTTTATGCCATAACAGTAACTCAGCTTTGTCCCCCAAGAAATAACAGTCTAACCTTGCATGTTCCATAACAGGAACTCACCTTTGCCTCCACAAATGAGCAGACTATGCTTGTGTGTGCCATCCAACCTGCCCTTCAGTTGTTGGTAACTGCATATCATATTGTTCCCAGTTAATATCCTCACACATTTTAAGGTCAGTGATATAGACTGGCTTACACACTGCATATCTCTGAGTACTGGTCAGATAAGTGATGAATGATCAAGAAACACAGAAAGGTAAGACAGCACTGTATATTTGCAAGCAATAATCATAAGGTTTTGTGATCACTAAGCACACTACATCCACATATATTAAATATAATAAATATACAATAATTAATATACAAATAACAGTATATGCCTTGATATCAGTGTACATTCAGTTGCACTTGGTTGTGTGAGGAATGACTTCACTTCTTTGCTGCAAAGATGTTTGTTTGGCAGAGAGGGATAAAGCACCCATCCTGCTTTCTGAAGGTGCATTTAAGTGAGAATTGAAATCCAGACCTATGTAGACATATCTTGTGTGTACTAACATTTTGTACTGTGTATGTCATAGATTGTTTTTCAATTCAAATATTTCTTCCTTCCTTTATTTATTTATTTATGTATTTATTTTGTGGCCCAATGTTTGCGCAATGGGTTTGGCTGTGCTCATCTGGTTTGTGCAGAGTGTGACAGTGCATAAACTGGACAAATGGACCATCTAGGTAGCAGACAGGACCCAGACAGCCACAAACAGAAACCAGATGCATTTAATTAATACTACTAGCCATCACACAAACATGGTAAGTGGCATTGCACTGCAATTAACAGGGAGAATATTACAATGAATACTAAGATAAGGAATGTCATGTTACTCCTGTGGCAGCAGGTGTTAAGAGTAAGGCTGTATTCCAGACAGTCCTGTGTTCGAACACAGGGTATATAAACTTTGTTTTACTGGTGTGACATTGCAAATGATAGCAGTGAAGTGCAACATGCACAACTGTTTTCTCAACCTTCCTGTAGCAACAGGTGTAAATGTAGAACTACAGTGCAGCATGTTACATTCACTTTTAATGTTGTTCCACTTCATATTATTGTCACTTTCGCTTGTAATACTTGACCCAGTGTAACTGATGTTAATATTTATATGTATGAGGGCTGAGACACTAATATTGTGTCAGTTACTTATTTATTTATCTATGTATTGTCCATTTATTTTCAAAAGTATGACTGTGTGTATACTGTGTACTGTGTTCATGCAAGTATATCTCTGATACATGGACTGGCATGGCCTTCACATTTGACTAACACAGTTACACAACTGCCTGTATATCAAATAACTTTGGAATTACATTGCTTGCTACTGTTGTTCATCAATTACCATAGCACAAATATGTTGCCCAGCAGTGCACATCCATGAGCACTATTTTTAGGCAATGGTAAGGGATGTGCAACATTTTAATTTGTTGCAAAAAAAAGTGGGCACCACCAGTATGTGTGATACCTGTGATTGGCAAGAAAACATTCTTCATTGGTCTTGATTTGTGGTAAGCATGGCTGGCTTTTGTGGAGAGAGATTAAGATTATGTGCTCAAAGATAGGGTATCCAGGAGTCCAAAGTGTTTGTTTGACTCCTAGTGAATGAAAATGGGTACAGGCTATTGCAGATGGACTACTGTGGCTCAGATTACAAGTTAGAGGTATGGAATAGTCTTGCCCAGGCTTTCACTAATGCTGTGGGTATCTCCCACACTGGTAAGCAATGTAGGCATCACTACATTAACGTCAGCAGGAGGAAGAGAAACACCCTTGGATGTTGGATTGAGGAATGTAGCACTGGAGGTACCCCATGGATGTGTAAGTATCAATTACAGAGACACTTGTAAGAGTTAAAAGCTGGATATAGTCAGGATTGGTATTTATAACAGTATTCTCTTCTGTTCTGCTTTTTGACAGCCATCACAGACTGAGAACTGAATGGGTGACCCCATGCCACTAGATTGACTTGGATGAGAGAAGCATGTGGTATGTATGCAGCAGAACAGTACTGTTACTGTAGCATTAAAAGTTTAAGATAGATTTTGGGGTTATCTTCTACAGTTGTATCAAAGTGAGCATGCATATCTCAACTGTAACAGCAAGTATGCATGCATTAGCCTGTAGGCCAAATCAATAGTACAGGATTAGATAGTAGACAGAGATTGTGGGTCACATGCTACACTTCCCACCTATACAATACTGTTAGTTTGTTATCAGGGTTGGGAGGGTGTCCTAAAGGTTAAGGTCTTTGCCTTACAAACACAAAGCACAGGGTTTGAGTTTCACAAGGGATAATTGGCTAGGCTTAAAATGTCTTACAAGGGCAGTTAGCTTAGTACTAATCTATGAATCTATGAATCAACATTGTATGGTACATTCAAAACTCTATAGTAGTGGCACAAATGGCCTGCTATAAACTGTAATCTGTATAATTGGACCTCACATATGAACAATATATGCACACATCAAAGGATTATTTGCTGCATTCTGTAGCATAGTGTGCATCTGTTATGAGCTGGGTAGTCTGAGGCTTTTTCTAGCAAACTAATGTATGCATAGTAGCAATTCTGTATCGTATCCTCATGTCTCCATGGAAACAGTCTGATAAACAGAAATTGGCTGTCTGGTTCTCATGTCTCCATGGAGACAATCTGATAAAGAGAAATCTGTTGGAGAATGATTGGGAAATTAGAGTAATTAGCTAGGCGATAATATTCTCTGAAAGCATTCAGGGGTTTTCCCAGCTGGGAGAGCTATAAAGACAAGATAAAACTAGTTAACACATAGTAAAAGCCCAGGCTCCACCATGCGTCTTAGAATGGATAACCTTTCTTTTAGGTTAACTCAATTCTCTACGTGTGGCTGTCATTTTGGAACATCCATTCCTGTTAGGAGGGTACAACTTCAATATTTGAAGGTGTACATAATTTTCTGTGTTAATATTAAGTTAATAGGTTTTAGGGGGTATCGGGGATATGTGTGTTTTTTTTTTTTTTGAGGGCTTTCACTAAAACAAAAATGTTTGTAACATGACATAATCTGAAATGAATATGACAAGAAACAGCTGTATAAACTTTTAACCTGCCAAACAGTGTATTCATGTAACACAAAAGCTGGAACTAGACATTTAACAAAAAAGTGTTATATATGAAAAGGTGGAAATAATAACTTTTTAATAAAATGATGCTTTCTGTAATGAGTTTAAATGTCAATGGTCTCATAGATAAATACAAAAAAAGAGTTGTGAGCTATATTAAAAATTAGAGTGCAAATAGTTTTGGTACAGAAGACACACATGGAGAAAACTGAACATATGAATTGGATAAAGAAAGGTTTTTGGGATGGTTATTCAGCAGAATATTTGGGACAAAGGAAAAGAGGAGTACTTATATTAATTGCAAGAGGAGATCCAATGGTGATAGAAAAGGATAAAAATGATAATAATGGCAGATTCATAGCTCTAAGGGGCTACTGGCGAGGGGGGAATATTACATTGGCATGTATTTATATTCCACCTAAAACTTTTAAAATGGAGCTTAAGAAAATTCTGGGAGAAATAATCAGTTTTCAGCAAGGAATATTACTTATATGTGGAGACTGGAATGTGTTTTGCCACAGTGAAGATGTGCCTCTGGGGACCAGAAGGGAAAACATAACAAAGGAGTGTAGCTCTTTGAAAAAAAATTAAATAAATAACAAATGTAAACAAATAAATAAATAAATTATAAAAATATCTGAAAAGGAAAATGTGAATTCAGGAATAGGAGTTCAGAATGAATTTACATATTATTTCCCAATATATAAAAACTGGGTTAGGCTAAACAGAATTTACATTTCAGAGGAACATGTACATTTAATTGAAGGTCTTGATACTCACCCAATAACTATTTCAGATCATGTACCTAAAAACAGCCTAATGAAATAAAAATAAGATATTGCCACTTTCCAATCTATCTGTCGAAAAGAGAAGAATCTAAGGAATGGGTAGTGGAGATTATTCAGTAGCTAATAGAGAGAATAGAAATTTCTTCTGAAAAATACAGCTTGGGAGTGGGATAAAATTAAGGATGTGTTTAAAAATTGGGTGGAAATAAAAGAAAGGGAGAAATGGTTAAAAAGTAAACTGGGACTGATAAATGTTAAAGAACTGCAGAATGGGGGGAATCTCCCAGAACAAGAAGAGGATCAACTGCAGAATCCTAAGCAGAAAATAAATGAGATACCTCCATAATATGCATGAGTGTAGAAAGACTGCTGTTAAGTAACTGCAGAATGCTAAGCAGAAAATAAAGGATTACCTCCATAATATGCATGAGTGTAGAAAGACTGCTGTCAAGTAACTGCAGAATGCTAAGCAGAAAATAAAGGATTACCTCCATAATATGCATGAGTGTAGAAAGACTGCTGTTAAGTAACTGCAGAATGCTAAGCAGAAAATAAAGGATTACCTCCATAATATGCATGAGTGTAGAAAGACTGCTGTTAAGTAACTGCAGAATGCTAAGCAGAAAATAAAGGATTACCTCCATAATATGCATGAGTGTAGAAAGACTGCTGTTAAGCAACTGCAGAATGCTAAGCAGAAAATAAAGGATTACCTCAATAATATGCATGAGTGTAGAACGACTGCTGTTAAGTAACTGCAGAATGCTAAGCAGAAAATAAGGGATCACTTTGATAATATGCATGAGTGTAGAAAGACTGCCGTTAAGTAACTGCAGAATGCTAAGCAGAAAATAAAGGATTACCTCGATAATATGCATGAGTGTAGAAAGACTGCAGTTAAGTAACTGCAGAATGCTAACAGAAAATAAAGGATTACCTCGATAATATGCATGAGTGTAGGAAGACTGCTGTTAAGTAACTGCAGAATGCTAAGCAGAAAATAAAGTATTACCTCCATAATATGCATGAGTGTAGAAAGATTGCTGTTAAGTAACTACAGAATGCTAAGCAGAAAATAAAGGATTACCTCGATAATATGCATGAGTGTAGAAAGACTGCTGTTAAGTAACTGCAGAATTCTAAGCAGAAAATAAAGGATTACCTCCATAATATGCATGGGTGTAGAAAGACTGATGTTAAGTAACTGCAGAATGCTAAGCAGAAAATAAAGGATTACCTCCATAATATGCATGAGTGTAGAAAGACTGCTGTTAAGTAACTGCAGAATGCTAAGCAGAAAATAAAGGATTACCTCCATAATATGCTTGAGTGTAGAAAGACTGCTGTTAAGTAACTGCAGAATGCTAAGCAGAAAATAAAGGATCACCTACATAATATGCATGAGTGTAGAAAGACTGCTGTTAAGTAACTGCAGAATGCTAAGCAGAAAATAAAGGATTACCTCCATAATATGCATGAGTGTAGAAAGACTGCTGTTAAGTAACTGGAGAATGCTAAGCAGAAAATAAAGGATTACCTCCATAATATGCCTGAGTGTAGAAAGACTGCTGTTAAGTAACTGCAAAATGCAAAGCAGAAAATAAAGGAATACCTCCATAATATGCTTGAGTGTAGAAAGACTGCTGTTAAGTAACTGCAGAATGCTAAGCAGAAAATAAAGGATCACCTCCATAATATGCATGAGTGTAGAAAGACTGCTGTTAAGTAACTGCAGAATGCTAAGCAGAAAATAAAGGATCACCTCGATAATATGCATGAGTGTAGAAAGACTGCTGTTAAGTAACTGCAGAATGCTAAGCAGAACATAAGGGATGACCTCGATAATATTCATGAGTGTAGAAAGACTGCAGTTAAGTAACTGCAGAATGCTAAGCAGAAAATAAAGGATTACCTCCATAATATGCATGAGTGTAGAAAGACTGCTGTTAAGTAACTGCAGAATGCTAAGCAGAAAATAAAGGATTACCTCGATAATATGCATGAGTGTAGAAAGACTGCTGTTAAGTAACTGCAGAATGCTAAGCAGAAAATAAAGGATTACCTCGATAATATGCATGAGTGTAGAAAGACTGCTGTTAAGTAACTGCAGAATGCTAAGCAGAAAATAAAGGATTACCTCCATAATATGCATGAGTGTAGAAAGACTGCTGTTAAGTAACTGAAGAATGCTAAGCAGAAAATAAAGGATTACCTCCATAATATGCATGAGTGTAGAAAGACTGCTGCTAAGTAACTGCAGAATGATAAGCAGAAAATAAAGGATTACCTCCATAATATGCATGAGTGTAGAAAGACTGCTGTTAAGTAACTGCAGAATGCTAAGCAGAAAATAAGGGATCACCTCGATAATATGCATGAGTGTAGAAAGACTGCTGTTAAGTAACTGCAGAATGCTAAGCAGAAAATAAAGGATTACCTCCATAATATGCATGAGTGTAGAAAGACTGCTATTAAGTAACTGCAGAATGTTAAGCAGAAAATAAAGGATTACCTCCATGATATGCATGGGTGTAGAAAGACTGCTGTTAAGCAACTGCAGAATGCTAAGCAGAAAATAAAGGATTACCTCCATGATATGCATGAGTGTAAAAAGACTGCTGTTAAGTAACTGCAGAATGCTAAGCAGAAAATAAAGGATTACCTCCATAATATGCATGAGTGTAGAAAGACTGCTGTTAAGTAACTGCAGAATGCTAAGCAGAAAATAAAGGATTACCTCCATAATATGCATGAGTGTAGAAAGACTGCAGTTAAGTAACTGCAGAATGCTAAGCAGAAAATAAAGGATTACCTCCATAATATGCATGAGTGTAGAAAGACTGCTATTAAGTAACTGCAGAATGCTAAGCAGAAAATAAAGGATTACCTCCATAATATGCATGGGTGTAGAAAGACTGCTGTTAAGCAACTGCAGAATGCTAAGCAGAAAATAAAGGATTACCTCCATAATATGCATGAGTGTAGAAAGACTGCTATTAAGTAACTGCAGAATGCTAAGCAGAAAATAAAGGATTACCTCCATAATATGCATGGGTGTAGAAAGACTGCTGTTAAGTAACTGCAGAATGCTAAGCAGAAAATAAAGGATTACCTCCATAATATGCATGAGTGTAGAAAGACTGCTATTAAGTAACTGCAGAATGCTAAGCAGAAAATATAGGATTACCTCCATAATATGCATGGGTGTAGAAAGACTGCTGTTAAGCAACTGCAGAATGCTAAGCAGAAAATAAAGGATTACCTCCATGATATGCATGAGTGTAGAAAGACTGCTGTTAAGTAACTGCAGAATGCTAAGCAGAAAATAAAGGATTACCTCCATAATATGCATGAGTGTAGAAAGACTGCTGTTAAGTAACTGCAGAATGCTAAGCAGAAAATAAAGGATTACCTCCATAATATGCATGAGTGTAGAAAGACTGCTGTTAAGTAACTGCAGAATGCTAAGCAGAAAATAAAGGATCACCTCCATAATATGCATGAGTGTAGAAAGACTGCTGTTAAGTAACTGCAGAATGATAAGCAGAAAATAAAGGATTACCTCCATAATATGCATGAGTGTAGAAAGACTGCTGTTGAGTAACTGCAGAATGCTAACAGAAAATAAAGGATTACCTCGATAATATGCATGAGTGTAGAAAGACTGCTGTTAAGTAACTGCAGAATGATAAGCAGAAAATAAAGGATTTACCTCCATAATATGCATGAGTGTAGAAAGACTGCTGTTAAGTAACTGCAAAATGCAAAGCAGAAAATAAAGGATTACCTCCATAATATGCTTGAGTGTAGAAAGACTGCTGTTAAGTAACTGCAGAATGCTAAGCAGAAAATAAAGGATCACCTCCATAATATGCATGAGTGTAGAAAGACTGCTGTTAAGTAACTGCAGAATGCTAAGCAGAAAATAAAGGATCACCTCGATAATATGCATGAGTGTAGAAAGTCTGCTGTTAAGTAACTGCAGAATGCTAAGCAGAACATAAGGGATGACCTCGATAATATTCATGAGTGTTGAAAGACTGCAGTTAAGTAACTGCAGAATGCTAAGCAGAAAATAAAAGATTACCTCCATAATATGCATGAGTGTAGAAAGACTGCTGTTAAGTAACTGCAGAATGCTAAGCAGAAAATAAGGGATCACCTCAATAATATGCATGAGTGTAGAAAGACTGCTGTTAAGTAACTGCAGAATGCTAAGCAGAAAATAAAGGATTACCTCCATAATATGCATGAGTGTAGAAAGACTGCTGTTAAGTAACTGTAGAATGCTAAGCAGAAAATAAAGGATTACCTCCATAATATGCATGAGTGTAGAAAGACTGCTGCTAAGTAACTGCAGAATGCTAAGCAGAAAATAAAGGATTACCTCCATAATATGCATGAGTGTAGAAAGACTGCTGTTAAGTAACTGCAGAATGCTAAGCAGAAAATAAGGGATCACCTCGATAATATGCATGAGTGTAGAAAGACTGCTGTTAAGTAACTGCAGAATGCTAAGCAGAAAATAAAGGATTACCTCCATAATATGCATGAGTGTAGAAAGACTGCTATTAAGTAACTGCAGAATGTTAAGCAGAAAATAAAGGATTACCTCCATAATACGCATGGGTGTAGAAAGACTGCTGTTAAGCAACTGCAGAATGCTAAGCAGAAAATAAAGGATTACCTCCATGATATGCATGAGTGTAGAAAGACTGCTGTTAAGTAACTGCAGAATGCTAAGCAGAAAATAAAGGATTACCTCCATAATATTCATGAGTGTAGAAAGACTGCTGTTAAGTAACTGCAGAATGCTAAGCAGAAAATAAAGGATTACCTCCATAATATGCATGAGTGTAGAAAGACTGCAGTTAAGTAACTGCAGAATGCTAAGCAGAAAATAAAGGATTACCTCCATAATATGCATGAGTGTAGAAAGACTGCTATTAAGTAACTGCAGAATGCTAAGCAGAAAATAAAGGATTACCTCCATAATATGCATGGGTGTAGAAAGACTGCTGTTAAGCAACTGCAGAATGCTAAGCAGAAAATAAAGGATTACCTCCATAATATGCATGAGTGTAGAAAGACTGCTATTAAGTAACTGCAGAATGCTAAGCAGAAAATAAAGGATTACCTCCATAATATGCATGGGTGTAGAAAGACTGCTGTTAAGCAACTGCAGAATGCTAAGCAGAAAATAAAGGATTACCTCCATGATATGCATGAGTGTAGAAAGACTGCTGTTAAGTAACTGCAGAATGCTAAGCAGAAAATAAAGGATTACCTCCATAATATGCATGAGTGTAGAAAGACTGCTATTAAGTAACTGCAGAATGCTAAGCAGAAAATAAAGGATTACCTCCATAATATGCATGGGTGTAGAAAGACTGCTGTTAAGCAACTGCAGAATGCTAAGCAGAAAATAAAGGATTACCTCCACGATATGCATGAGTGTAGAAAGACTGCTGTTAAGTAACTGCAGAATGCTAAGCAGAAAATAAAGGATTACCTCCATAATATGCATGAGTGTATAAAGACTGCTGTTAAGTAACTGCAGAATGCTAAGCAGAAAATAAAGGATTACCTCCATAATATGCATGAGTGTAGAAAGACTGCTGTTAAGTAACTGCAGAATGATAAGCAGAAAATAAAGGATTACCTCCATAATATGCATGAGTGTAGAAAGACTGCTGTTGAGTAACTGCAGAATGCTAACAGAAAATAAAGGATTACCTCGATAATATGCATGAGTGTAGAAAGACTGCTGTTAAGTAACTGCAGAATGATAAGCAGAAAATAAAGGATTTACCACCATAATATGCATGAGTGTAGAAAGACTGCCGTTAAGTAACTGCAGAATGCTAAACGGAAAATAAAGGATTACCTCCATAATATGCACAAGTTTAGAAAACATGCTGATAAGCAACTGTTTTTGATAATAACACTAGAATCCAAAAACTTTCAGCACAGTGACTCACACAACAGAAAGCAGAAAGGGCAACCGCCAAATGTAGGGCGCCTATAACAATGAAAGTAGCAAGAGATCTTGCAGAAGTATTACAATTATTTTTGAAATCCTATTAAAGGTTGTAAAAGCAGAGAAATATGGAAAACAAGAAAACATACAAATGGAAATGTTATGGAAGAATTAAATATGCCAAGCTAAGAGGTACATGTGGCTCAATTACTAATGGTTTAGACAGGAGGAGATATAATAGCAATTGTGATGTATAACCAATTTCCAGGAAAGTCTCCAGGAATAAATGGTATTCTGTGGAATTTTGGAAACTAGGAGGGAAAACTGATAAAGATCTGGAAGGTTTTGTTTAACAGTATTTTAATAGAAGGAGAAGTGCCAGCATCCTGGAAGAAAGTAGTGGTAACTGTAATTCCTAAAGAGGATAAAGATCCATCTGATCCAGCTTCATACAGCCCAGTTTCTATACTAAACCATGATTATAAAATCTTCATGCGGGGTTTATATTAGACGTTTGAATGCATAGGTGTCCGAACACTGTAACATCAAACTGGAATATTAAAAATGTCAAAATAGCAAAACCGTGGAACACCAATTTTTTTCCCAGGGAAAAAAATTTAGTGGGCTGTTTCCCTGGCTTTGCTATTTCCTCCACTGTGGTGCAGTCTTGGAGTTGTTGTATTTAAGTAGGGGTGTGTGGGGGGCACAGCCTCCCACATTAGGAACATTTTATAGTGTATGTGTGTTTTTTGGTTTTGTTATGGAACAGCAATATTTTTCCCTGGGAAAAAACATCGCTGATATGAGTGTTCAACGGTATTGCATTTTGAACTTCCTGATTTGACATTTACGTATTCGAACTTATTGCAGTTTGACTATGTGATATAGACCCTTCATGTGTGTAATGGCTAAAATAATTGTGAAATTAATACCAAAATTGATAGATATGGATCAGTGTGTGTTTTTTTTGAGGAGAGACAAACATTTGACAACATTAATAGAACAATGATGATTCTGAGAGAAACAGAATGTAAGAAAATACCATTGTTGTTGGTGGATCTGGATGCAGAGTAAGCATTTGACAGAGTAAGCTGGGATTTTATGAACAGGGAAATGGAAGCACTTGCATTTCCTTAAAAAACTTATAAGGTTGATTAGTAGGATATATAAGGGATCAGAGGCGAAAATTAAAGTGGGTGCTGTCCTCTCTGTTAATTTCTGCTTCAGCAGAAGAACTAGGAAGGGGTGTCCTATTTCCCAATTTTTATTTGCATTATATTTATAACTACTAGCAAAAGGACTCAGAAATGAAAGGATATAATTGGTATGGTAGTCAAGAAAAGTGGCTCTATTTGCAGATTATATTATTTTATACCTGACAAAACTAGAAAGAAACATTAGAGTTTTGTGGAACATTTTAAAACAGTTTCATATCTTTTCAGGATACAAAATTAATGAAGCTAAAACAAAGGCAATAGCAGTAAATTATGTACACACACATGAATTGGTTCAGCAATATCCACATTTATGAGGATGTAAAAAACAAAAAGAAAAATCTAGCAAGGCTAGACTTTCCACTGTATATAAGTGGTGACATGGGATATATATGCAAACGACCCTTTAAGGACATCAGGTGTTTCAGCTAAATGGCAATTCTGAATGTCCATGACTTTTTTTTCTTTTTTAAAGTCTATTTATGGACAAATTCAGGACAATAAAGCCAAACCTCACTAGCTGTGAACATTCATGTTTCAGCCTTCTTATGGCGTCATCGAACAGCATAAGTGGAATGTTTGGCTAACATATAGAAATACAGGGTTGTCGTACCCAGCTGATACATTTAAACCTCTTATATAAGAGGTGACATGAGATATATACAAACAACCCTTTAAAGACATTAGGTGTTTCAATTAAATGGCATTTTTATTTATTTATTTATTTATTTATATTTGTTGACCGGGAGTGTCCGACTGGACGTAGGTCCATTTTCAGCAGAGGCCCGGGGAGAAAAGCTCCATAGTTAAAATAAACAGACAGTAGTTACATTGGATTACATAGCGATTAATAATTTACATAGCAATTACTTACAGCATATTTACAGATGAAGAACATAGTACATCAGTCGACAACTAGAATCTTTATCTGTGAAGTACATAACAGACATTAACAAATGTTACAAGAAGAAGAAGTTTGTGCTGTATAATAAGTACTGGCTTATGAGCATCTGAGCTTGCTATAATCAAGGTAGTTAGTGGAGTGGAAAGAAAGGTAGTGGTTGGATGGGGTGGGTGATATTAGAGTGGGAGTTGCAAGGGCATAGCCAGCATGTTTTTAGGTGCGCTTTTAGTAAAGTTTTGAAGTGGGTGCATGATGGTACGGAGGTAATTGTGGGTGGGAGGGAGTTCCATAATTTGGCTTTGTTGCAAGAGAACAGTGCTTCAGCAGCAGAGTTACTGGCTTTAGTGATCTGCAAGTGATTTTTGTTACTGGATCTTAGTGGTCTGGTGGTGCGATGGGGTTGGAGTAGATTCTGGAGGGATGGGACATTTAGTGGATGGTTTACTAGTTTGTGGGCGAGTGAGATTTGATACCATTGAAGGTATTTTGAATGTCTATGACTTTGTTTGAAGTCTATTTATGGACAAAGCCAAACCCCGCAAGCTGGAGACATACATACTTAAGCCTTCTTATTGGTATCATCAGCATTAGATATATGCAAATGACACTTTAAGGACAAAATAAAAAAGAAAAGAGAAAAAAGTCATGGACATTCAGAATTGCCTTTTAGCTGAAACACCTGGTATCCTTAAAGGGTCGTTTGCATATGTCCCATGTCACCTCTTATACAAGAGGTTTAAGGATTCACACAGAATATTATATCCATAAAGTAGCAGAAAGTATTCTAAGAACTAAGCCAACACGGGAATGAAGAAAAATGTTTCTGTCAATGGGGAATGGCTGCAATTAAGGATATAGACAACTGGCAAGAGGGAGCTGGAATTTATTGGGGAAAACTGGCAAAGGAACCAAGGTATTGGGAGCAAATAACTACAGAGGGAAAGATGATAAACTGGGAAGACACCAAGAATTTATTTGTCCTGCAGAATATAGACTGTCCTCCCTATAAAGGAATGATATCAGAGGATAGCCAAAGAGAAATAAATAGGGGGGGTCCTGAATAAAAGACCAATACTGGCAGTGCTTTTAGTACAATCAAGAACAGAAGCTGCCACTAAAAAAGGGAATAATTAGTAGAGCATATAAAATATTGCATCATAACTATAAGAATAAATCAGAGGAGGTTAGAAAGGATTTGGAAGAGTGATTGGATAAGTAATTCACAAAGAAACAGTGGGAGGATATATGTATGTCTCCCAGATATGCAACAAGATCTAGAAGATTTAAGATTTTTGCTTGAAATTGTTTACACAGATATTTTTATATCCCAAGTACACTCGAGAGAATTCTTCCTCAGGTAGACAGCAAATGTATGTGTGACAGGAAAGAAAGAGGTAACTGTGAATATATTTTCTGGGACTGGGTTGAGTTGGTGGACTTTAAGGATTCCCTGCATTATGCACTGTCACAGAAGCTGGGTGGACAGACTGGTGTGATGAGGGAGACAATTTTTCTGAGCATGATACAAAATCAGAATTGCCTAGACATGGTAAGGCCTTGCTGTGTTTAATTATGGTGGCTGACAAAAAAGCCATTACTAGAAAATGGAAATCAAAATCTAAACCAGCTATATTAGAAGTAGTAAATATAGTAACACACATAAACAATGGGAATTGATATCTTTAGAAAAGGGTAGGATCAATTTACATAGGAAAAATGGGAATTGTGGGATCAATACATACAGGGAAGGAATGATGTTTAAAGGAAGGCAGGACTTAAATGAGCTATGCAGTGTTTGACTGTAAATGATTGGATAGATTATAAGTGATGTATAATGTTAGCAACTAAGATTGTGTCAGTATAGTTTGTGATGTAAAATGCTTTCAAATAGGACTGTGTCAGTGGTGTGATTTGTTTTCATTTATATAAATTTATGATTGCCTATGTCATAAGTGATGATTTAATAAAGATATTTCTTGTTTAAAAAAGTTATTTGTTAGGAGTTGGTAGTCTTAAAAGTAAGGGTAACAGATTAGAGTCAAATAATTGTAGCAGTGCATTGTATGAAACATATGAAGTTGCTAATGTTATCCCTTTTTTGTCTCACCACAACCCTTATCTTCTCTTTTTTTTGTTTTTTAATTTTCATATATCACAGTGGGGTAAGCCTGTCCTACCACCACAGGATCCTCCAGCCCCCTTCCACCAGCTATGGCAATGAGGCCCAGGACATCTGGAATGCAATCTGATAACATCCCTCTGGTACCCCTGAAATACCTGGCCCCTCAGGTAGATCTGCCCGCAGGATAGGTCAGTGGTTCCCACTGAGATTAGCGGCAGAGGTGGTGATTTTATCACCTGTGATGAACTGCTGGGGTTGGTATGTAGAATTGTGCGCCACACAGTTGGTACATGCCTATGCTGGATGTAGACACTCATAGGTTCATAGGTTCATACTAGGCTATCTGCCCTAGGGCATTTATAAGCCTAGCCAGAATGTGTTTGGCTTTCGCCACCCATTTTAAATTAATTTTGCTATGCCCTTTTTTTGAGGTTAGTATACGGTGCCTCTGTCTAACAGTGACACAGAAGTCATACCCGGGGTAAACATATGATCTCCCATCCACTCATCAAGATTCCTCTTGAAGAGAGTCAATGAAGGACTCTGCCTAACCTGGACTGGGATTTTATTATTTATTATTTTATTCCACTTCATCATTGTACTTAATAACATGAGAAAGAGATGCAGACATCAGATTCTGCATCCATCAGTGCAGTGAGGTGACAGTGATGGGATCACAGCCCAGTCAGTGATGAATCAGTTCTCACTGTCATCCAACTTGATGTCCGTGGGTTTGTGATGTCTCCACCCTCACCCCAACCACAGTGTTCACCGACCTCTTATGTCCTTCACCATCCTTGTCTTGTATGTCCTGTCTGTCTGCAATTGCTTCCTTACCTACCCAACCTACCTGACCTAGACATACCTACTTCCCTTCCCCAACATTCCTCTCTTTCTCTTCAAAAAAATAGGGCACCTCTCCCAAAAAAATGTTGTCCCATACATAGCTCTCCATTTCACACACGTGTCTTCTTGACACACTTGATTTGGTCCACTTGGCTATACATCATGATTGTGTTGCGGTCGCCCCTCTCTCTGGAGGTGACAGTGCAATAATATTCTGCACATTTGAACATTTTTTGCTGTTGAAGAAATGGATAGCTATGGTTCTTTCTTACTGCTCTCCTGCACATTCCTGCCATGATTTCACTTTGTTCTTCACCCTGCTTGCTCCTCATGTCACCACTTTCTTATCTTCCCCATTTCTTTCCTTTAAAGACTTATTGCATGATGGTGCACATTGTGCTCCAATGCACAATGGCAAAAAGCAGTTACATGTCTTAGATACAGCTGCATTCAAAACCAGTACAATCTAATCCAAACAGGTATATATTACTGCATTAAGTGCATGAACACGTGCTGCCACAGAGTCAGTTAATTAGCAGGTATATTTTAGAGACTCCATACCAACTATCAAACTTTAGAAATGCACCTCATGTTTGCGGACTGATTTCACGGGTTAGCTCAAGTCTGTAGAAGATCACCTATGTCCCTGTGGATAATGGCCATGCTGATGCCTTCCCTAGACTTGCACATAATACTTGTTAGGAGTATGGGTTATTAGTCATATTTCTGCATGTTATCAGATTATGTGTACTGCAAATCACACATTTCATATTACTTTGTGTAGTTAGATAGGACCCTTAGTTGTTAATGTTTACACATAAAGTTTTATGTCATAAAAAGGAAATGGCCAGTAAACACCAGTAATACAACATAGAGATATAAATTTCAGTAGTGTGGTGGGGTTCACCATGATTAAGCAGTGCTCAAACTCAAGCCACATTACTAAAGTTAAACAGATTGTACTGAGTCGCTAAAATATACATGCTAATTAACTGACACTGTGGCAGCACAAGTTAAGGCGTTATTGCTGGAGGCAGATGTTACTGGGCTTGGTTACTGGTGTAGGTAGTACTTTTTGTAAAGTGTCTAAGATACTTTTAAATATATTTACATATATTGTTGCTGTTCCCGGTTGCTTTGATTTGGTGCACAATGCACACCACTGTGCAATTATGCTTTAAAGAAAAGAAATAGGGAAGATATGAAAGTGGTAAAATGGGGAGCAAGCAGACGAGAAACAAAGTGAAAGGAGGACAGGAATGTGCAGGAGGGCTGTAGGAAAGTACGGGAGCTATCCATTTCTTTCATACTAAAAATGATCATCTGTGCAGAATATTAGCTGAATTTGCACTGTCACCTCCACAGAGAGGGTTGACAACAACACAATCATGTTGTATAGCCAACTGGAGTGAACTAAGTGTGTCAAGAAGACATGTGCAAAATGGAGAGCTATGTATGGCATGAATTTTTTTTTTGTGGGACAGGTGCCCATTATTTTTGAGAGTGAGAGGAATGTTGGAGAAGGGCTGTAGATATGTCCGGGTCGGTAATTTGGGCAGGTGACAAAGCAATCGCAGACAGAGATGACATACAAGACACAGGGATGGTGAAGGATACAAGAGGTTGGTGAATACCATGGTTGGGGTTAGAGTGGGGAAATCAAGAATCTATGGTTGTCAGGCTGGCTGACAGTGAGAATCAAGTCCTTGCCCACTGGAATGTCATCACTGTTATCTTACTGCACCAATAGCTGCAGTGCCTAACGTCTGCATCTCCTCCTGGTATTCTGTACAATGATGGAGAGCAGGTTCTCCATCTGGCATAGGCATGCACCAGCACTGCGGCACACAATCCTAAGCACCAACCTTGGCAGTTTATCTTGGGTGATAAAATCACCACCTCCTCTACTGCTCCCAGAAGGAACCACTGTCCTATCTTGCGGGGCAAAACTACTTGAGGGGATAAGTAGAGCAGGAGCAGCAGAGGGGGTGCTGTCAGGTTGCGTCCCAGAGGTGCTGAGGATCAGTGCCATAGCTGGTGGAGGGGCAGGAGGATTCATTGGGGCAGGTGTACCCCACTGTGCTGTGGTGGAAAAAACAACACAACATAAAAGAAAAAAGTAAAAACAAAAGCATAAAAACAAAAAATATAATAAATAAAAAACACGTAAAGCACATTACAAATTAAAAAAAAACATAAAACACATAAAAGACATCACAAAAAACATAAAAAAATTGAAGATAAGGGTTGGGTGTGAGAGATAAAAGGAATAACATTAGCAACTTCATATGTGACATACAATGCATTGATACAAGTAGTTTTTTCTACCCACATTTTTTTTTATATTTTATTTTATATATCAGTAACAAATTAAAGTATTTATAAATACAACTAAAATGTACTATAACAATATCCATAGCAAAGTATATAAATATAAACAGTACTTTTCTAATGTTATTGTTTGTCTTTCGGCTTTTTCCCGGTAAGGGGTCATCACAGCGGAACTCCGGTCTGCTAATAATTGGCAGTAGATTTTTACGAAACGCCCAGGTGCCAGCTCGATGCCCAACCTTCAATGAAGGCATGCCCATTTACGCATGTCTTTCGAATGCTACCCAACTGCGGGGATGACATGCAGACTTCACACAGAAGGCACTCCAAAGCCAAGCCAAGAATCGAACGGGAGAACCTCTTTCTGTGAGGTAACAAAGCTACCGCCATACCACATAAACAGCACTTTTCTAATAAGGTAAACAATTTCTGCCAAGCAATAACTGATGTGTGTAGTATTATTAGTTCTTATTTGTGTGGTAGATTATTATAGACTGATTTAGCTAAATGAATAAACTCACTGTTAAATGAGATAGTAGATTTAGTTTTCCAATTTTCATAATGACTTTCTTTGCTATCAATAAAATTGACCATAAAAGGTCATTCAGGCATTTCCAACAATTGGAATGTCCACAGAGGTTCCTCACTAAAAGAATAAAGGGCATAAGTAAAATGCCCTATGTAGACTGCCTCAAGGCCCTATCCCTGTAGTCTGTCTCCTTTTGAGGGGGGATCTATGCCTGACATACAGGGCATTGTCAAACCACACTCTGATGAACCTCCTGCATATCCGCAAAACAAACAGCTCCAGAATTACCCATTTCAAAGGCTTAAACTTGCCTATGATATATATAGGACCTGCTGGAGAGATAGGTATGCATCCCAGAGACTACCCCATTCATGGAACAGACTCCCCATGCATGTGTGTATCCCAGAGGCTGCCCCATCTATGAAACAGGTTCCCCATCCATGTGAAGCAGAGTTCCTCCCTAACCCAATTCAAGTGCAACATGGACAATTGTATGGGAAACTGGAAATTCATCCCTGATTTGGCACCTATGTCTCTAATGGACACAGGCAACCTGTAAATGGTTCATCTTCCAGGCCCATGCTTACATTTATCAAGGGTATCATAACTTGTCAAAGATTTGGGATGCATGGTTAGGCTTAAAAAGGCCCTTTTGCTCATTTGCCTAGTAAACACCTATGAACCTAAAAGGAGTATTTTGTATGCTGGTATGACTTCTGGGACTGGTACATTGAATAGTATAAGAGAATCTGTAATAATGCAACATTTTACCTTTGCCTAGGATGATAGCTCAATACAAACAAAAACTTATTGAGTTCAATAGTTGGCTTAGTTTCTGGCTCATTCAAGGGGAATGACATGGTCAGCAGACCTCAATACTTTGCCAGGGATGGTCTTGGTCTGGTACCCCAGGAACTTCAGTTACTGCCTAAGGCTCTTGCCATCCCCATAATGCCTTTTTAGGCACTGTCACAAGAACAAAATTCCCAGTATAAAAATACCCTCTTAAACCAACCTCAAGGTTATGCTGCTAAATGATAGGAGTCTAAAAAAAAAACTGCACTCATTGGAAGCAGTCCTCACTCTGAAAGATACTGACATTTGTGCAGACACTGAGACCTGGTTTAAGGCTGTGGACAGCACGCCAGCTATACCAGTGTACATTTCCTTCCACATGTTCAGACTACAAACTGAAGGTGTGAGAACTAAAGGATGTGGTGTATCAGTATTCATTAAGGATAAATACACCTCTAGATTGGTTAAACTGCATGATTTCCTTGAATTACTTCAGGTGCACTAGACTGTAGGTAAGACCCCACCTCAGGTCATTGCCAGCTATAGAACCCAATCCATGAATCAGGGCATTCACTCAGCCTACTTAGCCCTACTTAAGTCAATCAAGATACACCCAAACTCCATAGATTTGGGTGATTTTAATTACCCCTTCATGGACTGGGTAAATTATACGTGTTCTAACTCACTTGCCCAAAGGTTCCTGGACTTCATTAACTCCAATGCCCTGGACCAGCTATTGAAACACCCACAAGGGGGTGCAAACATCCTGGACCTGGTGCCCACCAACATGGGATAATACAGCACCACCTCCAGCATGTGGCCATCCCAGGTGAGATTTGTCCACAAATTAGTCTTGCTAGAACTAACTATAACACAATACTCCCCCCTTAGCAACAACTAGATTAAAAATCTTCTCCAAGGCCAATTACAACCTCTTACGTAATTGCATAAATAGCTTAATAGCCCCTCCCCCCACTGATGGAACAGACACCTATGCTGAATTATACACCAGTGCTTTATACCAGCACCTGTACAATTGTATTAACTCTGCCATACCTGATAGAACCAAAGCAAGACTTTCAAGGAAAAATAAGCATGCATGGTGGACAACTGCCATTAATAGGCTATACAATAGGATAAAGAAATTGCTGTCTAAGAGCAGGAAGGAACAGTCTCAAAACTGGAAACATCCCCTCATTAACATAAACAAGCAAATAAGACTCCTAGTGAAGTCTTTCAACTATGAATTCAAATTACCTTCCCTGACTAAGGATAATCACAAGGCGTTCTTTAGTTACATCAGTGACCTCAAAAGTAAGTCCCAGATTTGCACTGAACTCATAGTTTATGGTACTACATATATAGAACCTGTGGATATAGCAAATCTGTTGAGTGACAGGTTCAGTGAAAACTTTACTCCTCTTTCCCCACCACATGTACTCCAAAGCATCCCAAACACCTGACCCCAAACACTTTAGCATCACCATTGAGCACACTTTTCAATCACAACCTAAGCACTGGCTTCATCCAAGTGGAATGGAAAACAGCTACTGTCATTCCTTTGTACAAAGTTGGTACATCCACAGACCCTGGAGCTTATAGACCCATTATCCTGACCAGCCTTATATGCAAGGCCATAGAACAAATCATCATGCACCTTATTAACAAAGATATAGGTAATCTACAAATGTGTGAGCACACCTAGATTGGCTTTGTCAAGGGGAGAATATGCCTGTTATACTTGGTGGACTTCTTCAAAACAGTCACCAAAGCCCTAGATGATGGCAAATCAATGCATACGGCTAACCTAAACTTAGCCAAGGTCTTTGACACAATCCCCCACTCAGGCATCATTGATAAACTCACCCAGCTGGGTATCAACCTATATATTGTCAGGTGGGTTGCAAACTGGATCACTGATAAAATTCATATGGTCAAAATAGGGGACTCCACCTTCTCCAGCAGACCCGTAGCCAGTGGTGTTCTACAGGGATCGGTTCTGGGACCCCTACTGTTCTGAATTTACTTCTCCGAAGTATAGACTAAAACTAAAGGATTGTGGTTGACAAAGTTTGTTGATGACTGCAAACTGGAAGCGATCATTGAAACCCCTAGCAATGTCAAGATCCTGCAAGAAGTTCTTATGCAGACTGATAACTGGTGCCAAAGTCATGGTCTTAAACTTAATACAAAAAATGCATTATCATCCCCTTCAGCAAGGGTGATGTTCCCGCAAACTACCACATCAATAGCAATACCATAAGCACACAGTCAGTGGAGAGAGATCTGGGCACACAGTTTAAAGCAACCTTAACTTTGATCACCATGTCTCCTCACTGGTAAGAAGGGCATTTGATGTTGCTCATCTCATAAGTAAGGGCATTGCCTTCAGGAAAAAAAAGAGGTTATACCCCCTGTACTCTTACCTCATCAGGACAATAATACAATACAATGTTCCCTTTGCTATGTTCCTATCCAAATACTTGTAGCAATTGGAGAAACCACAAATGTTCTTTACAAAGAAAAGTAGGGGTCTTCAAGAGCTGTTTTATGCAGACAGACTGAAATCATTGTCACTTTACTCTGTGTTATAATGACTGCTCAGAGGTGACCTGTGCCTTGCATATAGAGTAATCTCTGACCCATCTTTGATGGAAATGCTGCACATTTGCAAGTCAAATGGCACACGGGTCACTCACTTAAAGAAACTTAACCTACTATGTGACATCAACAGAACTTGCTGGAGAGACAGATTTGAATCACAGAAGTTGCCCCACCTTTGGAACAAGCTTCCTATTCATGTTAAACAAAGCCACTCATTGGCCCTATTTAAGCACAGTTTGGATGATTGGATGGGTAACTGGAAATTCACCCAGGGGTTTCACCAGTGTCCCTGTTGGACAGGGGCAATAGGTGCTGATTTTAGTGCCTGCTTGAACCAGACACCCTTGGGAACATGGGTTGAACTCGGATAGGCTTGTATGGGCCCTAGGGCCGTTAGCCTAGTAACCTCCTATGATCCTATGATCAGTCCAGAATGCTTTACAAACACATCTAAAATCTGTCTAAAAAGATGTTACCATTTTACAATTAATAATCATATGCAATCAGTTGGCATCCAGTGTTGATTCACATCTCCGACATTTTATATTATCTTTTTTATAAATGATGGCAACTTTATTAGGTGATAAGCTTCTGTGTAAACATTTCTATGTGCAAATTCTCCAGCACTCTAACAGAAGCAAATATTCCTAATATCTGGAAAATATCCTACGTAATCCCTCTTCATAAAGGAGGCAGTACTACAGAACTCTCCAATTACAGGCCTATTGCTATACTCTCTCCTCTAGCAAAGATTATGGAAAAATGTATTCAAAAACAGTTTATGCAACACCTAATTAACAACCACCTAATGGCAGATACCCAGCATGGCTTCAGACCTCACCATAGCACTACCTCAGCCCTACTTGTCTTCACCAACACCATAAATCTCCACCGCAATAATAACCTTATTTCCTCAGCTCTATTTTTGGATCTGTCCAAAGCATTCGATATGTTGGATCACCAACTATTAATCAATACCCTACAATCTCTTTGTCTAGATCCTAAAGCCCTACAATGGTTTAATTCATACCTAAGTGGTAGAAAACAGGCTGTGCTATGGCAGACCAAACTCTCCACCCTGCTACCTAACACCCTGGGTGTACCACAAGGATCTATATTAGGCCCATTGTTATTCTCTATCTTCATCAATGACTTGAACACTGTCATTCCCAAAGTCAACTGTATCCAGTATGCAGATGATTCCACGCTAATTTGCTCAGGAACATCTCCCACAGAGTTACAGTTAACTACCCAGTCTACCTTTACCACTATAGAAAACTGGCTCTCAAATCGTCGCCTGATACTGAATCCCAAAAAGACTAAAATGCTGTTATTCCATCCAACACAAAGGTCTAGCGGCATTAACTTTACAATCAAAGCAAAGGATGGCACAATAATTTTGCCAGACCATTCTACGAAACTACTGGGTGTAACCATCGATAATAATTTAAAATTTGACCTACATGTCAATCAATTGATCAAAACCATCAATAAAAAACTAGGTTCATTGTATAGAATAAAAAGCTTTCTGACTCCCCCAGCTAAAGTTGCCATTGCTCGATCTTATCTTCTCTCTACTCTCCTGTACGCATCCCCTCTTCTCCACAATACTAGTAAGACTGTTCTGAATAAAATCACAATCTGTTACAATCACATCGCCAGGTTTGTTACTGGATTTCCTTTCAGGACACATCACTGCATTAACCTATCTCGGCTTGGATGGCTCCAACTACCTAGTCTAATATTGTATAACCAACTAGTTATGACACACAAAATTCTATACAATCCTGAAAACACCCCTTCACTCAAAAACCTGGTTACTATTTATAACAACCCTAGATCACTGCGTTCTTCCAGTAGACTCCTTATCCAGACTTGTAAATCTAATAACTTAGCCGGTGACTCTCTCTTTACTAACTCTGCAGGCAGAAATTGGAACCTACTACCTCCTGAGATTACCTCACTCTCTTCTCTAGGTCAGTTCAAAGCTAAACTCAAACTACACCTGGGGTCAAACCGGACTTGCTACTGTATCAAGCCTGGCTAACTCTTTTTCTAGATTATGTATAGATGTTATGTGTATGGATTGTCTTGATATTCCTTTGTAAATACACTATTACTGTCTAAATGTTTCTTCACCAAATATACCATCACGCTGTTCGTGATATGTGACATGTAATGAAGTTTTTGAGATATGTAATAAATTTTTTTAATTTGGGAGCTTTTCTCCCCGGGCGTCCGCTGAAAATGGACATACATCCAGTCGGACTATCCCGGTTAACAAATGTAAAATAAAATAAAATAAAAAATAAAATGTTCCTGCTGACTTCAAACAATTTTTTTATTATTTGTTGTAAATTCCTCTTTATTTTAGTTGAGTAATTCTAGAAGGATAAGTCTCTAGAGCTAAAATCACTTCTTATGATTTTATATACCCATGATATAAATGAGGTGTTCAAAATGGAACCATTGCTAATAATACAGATGAATTCTAAGATTTTAGGTATGGTTTTATTGTGTGTGTGTAAATGTAATATACTTTTATTCTGAATGACTTCTTTACAAGTTTAGATATCAAGCCAATTACCATTCTGCAAATTGTATCTAGCTATCAAGTAATCTGCTGAGTGAATTTTATTACCAGACATAAACTGATTCTAACACAATAAATTACTTTTCTTTAACTCTAGTATTTTATAGGCATCAAAGGAAATCAACCATTCACTAATAAAAGCTGTAGGGAATACTGTTATTAACACATTTTTAGTTAAATGATTTGAGTGCATAAGTCTTTTGAAAATTAATAATAACAGCTCTACTGAATTCTCCAATTATAGGCCAATAGCTATACTCTCTCCACTTGCAAAGATTATGGAAAAATGTATTCATAGACAACTCATGCACCACCTAATCCAAAATCGCCTTATGGCAGGCACTCAGCATGGCTTCCGTCCTCATCACAGCACTACTTCAGCCCTCCTAGCCTTTACTAACACCATAAACCATAATTGCAACAATAATTATATATCCTCAGCCCTCTCTTTGGATCTTTCCAAGGCATTCGATATGGTTGATCACCAACTTTTAATCCACACCCTGCAAACATTCTGTCTAGATACTGGAGCGCTCCAATGGTTTCAATCCTACCTGAATGGTCGACAGCAGGCTGTCCTCTGGCAGAACAAACTCTCTAACCTTCTACCTAACACCCTAGGAGTACAACAAGGCTCTATACTAGGGCCCTTCATCTTCATTAATGACCTTTATACTGTCATCCCAAAAGTCAGCTGTATCCAATATGCTGATGACTCTACTCTGATTTGCTCAGCCACATCTCCAGTAGAGTTATGGTCAGCTACCCAGACCACCTTTAATACAATAGAAAACTGGCTTTCTGAACATCGTCTGATCCTAAATCCCAAAAAAAACTAAAATGCTGTTATTTTCACCAACACGTAGGTCTACCGCTTTCACCTTTACCATAAAATCAAATGATGGCACAATAATCTCCCCTGACCCATCTACAAAACTATTAGGTGTCATCTTAGACAATAATCTCAAATTTGACCTACATGTTAACCAAACTATCAAAACCATCAATAAAAACTAGGGTCACTTTACAGAATAAAAGCCTTCCTAACCCCTCCAGCTAAAATTGCCATAGCTCGCTCTCACCTTCTTTCAACCCTTCTGTATGCATCCCCTCTACTCGCAAATTTGAACAAGACTGTCCTTAACAAACTCTCAATTTGCTCCAACCACATTGCCAGGTTTGCCACTGGGCTGCCTTTTAGGACACATCATTGCATTAATCTAAATCAGCTTGGTTGGCTTGAACTACCTAG
Source organism: Protopterus annectens (assembly GCF_019279795.1). Classification (NCBI taxonomy): domain Eukaryota; kingdom Metazoa; phylum Chordata; order Ceratodontiformes; family Protopteridae; genus Protopterus; species Protopterus annectens. The sequence continues at coordinate 1,064,368,619 of NC_056726.1, read as the reverse complement.
CCTAATCCAGTATAACCAACTGATTATGGCCTATAAAATCCTCTATAATCCAGACAATACTCCTGCACTTACAAATATTATCACCCCCTATAACAATCCTAGACCGCTTCGATCCTCTAACAAATTACTAATTCAGTCTAGCAAAATTAATAACACAGCCGGTGATTCTCTCTTTGCAAACTCTGTAAGTAGATCCTGGAACTCTCTTCCAGCTGATATTACCTTACTTTCCACCTTAGGTCAATTTAAAACTAGACTCAAACAACATTTGTCACTTAACTGGCTATGTCAATGTATCAAGCCTGGCTAACTCGAATGTGTAAAAATCTGTTAACCAGTTTACTGTGTAATTTAATTTAATCCTGACTTGTGCTCAGGACTAACTGTAACCTGTGGAACTTGTTTAACTTGCTTACTTATGTAATCTCTATAAATAGTCTGTCTGTAATATGTAATGCTGGTATTATGTAATGCTGTATCTGCTTACCCTTGGAGCTTTTCTCCCCGGGCCTCCGCTGAAAATGGACATGCATCCAGTTGGACTATCCCGGTCAACAAATGTAAAATAAATAAAATAAAAAAATAAAAAAACTGATTTATGAGAGGGATGAATGTGAATTTCTGTTTATCGTTTAGCTTATAGACTTTTACAGTCCAGATAAAAACATTTCCTTTTAGTTTAAAAAGAGGGTCAAATAATAATTTGTTAATTACTAATAACATGTTCTCATGGATTGAGTCCCAGCAGGATGAATATGATGGGTTAAGCCACAAGAGTATAGCATTAATAATAACTGAATTTAAGCTAAAGCTCAATATTAGGTAAACAAATACCTCCCTCCCTCCAGCTATTTGTATGCCAACATAAGGAGATGCTGGGGTTGTTTGGATACCATAAAAATTTGAGTAAAATGTCTTTTTTTTATGGTTCTTTTAAGTAGGAAAAAAATTAATGATTGACTGATGAATAATATTTTTGGCAGTATCATTGTTTTAATTAGAGATAGTGGGCAGGATTCATGATGGCTTGCATGGAGTCTAAGAGTCGTGTAAGACTCCATGCAGCCATTGCGATCCAGGAACAGCCCGAAATCCCGTGTAAGAGACCAGCTAAAACGACTCTTAGACGTGCAGGGCGTGGATATGCTAATCACCTCACTTGCAGCCGAAAGGCATACAAATGAGTTAGATTAGTGATCCACGAAGCTGAAACCAGCCCGTATAAGAATCGTGTTAGGTGCAGAAATGTACTCAGTTGACAACTGAGTACATTACTGCAAATTACACAATGGAGCCATGACAGCTTCAAATAAAGTGTGCAAATGTTGCAGTCAGCATGCCAATGGCCAAATATGTGGCCATTGGCATGGTAACCCGATGCAAACATGAAATAAAATAATTTTTGTTTCAGCGATCGGCGAGGTTTAAACGCAGAGCAGCCCCGCGCAAATGGGCTGCGCTATATAAAACAGAAAAATAAAGGTTTGAAACCCACAAATGGGGGGTTTATGTAATGCATGGATTTGCAATGCAGGGACTAGCAGACCAAAAACAACATGGCCACCGTCTAGTGGTTGCTAAGGGGGGAAGCTGAGTGTAAGACATGTAACTAAGCATTAGTAGGCAATCCTATGTAAATGAGTGGTAGGATAGTGAATCACGCTGTCACATAGCAAATGAGCACATTCCGTATAGTGTAAGAGTTAGATAAAGGGGAGTAACAGAGTAGGAGATAGGTGACATCACAGGGGGGAATGTCAGGAAGAAATCAAGCTCATTGGAGCAAAGTGGTATGTGAAAGATGTCAATCACACAGCATAAAAAGAGGAGTGTCAACAGATAAGCATGGGAAAGTCAAGAAATGGAAGATGTACACTGTGGCCAACACCAAAGTTTCTTGCTGTACATGCATGCACGCGTGTGCTCACTGGGAGCCGCGAGTAAGACAGAGTGCGCACGTGTAAGGCAGAGTAAGCATGTAGGAGCCTGTTTAAAGATCTATAAACCTGTTTGCACTGGTGTGTGCGCGTTTTAATCTGAATAAGCAGATTCTAGTCCGTGTAAGCATGTGTGCGTGCGTGGTAGCCACTGTGAGCGTGTTTTCACTGGTATGCGCGCTGCTCCCCCCTGAGGAAACAGAGAGGAAAAAGGAAGCAGAAAAAATAGTAGGAAACTAGCAGGGAATACTGGTAGAGGTAGCAGGTGAAAACAATTAGAAGCAGGCAATTACACAGGCAGAATACAAGCCCAGCCCAGCACTTAAAACACTGCAAACAGCATTGCAGTATGTTTCTCTCAAGAGACACTGCAATACAGGAGTAAGCTAGTAGAAGTGAAAACTGAAAAAGCTGCACTCAGACCAAACATGCTAGGGGCTGCCATAGCTGTTATAAGGAGACATAGGAGACTTGCTGAGGGTGGTGACAATGCAAATGCTGCCAGACAACCCACAGTGAGGAGTGTACAAGCCCAGGGTCACCTACCAGGGATTACATGAGCTGGAGATAGTGGAGCTCTATAGAGTGGACAGAGACCTCCTGCAGCAAATTGTTGAGCTGTGCAGGCCACGCCTCACACACAGAACCAACAGAGGGGAACCCATCCCAGTGGAAACCAAGGTATGTGTTGGCCTAAGAATACTAGCAACAGGTACCTTCCAGAGACCAACTGGTGATATGATGGGGATATCACAGGCATCAGCCTCCAGGGTACTGCACCAGTTCATGGATGCCATGTCAACACATGTCGGTGAGCATGTATATTTCCCCAATGCCCGTGAGGTATTGGCCAGCAATATACGTCTTTTCCAGCAAATAGCGGAATACCCTGAGGTAGTGGGTGCAATAGACTGCACGCACATATGCATCAAAGCACCAGCCGGTGAGCGGGGTAGGGCCTACATTAACCGCAAAGGCTTCCCCTCCATCAACTGCCAGTTTGTGTGTGATGCCCAGGGCATAATAATGAATGTGTGTGCTGGCTGCATGATTCCCATATCTGGCATTTGACGCAGCTGTACCAGACATTTGCCAATGGGGACATCCCACATGGTCACCTAGTGGGGGATGCAGGATATGCACTGGAGCCATGGCTGATGACACCCATCAGAAACGCACACACACCCGAACAGGAACGTCATAATGAGGCACACGCACAAACACATAATGTAATAGAGCGTATGTTTGGGCTGCTCAAGTCATGGTTCCGGTGCCTGGACACATCTGGTGGAGCCTTGCAGTACTCACCAACTACATGTACCCAAATTGTCATGGTATGTGCTATGCTACATAATATGATTCTAAGAAAACAGCTGCAGCAGGACCAGCATAGGGCCAGGACAAACAGCCCCCCACCATTGGCAAGGCCGTCACAGGCAGAGCGTGACTCGGAGGAGGAACAACCTGAACCTGCCCCAGTAGGCAGAAGGAGGCATCCCCAGTATGCTTTGGCCTTGGCAAAGAGGCAACGCATAGCACATACACTGGCTCAGTAGGAACCCTGGGAATGATACACCTCTCTGACTCACTCATATAGTAACAGGGACGCCTAACATGACACAATCTGCTCTCAAACATGTACAGGGAGTGTAGTATGTTCATCCAACAGAGGCAGCCCTGCAGCACCACCTGAGGCATGATTGCCATGTGTTAAGCAATGTAACACCATCTAGTATATGCAAACATGAAGACCCTACCTAACATCTCACCCTCACCAAGCATGATGCCACACTATGAAGACAACAAGATCAAGTACAATAATTGGCTGAGGTATTGCTGTTAGCAAGGGGGAACACATGGCTGACAGCCTGGGCTGACATGCTGAGTAAGACATGATGCTCCACCTGCTAGGGATGGCATGCACCCAGCACACCTGGCTGTGTGGATACTGGCAAAGGCTGTTGTCACCCCCACTGTGCCTGGAATAGGTAAGTCTGGAAACACAAACCCACCACCATAGGTAGCACACAGGATAATAACCTGGACGTAATGCTACCCAATGCCAGAAGTCTAACCTGCAAGGTGCATGCAGACCAAACCCACCACAGCATGGAGAATGGTAATATGTGTTCTGTAACAGAAACCTGGACAAGGCCCAGAAGAGCACCCTAATACTATCAGGTTATGCCTCGTACCATGCTCTACAGCTCCAAAACATGGAACACATGACAATAGGAGTGTGGCTACCAGTAATTATCAAGGATAACCACACCCTCAGGTTGGTACCACAGCAGGAAGCAGCATGGACTATCCACGGGCAAGTAACACTGGCTCAAACTGTGTACCTGTTTGAAGCCTGCTACAGACCACACACACAAACCCAGGTACCCCAGCCAGCCTTCCTGAAGACACTGCAGAGTATGAATGTCTCAACAAATACCAAACAAGGCACACACAAAGTATGACAGAGTTGGCAATCCATCATGTATGGAAGAAGTAATCAGGGACCTAGGGACACAAGTGGACGGTAACCTGTCATGTGGCACTCACATTGCCAAGATGGCCAGGAAGACCTGCTATATTGCCCATCTGAATATGAAAGGATGCACATGTAGAGCTAGAGAGGTCACTGTGCCCCCATACTCTTCCCTTATCAGGCCCATACATGACAACAATGCCCCAGTTTGGATGTACCTTACCTTACACCTGCAGCAGTTAGAAAGACCCCAAATGTACCCCACCGACAGGATAAAGGGTCCAAACATTGGACATCTGCAGCCTGGCTGAAGAAACCACAGCCCAATTCAGAAGCATACTGCCTAGTCAGAGGTGATGTATGCCTGATGTACAAGGCCATGTCCAATCCAGAATGAATGGACATGCTCCACTGCAGAAACCCCAAATCCAGCAGACACACCACAGTGAGATATCTGAACCTCCACACATAGATTAATAGGATGTGCTGGAGGGACAGATCCATAACCCAGAGGCTCCTGACACTCTGGAACAGAATCCCAGTCCATGATAGGCTGAGCTCCACACTCAAACTCAACAAGAGAAATCTGGTGAAGTGCATGGGAGATAGTAGGTGTACACTGGGGGCCATCCCTGTGTCACATCTAGTAAAGTAAACCCTATGTGGGCATAATATGCACATTGCAAGGGGTGTTGAGACCCACACACAGTCTGTCCATGCTCAAACAAGGCCAGGGCAGATAGCCTAGTATGAACCTATGAACCTATGATGATACAAATTGTGCAGGACACAAAGGATTATCACACAGCTGTCCTACCTGATAGTAGGAACCATGGTGATAATCCACAGATATGCTCTGCAGCACTCTAATTTCACAAACAATACACCAAACCCACACACATTGCCAACAGCCTACCGAACAGATTCCTTCCAAACTCCCCACCAGCACCTAACTGCCAAATATCTATCCCAGGAGAGTGCTGGCCCCCTGACATTGCAGATGCTGAGGTAACAGCCAGCATCCACAAAGCACAGCATCAATGGTACCAGATGGTGTCCTGGGTTGTGTCCAACAAGTACTGTAAGAAGAATGGAACAGCAAATATCAGTCCTACCACAGGATATGTACCCAAAGAGCAGTGTACAGCAACAGTGGTCCCACATCACAAAGGGGGTGCCTGAATGGATACTGCAAACTATCACCCCTAAACCCCGTCTATCTAGGTTGGCAAAGTAATGGAGAGGATGATCATGGATCCCATAAATAACGAGATTGGGTACCTACAGACATTGGACCCTACCCAGTGTGGCTGTCATAGGGCAGATCCTGCCCCTTACACATGTCTGACTCATGTGAAACATGCACCAAGGCCATTGATGTGGGGAATGTGGATCACACAGCCTATCTGGACCTTGCTAAACCCTTCCATGCAATACCATAGTTGGCAGTACAGATAAGCTCACCAGCCTAACTATAAACCCCTATGCAAGTAGATGGGTTGCAAACCAGCTCAAGGACAGAACTGACCTGGTCAGACATGCTGCAGCCATGGCAGACTGCAAACCAGGTACAACTGGCATCCCACAAGGCATGGTCCTGGGACCTCTCTTGTATGCTATATATGTCACATAGGTACAGGCCAACATGGAAGGACTCTGTCTAAACAGGTTCGCAGAGGACTACAAACTGCCCACCATATCGGACCCTCCAGCTGACACAAGCATCCTACAAAAGGCACACATAGAAACAGACAAGTGGTGCCACAGCCATGTCAACAAGCTAAATGCAGAATAGTGTATAGTCAACCCCTGTGGAAACACATTACATGGCCAGAAATTATCACATAGGTGTTAACCCAGTAAGTACATCAGGAGCAATAAGAGACCTGGGGACACAAGGTGATAGATATCCTGCATGTGACAACCATGTGTCTGTAGTGGCTACAGAAACATATCATATACCCACCTAATCATGAAGGTAAGCACAGCTTGGTTAGGGTAGGTCAATGTGCCTCTCCAGTCATCCATCAGCAGCCTCACAATTGTGTACAATGGCCCTTCAGGGATGTACCATAGCAGACACCTGCAGCAACTGGAAAGACCACACAAATACCCCACCAGGGAGATCGCAGAGCTGTAACAGATGCCATGTGTTGCCTGATTAAAGAAACTGCAGCTCCACACAGTGCCATATTGCCTGGCTGGAGGTGAACTGTGCCTGATGTATAGAGCCATGACCAACCTGGTATCAATGGACATTTGGCACCATGTAAACACTGAATGCTGGTGACCTATGCAGCTGACAGGCCTGAACCCCAGCACAGACATAAACAGGACATGCTGTACCGAATGGTCCATAACCCAGAAGCTCACTCCACTCATGACTAAACTCCCACTACAGGATTTCCAGGGAGTCCCTCAGTGACTGTCATCCAGAGGAATCATGATGACTGGATGGGAGATGGTAGGTGTACCCTGGATATCACCTGTATGTCACGGGTAGACAGAGGCACAGCACACTAACCGTGACATATGTCATGGCAAACACCAGTAAATGTGTGTTGAAGGATAAACACTCTCTGACTAGCATTACAAATGGACTAGGGCACATGGCCATTGTTTGTCACTGTCCACACAAGTTATGGAATACATTAACAATGTCAAACAATCATGTACTATGCTGTCCATATCTGAATAAAATACAACATGGTCATATCTGCACAACTGGCCCTCAACCAGTCTGGTGTGCTCACTATAAATATTACAAGCAGTGATAGGACTGAAACCGATTATACTGTCCACCACAGTGAAAGTTCTGCACCAGTACACTATACGACAATACAACTGTTTGGTCAGCAGGAAAGGATGATGACAACTGTATGCAAACGATCCCATGGTGACCCTGCAGGCCCAGCATAATGCCTGTTAGGTACAGACACAAAGCAGTTGGGCAGTAAGAACACAACCTGATGTCCAACACTCAACTGTACATGTGATATATAGATGCGTCCACACACAAACACAAATGTGGTGGTCCACAGATCCCAACATAAGGAAAGGTCACACTGGGCATGCTCGCACACTTAGATAAATGAGACGTGTCAGTCAAGAGCCATACAAACTGCGAACTGGGCATGCTCACACACTTAGGCCATGTCACAGTTCAGCAGTTGCACACACATATCTGGCATTTCTATGTGTTAACACAGGAACCTACCACAATACAGACACCTGCCCAGTGCACACAGTGAAGTTACAACAGAGACATAAGTAAAGTACTGGATCCCACTCATATGCAAACATCTCCCACAGTACACACGTTGTTTATAGAGACAGGGAAGGCTATGGCAATAAAGACCCACAAACAGTATATGAGCAACTGATACTTGCATCTGACAGGTAAACATATGGCCATAGAGTGCAATACTAGACTGTTGTCCCTAGGGAATACAGAAGGCTATCCACAGTGTATTTGGTGTCTGCCTCCACAGTACAGTAGGCCACTGTGCCTGTGCAAAGTTAATGCATAGATATGCTCCCCCCTGTACTGATGGATAGTAACAGATGTATATACCTCTTCATCCATAATGATGTCAGCACACTATACATATGTCAGGAGCAGAAATTATACCCAGTAATGTGAATAGCGTGCTCTGCTACTGCGTCTCTACCAAGTGTATAACATATTTAAGTAGGGCTTTGAATCCTGCAAGTGCTCAATGTGTGTGTGTGAATGTGTGTGCAATTCCATGTGTAAGAAAAATGTCCCTTTTGGCAACTATTACTACACAACACATGCTGCATATTCCACTGTCTAAACACTGATGATGTCAGCACCCTATAAGTACAGCAGGAGAAAGCAATCCCCCCAGTAATGCAAATAGCGCGCTCTGCTGCTGCGTCCCTTACAAGTGTCATAGTTAGGTAGGGGGTTGAATCGTGCACAGTGTGTGTGTGAATGTGTGTGGGGGAGTAGTGTGTGCAATTCCATGTGTAAGAGAACTGTCCTTTTTGGCAACTATTACTACACAACACATGCTGCATATTCCACTGTCTAAACACTGATGATGTCAGCACCCTATAAGTACAGCAGGAGAAAGCAGTCCCCCCAGTAATGCAAATAGCATGCTCTGCTACTGCGTCTCTCACAAGTGTCATAACATAGTTAGGTAGGGGTTTGAATCCTGCAAGTGCACAATGTGTGTGGGGGAGTAGTGTGTGCAATTCCATGTGTAAGAGAGATGTCCCTTTTGGTAACTATTACTACACAACACATGCTGCATATTCCACTGTCTAAACACTGATGATGTCAGCACCCTATAAGTACAGCAGGAGAAAGCAATCCCCCCAGTAATGCAAATAGTGTGCTCTGCTACTGCATCTCTCACAAATGTCATAACATAGTTAGGTAGGGGTTTGAATCTTGCAAATGCACAGTGTGTGTGTGAATTTGTGTGTGGGGGGGTAGTGTGTGCAACTCCATGTGTAAAAGAAATGTCCCTTTTGGCAACTATTACTACACAACACATGCTGCATATTCCACTGTCTAAACACCGATGATGTCAGCACCCTATAAGTACAGCAGGAGAAAGCAATCCCCCCAGTAATGCAAATCGTGCGCTCTGCTACTGCGTCTCTCACAAGTGATCTAACATAGTTAGGTAGGGGTTTGTATCATACAAACGCCATGTGTATTTTTGTCACACATTTTGTCCATGTGTGTGGGGTGTTGTTCCCAATATTGCATGACATACATTATATCAGTAATGTCAATGCACACATGATGTATGTGTGTGCCACCTACACATATGTACCTGTGAACTGCAATAGTTCCCATGTCCAAAGCCTGCCTCATGTGAATACATGGAATATGCATCAGACAACTGTATGACTGTGGTGTTCTGTGCAGGGGCTGCATGTGGTATGTGACTAGACAGTGGGGGTTGTAGATGGTGTCATCCCACCAGTGAGGGATACATGACTGGTCTGGAGCATATAGTACACATGTTGGTGATGAACAGGTGCAGCATGTTGTCACTACTTGTGGGAGTGGTAACAAGTTGTTCCATAGCAATGCAGGGAATGAATGATAAGAACCTTTCAGATAGGGTCTTGGAGGTAGAGTAATGCTCACACTCTATGTTTGGGTAGTCGCAGTACAACCATATAATGGTGTGTGTAGAGACCGTCATATTCCCAGTGTTGTCAGGAAGGCCAAGTGGGTTTCCTGGGTATGGGAGTGTGGTGTGTGCCAGGCTATGAACCTGAAGGCAGTCTAACCCACTGTTAGTTGCACATGGATAGGCTCTGATTCTTTGTGCAGTGCCACCAACCTGGGGGTGTGTGTATCTGAGGTGCCTTTGGATACATCCCCCCTGTTCTGGTTTGGTGCATGTGTAGGGGACGACAAGCATGGTATCAGGAATGACCTGGCACTGATGGTGTGCACCTGGGAGCCTTGTACCAGGAGTCTGTTACTGTACGGATATTGCTGTACCCCATGCTAAGGACAGTTTCCACTGCATGCATCTTGAGGTTTACACTGCTGCTGTTGAGTAGCATTTATATTAGTGTCCTAGCCTGTGTGATACCTGTGTAGGTGGCTATGTAATGTCAGCCTTGCATACAAAGGCACTATGTGTGTAGCAACAGCCTCTGCCAATATACAATGGCCCATGGGTGACAGGTGCAAGCTGTCCCAAGCAAAGCAATGTGGCTTGTCCAGCGTGTAATCCCACACTGACAGGCATTGGATCCCCTTTGAATGTCACTGAAACATACATTAATTGCAGAAACTGATGATCCTGTCTACATATTGTGGCAGCATTCTTGGTGAAGGTGAGATGCTATTCAAGGCCAGGGTCATACCAGCGTGTGCCACAAGCTCAGAGAGCCCCTCTATGTCCCCTAACATGTAGTCCAGGGAAGTGCGTCAGAGGTCATACACACTGGCACAGACAATGACTGAGTCATACTTCTACATGCCTTGGAGTGACCGGTATGCGTGTGTTATGTGATGGATCATAGTGCCCGACGGGCAGCTCAGCATGACCGTCACCTTGTTCAGCCTGGTGAGCAGGACCTCAGTGTACCTGATGATAGAGGTACCTCATACAACTGTAGCAGGTGTGTTGTCAAGCCGTATGGCCTGTGACTGTTTGGCACACAGGCTTTGTGAGCTATGTGTTACATGTGCTCTGCTCTGGCTTAACGTTTGCTTGTGTGTCTGCTTTGCAGGTGTCAGCTGCTCAGGCAGGATGCTATTCTGAGAGTCCAATAATGTACCTGTGTGTTTCTGTGTTTGGATTGTGGTCATGGCAGGTCTATGGGAGACTGGTACTGTATTCACTGTAGTATCCCACTCCACCTAACAGGGAATGCCAGTGCTGAGTTAACAGAGCTTAGCCCCCAGTTTGGCTATGTGGTTGCATCTCTCACATGTGTTGTACGTGTATGGGAAGGGGAGAGGGTTGTCTGTGTATATGAGGCAGCTGTAACATTGCCACATGACTCACAGATTCACAAACTGGACCTGAGAGTAGATCGACAGGTGACCTTTACACATGCTACCATAGCATTGTGACTCCCATACTAAGTAACGACACATAGGGCCAATGGGGAACAAGGTACTCAAGGTGACTATGTGAGGGTGTAGTGCTCCTGATTTGTTAGTGCTGGCATATATGAATGCTGTCTTGAGCAAATGTGAGGTAAGTCATATGCAATGTGTTACAGGCAAGATACATGCAAACAGGACAAACAATGACGTTCTGTCAAGTGAGACATGGACATCAGTACAGTAAGCAATACAGATGTCACTAGGGATCCACAGAGGCACTGTAAATCTGCACTGCAGGTGGAATCAGTGTTTCAGGAACATAACAGGCAAACATGCATACAAACAAAGCTACAGTCAGCAGGCCTGTATGTAGACTATGCTACAACAAACAAGGTGTACAACTTCCAGTAGGTAACAGTGCATATATGCAGGCATTATAAGCCAGTACTCAGACATTCACAGGTCAGACGGGCTGGGTCCAGCCGCACCCCACACAAGTGTATAGACCACGTACCTTCGTAATGTTGAATAACTGGCCTGATACCCAAGTGCTCATACCTGTAATAATACACATGTCAAATAACAGACACTGAGCCCTCACTCAGCAGTTCCAGACTTAGTATGATGTATGCTACCTGTCCTGGCACCACAGTATCCTTGACATGTATGGACACTCTCCCTCCTGTCATAGTTAGTTCTGTGTTTTGGTTCTGTCATGCATGGTATGAGGTGTGACCTTGTAGTGCTAGTGTGCTCTTGTGAGCCTTGAACCTGTTGTGTAGTACTGCACAGATATCAACATCCTGAAACATCCGCATTGCAGAGTTGTGTGTGGACCGCATGCAACTTGCAGTTGACATGACCATCATTGAGTATCAATATGTACATTGTTGTATCCCCTGTGCTACCTATGTAGGTGGCCATCCCTTGACAGCCTCACCACCAGTATGCAAAAATGTACAGACAGAACACTGTGGTAATTACTATGGGTGTACAAAACAATACAATGACATTCATACTGTAACTGCATCAGGCATGCTGGTATATACCCACAATGATATCATTACACTGTACTGTTGGCAACATCATACTATTACAACATGTCTATATAGTCACCCTGTGCATCAGCACCATGTTAACCTGTTCCTGCACCGATTTTACAGATTGCAGGAGGTGGCACAGTTTCATCATATGCACAGGGTGTGTACCTGGTATGCCTGAGTCTGCCACTAATACAACCAATTGACATGTCTGTGTGTGTGTGTGTTGGTGAGGGACAGCAGTACAAGATGGGGCAATGTTGATGCAGTGTGTGCGTGTATGCATTAGCCCTAGGTGTTATCACTTTGCATGTGTGTATGAATGCACACAGTCCCACCTCATGGCTGCCATATACAGGTGTTTGTGGACAGCCACAGACTGTACCTGCCAGGTTATACAGATCACTGTCTGTGGCCACGGACACGGTACCTGTGCCTGGCAGGGGTGCTACGGACCGTATCAGGTACTAAGCCAGACTGGGTACTGTCATCAGAAGCAGGTGGTTGGTGACTGGAGACAGGTCCCTGTTGGGACTGTCCAGCGCCACGTGCACTTGGTCTCCTGGGGCGGTCTGATGACAGCACAAACCCAGCATTCCTGGGGCTGCTGCTGGCACTATGTGAGCGGCCCCGGGCCTGTTGTCATCTGCGACGGCTGCCAGCTGCTGCTGTTGCTGGCATACGGCCACGTCGACGCCTCAACTGTCCACCATTGCCCTGGCTCATGGACATGTAGTTGTGGAACAGATCTAATGTCCCCCCCCAACGTCTGTCAGTGACCTTGGTGAAGTTACGGATGGCAGCCGCAGCATCACGTATACTGACACTCATGGCTGTGCGACATGCTCTCAGCTCCTTCAGACCCTGTCTGGTGTACCATTCCATACGTGACTGTGCCTGCATTACAGCCCAAAACATAGCTGAGGTGGAAAGACCTCTGTGGGCACGTCTGACAGGGGGGGGTATGCCCACGGATGCTCCCAAAAGAACCTCTGGACGTCTGCCTGTGTGGTACCATGTCAGGACCCTGGCCATGGCTGCTGTGTGGGGATGCATGTGCCACCAATACCACATTACCCTGGTCAATGCCCACTGTATCCTGTCCATCACCTAAGGACATTGGTGACAAAGGATGTATTGGCAGGATGACTGTGTGCATCGAACGGGTCAACAGCTGTGTAGTGTCAATTGGCTGACCAATGACGGACCCTGGCACACCTACCTGTGCCATTACACAGGTATCATCATTATCACTATCCACAGCAGCTGATTCAGGTTCCCTGCTGCACAACACCAGAGCAGCACCAGAACCTGTGAGAGTAAGACAGGAAACACAGTTTACAATGTGTACACAATGTCACCACTGATACACACATGCACACATGCACACATGGGCACATGCACACATGCGCACACACGTGGGCACATGCACATGCACACATGCACATATGGGCACATGCACACATGCACACATGCACACATGGGCACATGCACACATGCACACATGCACACATGGGCACATGCACAAATGCACACATGCACACATGCACATATGGGCACATGGGCACATGCACACATGCACACATGCACACATGGGCACATGCACACATGCACACATGCACACACCTCAGTATATCTGATATCAACCCACAGACACAAACATGCCTGCAATCAAACACGTAGCACTACTGCTTCAGCCTATTATTACTATTAGTATCAGGAGTATTGAAGGTAATGGTATTACACACTCACCAGCATGGATAGGCTGCCTTGCTGTTACACCAGAGGGACCTGCAGAAAAGAGACATTTGTTGTCAGTGGGCACAACTGTGCCATTGATACTGTGGGCATGATACAGTTCAGTAGTGCAACAGTTAGCTTCCACAGGTGTACTGCTGATATTGAGGATATCACTCTTGCACAATAATTACCAAGATTACAGCTACAAAACGAGGACACACCTCACACCTGCATAACCTAACAGTGTACAGAACGGTCACCTATACACATGGCATGTTACCTGCATGCTCCGTGTCCTGCTGCTGTGTGGCTCCAGCCTCCATTATTACACATGTATGCTGCTGCTGTTGCTGTTGGGCTGGAGCCACAACACTTAGGAGTAGTCCCTCCAGTCTGGTGAGGGGGGGATGTCGAGACACCCCACCACCTGTGGCAAGCTGCTGCCTGTGGATATCCGACACACGCTGATGGACATTTCTAATTAAATCACTGCAGTGATGGTGTACCTGCTCATATGTCCGGTTATATGTGCCTATGTCATTTACCCGACGGACCAGGTCTTGCCACAGTGCAGCCCTCTCCTGCTGGTTCTGGCTGGTGCAGGAAAAGAGTACAGCAAAATCCCACACCAGGCTCTGGTGTATCTCTTCCTCCTCTGCAGCAGAGTAGACAGGGTTCCACTGGTGAACCATAGCCCTGAAAAGGAGAAGGAAAATATGTCAGCAACATCTGTCTGCAAACTATGGCACACATAATACACATAATACTCGACTGTAGTGATATAACTTAACCCCCATATATAGCATCTGTCTGTCTATTGGGGGATACACATGTAAATGACCAGATATCAGTGCTCATCCGACAACTGTGCAACAGTACCTGGCACACTCCATACGACAGACTAGTATACTGCAGCAGTCAACACACTGTTTTAGGTACAATACACAACCTCACACTGGGGGTTTGTATCAAGGTACTGTATGGGGAACATTATCAGCCCATGCACTGCACACAATGCATGTTACATATTTCACTGGTAATGCACACTACTCTTACTTGCCATAATCCTACCTACACCACAGTGACATACAGGGTAACACAGCACAACATATGGCAATGTAGTATGTGTTGATCGCAATACCTCACACACCTGTCTCTGGCCTCACACCAAGGACACACACTACCATGACAGACAGACAGTCATGGTGAGCAATCACACCAGTACACAACATGCACCCAGTCACTGGCACACTCATTCCACCTCACATATTTAATTTGCAATGTGTTCATGGGTGTGCATTGTGTCTTAGGTAGGTAGTGTGCTTTTGGCCCTGGGCCTACAGCAGCATACTGTTATGCTACCCTGCCCCTTGTGACACATGTGTTATAATCATACCTGCTCCTTACAAACAGTTACACAGGGTGACTCATATGGCATATTACCTATCTGCATAACATTCAGCAGGGGTATATCTGACATCTACTCATGGGGAGCCTTGCTTCTTAATTCTGTGTGGTCTACTACAGGGTATGTTGTATCTGTGGGTAGGGTCCTGTACCTCCACCATGTGCTCTATACTGCAGTGACAAGGACGACAGACATAGGTAATTTGTGTTGTGGATGTTGGAGGTGTTACCATGGTTGTTAGACAACTGTCATGGGTGTGACCGAACTATGTATATCCAGCAGTGGTAACCTCTATGTAGGTAGTCTGTGTGCCCTCTGTGGTCTTGTCAGTCACTCTGCATAGGTATTGTGTTTGAGTGCATTGACACAGTTACTTGCATATGTCTGTGTCCTTCTCCATATCTGTAGCTGTCATGGGAGGTACATACCGTGTAGGACATTGTGGGGTGTGGAGTGGTACAGTGACCTACATGTCCATAGCTGACACACCATGTCCACTGACACATTCCATGTACAGGTATTACAGGACTAGTGTGCCACTGTGTATATCAATGGGGTGCCTATTGTACACTTGTTGCCCCTGTTCCCCCCTGACACATGCAGTGGTGGGCAGGCATGCATATATGTGGTGGTTACTGGTGTCAGTGTTTTTGAATGGGGTATGGTACTCCAGTATCCACACTGGTGTTCACTCCATGCTTTTGACACCAGGCACCTGTTGCAAGACATCTGCACACAGGTGCCTCACACAGTATATATATATATATATAGATAGATATATATATATATATATACATATATATATACATATATATATATATATATATATATTTGTATATATGTATATAATATGTATATATAGATGTAGATATATACATATAGATATGGGGAGAGAGGGGGAGAGAGTGAGAGAGAGAGAGAGACAGAGGGAGAGTGAGACGGGATGAGACAGAGAGAGAGATAGTCATATACAGACATATTTGTTGTCAGTCAGATCTATCTGTATATGTATATGTATCTACATATATCTATATATGTATGTGTGTATTACATATATTTGTACGTACATATTCTACCAATCTCAATGTCTGTGCAGTAAGTGAAAACCTGGTTCAAGGCTCCTGAGAGCACGCCAGCAGTACCAGGCTATACCCCGTATCATGCTTTTTGGCCCCAGGACTCAGGACAAAACAAAAAGGGAGGGGATGTGTCCATATTCATGAAGGACACCCACACCTCCAGGTTAGTGGCAACACATGAAGCATCACAGACCATCCAGGTGCAGATAACCGCAGGCAAACCTGCTATACAAGTGGTAGCATGTTACAGACCACAATCCCAATCTCAGGAACCACAGTCAGCCTTCCTGAAGACATTGGAGGATATGAATGTCCCACCACACACCATCATATTGGGAGACTTCAACTACTCTAACATACACTGGGTGCATTATTCTACCCCAAACACCCTAGCCCAAAGGTTCCCGGAATTCACTAAGTCAAATGCAATGGAACAGCTAGTCACCTCTCCCACAAGGGGAGATAATATACTAGACCTGATCATCACAAACATGGGACAATGTGCTACACACCGGAAGTATACCCCTCACTAGTCACATCTGACCACAGACTAATCTCCCTGGATATACATATCCCACCTCCCCAACAGCACAAAAGACTACAGTGGGAAACCTCTCACATGCTGACTTTACACTTCTTATAACTGAGTTGGTATCCTTTATGCCCACTGGGCCAGTGGAAACCACATCCCACAATGTAGACACCATCACATATGCTTTCTACGGACATCTCCAAGAATGCATGGATCATGCAATCCCAAATAAAACCAAGACCATCTCCACCAAGGGCAGGCGTCCTGTCTGGTGGACCCCAGCATTGAACAAATTGTATAACAACAGAAGGTAGCTACTGCACGGCAGAGCAGAATTCCATAGAGCTAAGGCATCTCTGATCAGCACCAGTAGAAAGATAGGTTTTGTCATACAAACATGCAAGGACAACAATGAGAGGGACATCGCTATGGACACTACAGATAACCACAAGGCCTTCTTCTGCTATGTTACACACCTGGGTGGGAACCCTCAGATATGTTCAAAGTTAGTTCACAGTGACAAAAGCTACACTGAACACACAGATAATGCCAACATTCTGGCAGACAGGTTCAGTGCAGATTTCTCCCCTCCCTCAACCACAAATGAGGAATTACTTATCCCAGCTGACTGTAACCTCCCTGTCATCTCAGATGTCCAGCTGGGAACCACCCTCAGCAAAGCTGTAAACACAGCATCAATGGGACCCGACGGTATTGCAGGTTGCATGCTACGTGAACTCCAAGAGGAGCTACACACGCACATTAAATGCTATTCAACTGTAGCCTTACTACAGCATATGTACCTGGACACTGGCATACAGCAACAGTAGTCCCACTCCACAAAGGAGGCACCTCTACAGACCCTGGTAACTACCGCCCCATAAGCTTAACCAGCCTGGTCTGCAACGCTATGGAAAGGATCATTATGGAACTCATACACAGAGACATTGGGGACTTAGACACTTGATCCCACCCAGTTTGGCTCTGTAGAGGGCAGATCCTGCCTTACGAACCTGGTCGACCTTTTCAAATCAGTCACTAGAGCCATTGATGAGGGCACAGCGATCCATACAGCCTACCTGGACTTGCCTAAGGCTTTCAACACAATACCACACTCTGGCATCATAGACATGATCAACAGCTGAAATGTAACTCCATATGTCACAAGATGGGTTGCAAACCGGCTAACAGATAGAAACCCTACAGTCAAACTCACTGGTGCCATGTCAGACTCAGAGCCAGTCACAAGTGGTGTCCCACAGGGCTCTGTCCTGGGACCGCTCATGTTCGGCATATAATTCTCAGATGTGGAAGCAGACATGGGAGGGTAGTGGCTGATAATGTTCAAAGATGACTGCATACTAGGCGCCATAGTCGATACACCAGCTGACACATACATCCTACTGAAAGGGCCTCACAGACACCGACAACTGGTGCCAGAGTCATGGCCTTAAACTGCATGCCACGTAATGTATAGTCATACACTTTCGGACGGACAAGGTACCCACATATTATCACATAGACAGTAACCCACTGAGTACAGACAAAGTAATCGGAGACTTGGTGACACTGATCGATACTGACCTCTCATTTGACACCCACGTTGCCAAAGTGGTTGGATAGACTTCCTACCTTGCCCACCTTATCATGAAGGGATTCACATCCAGATCAAAAGGGGTCATTGTACCCCTATACTCTTCCCTTATCAGGCCCATGACTGTGTAATATGCCCCATTTGGTATGTACCTCACCTGGCACTTGCAACAGCTAGGGGGACCCCATAAGTACATCACCAGGAGGATCAAGGGTCTCCAACAACTTTCATATGCTGCCAGACTAAAGTAACTCATGCTCTATTCCATAGCATACTGCCTACTTAGGGGTGATCTGTGCCTGATGTACAAGGCCATGTCCAATCAGGTATTGATGGACATGTTCCACCTCATACAATCCAAATCCATCAGAATCATAACAGCTACAGCTTTAAACCTCAGCACACATATGAATAGGACATACTGTAGGGACAGATCCATCACTAAGAGGCTTCCCATACTGTGGAACAGGATCCCAGTTCATGTTAGGCAGAGACCCTCACTGACACTCTTCATGTGAATTCTTGATGAGTGGATGGGAGATCATAGGTTTACACCAGGGGTCATCTCTGTGTCACTACTAGACAGAGGCACAGTAAACTAATGCTATTATGTACGGGGGTCTTCACTGTGTCACTACTATACAGAGGCGCAATTTTATAAATCTATTCTATGCACTGTCTGCAGATAGCCTAGTACTAAACTATGACACTGTGAAACTCTATATGTCTATGTATTTCTACATCCCTCTCTATCTATGTATACACATATGCATATTATTTATATATATATATATATATATATATATATATATATATATACATACATACATATCTCGATATACATACGTATACATATTGAATAGATATATATATATATATATATATATGTATATATATATATATATATATATATATATATGTATACTCCTTTTTAGTTCCACATATGTATACACTCAGTACCGTACTGCTGAATATCCATTACTGTACAACCTACTTGTACATTGCACTACAACCTACATTGCTATGTGCACATAGCTACCTTCACATACATATGTATGTAGAGCCTACAGTGACAGTTGCAGTATGTCCCCGGCCCTATGCACATCTTCATATACATAGATACAGACCAATAACACATCTGGAGGGTTCACAGTATGTAGAGTATTATAGTAGTACTTTACATTACCTGTGTTTGTTGCAGCTGTTTGTGTAGGCTTGCAGTTGCTTGGCCTGCTGTCAGCCTCTTTGTTTTGTTGTTACAGGTTTTTTTTTTTCTTTCTCTCTTTCTCTTTCTTTCTTTCTGTCTTTCTTTCTTTTTTTTTCTTTTTTTTTTGTTTTCTCTCTCTCCTCTCTCTCTCTACCTCCAGGGTGCAATGACAGTATTGCATGTGTGGACTGGGAGTACAGGATGCTTTGTAGGTATCTGCACATGTCCATGTGATGGCCTCTGCACCAGTTATTAGCCAGCATTTACTAATTGCATGCAGCCTGTTGTGTAGTGATTGCAATTCTCACTGTGATTACAGGACTGTGCTATAAAAAGGTCTGTTAGGTGGCGTAGCCCTTTCAGATTATCAGGGTGGGGACCATGCTGGTTTGCTGTGGACACTGTTCTGTGAGTGTAAGGGTTGGTATGTCTCTCATATTTCAGGCTGTGTTGTAGACACTGCAATGCATGTTGTTCTGTAAGCTGAGTATTCCTTCCTCCAGTGTCCTCTTCTCCGTGTGTATGTAAACTGACACCTACGACTAGTAATACTGTGTATATGGGTGTGTGTGCTTTCCTGTGGGGATTGTGGTGTAACTGGTATATAGCAGTGGCTCTTGCAATCTGTTGCTATGGCTTCAATATTTGGCCTTTACATTCACTCCTTGTATGCCTGCTAGGTGTCTTTCCTGTAATGTGATGCTATGGCTTTCCTATTTTCCATTTACATTCACAGCTTGTAATGCTTGCTAAATCTGTTTGGGCAGCAATTCCCTATGTGTTTGTTGTGGTAGGGTGTTACTGCATGCAGTGTGGTCTGGCCATGGTGTGGGCCTTGACACTTACAAGGGTATTTGATCATTCTGCTGAGCAGGCCTCAGATACTCTCAGATGCATCTTTTATCAGCCTCATGGAATGGTACATAGCAGTGGGATACTCCAATGACATATTCTGATATTCTGCAGTTGTGACTGTGGGTTATTTCAAGCATATGTATTAGTACACCATTTGTGACGTGCAGGTGGTACATACCTTCAGTCATTCATAGTTACCATTGCATGTGTAGTTACACCTTTCTGCCTACTGTTAGTACATTTGACAGGGTATCAGTGGGGCACAGTTGACATTTGTTTTCACATCAGGGACATCCCTGTAACTCAGTCATAGTTGATATGTCTGATCTCTTAACTATTCAACTATGGCAGTGTTTATCCTGCTCTGAGTATGTGTGTGACTTGTCAGATGCTACTGTGACATTATTACCTAGTAGCTACCAACTAGCATGACTGTTTCTCAGCACACAGTACTATTTTACAAATCCACTAGATTTGACAGTAAATATACATAACATGCTTTGTGTACTAGACTTGCTATATTCCCTTTACATTAATTCCTACTATTTTATGATATATTTCTTTCAGCACAAAGTTCTTGTATAGCAGTCATGGTGTAGTGGTAGGTCATGCAGACTAGTGTTTCCAAGGTCCTGGGTTCGAGACTGCGGGAGGTATTTTATTTTGCTGCTGAGAAAACTACAGGCCTTGTCATTCAGAGTGACTAAGGCACTTTTAAGCAGTTGTAAGCGGGTTAGCGCTGGTTTGTGCGGAGGTCACGCA
Source organism: Protopterus annectens (assembly GCF_019279795.1). Taxonomy (NCBI): domain Eukaryota; kingdom Metazoa; phylum Chordata; order Ceratodontiformes; family Protopteridae; genus Protopterus; species Protopterus annectens. The sequence goes on along the minus strand of NC_056726.1, from coordinate 1,064,347,430 downwards.
TGCGCACTGGTGTTTAGCTTTGCGCACAAACGCTTAGCTAAGTGCACAGAAGCACACACCAACTTACTACTGCTTAAAAGTGCTTACTCTCGCGCACACCCGCGCTATTTTCTTTTAAAGAAAAGAAAATGGGGAGATAGGAAAGTGGTAAAAAAGGGGGCACAAAGAGGGTAGGACAGTAGGAAAACAAGCTCGGGTTTTGCAGGAGGGATGTAGGAAAGGCCCATAGCTGCCCATTTCTTCGTCAGCAACAGCTGTGCATATGTTTGTAATTTGGTGTGAAATTTGAAATCTTCCACCCCTGAGAGAGGTGTGAGGACAACAATAATATTTGTTGTACAGCCAATTGTAATTGCCAATTTACATGTCCAGCAGACATGTGTGCAAAATGGGCAGCTATGTATGGGGCGTAATTTTTTTGTGGGTACAGAGTGCCCTTTTTTTTTTTTTTTTTTCAGGTGAGAGTGGTATGTCAGGTATGGGAAGTCGCTATAGCTGGGGAGGTAGGTAGGGCAGGTTAACAGACAAAACAAATAAGACGCATACAGGGGTGGTGTATGACACATGTGGAGGGGTTACACAATTGACGGGGATGGATGTTTGGATATCTCGAGCCCATGAGCCCACAGATGGCAACAGTGGAACTGAGATCCCCACCCATGGGCAGTTGCCACTGTGCCTTCACTGCCCAGGACGGGGCTGTGCTGGGGGATGTGTAGGCCAGGAAGCAGGCATGCCCGTGGGTTGTGCCACCCATGCCTCAAGCTGGCGTAGGGGCCCAAGCACAGCGTGCCGAATCTCCCTATGCACCACAGTCTGGACACTATGGAGGGTGAGTGGATGTTCTCCTCCGGCCACGCTTGCAGAGGGGGGGCAAGGCCCATCCCCTGCAGTGCTTCCACCCACAGGTGGCACAGGGCCACCGGAGGAGGGTCCGGCCTGGGCACTACTGCCAGGTGCACTCGCCAGCTGAGGTGGGAGAGGTGGGTCCGCTGGAACCCGCCTTCCCTGTCGTCCTATGTTTTGCATTATTTAGTGACAGTTTGGGTTAGTAATGTGCAATACCATTCACAATTAGTTGTAACAGTATGCATTAGTATTCCCATTAACCAAACACCCATAAATTCAAGCCGTTGAAAAGCAAGCATAACACATGCATAATTTGAACAACAGTACACATTCCAACAACATGCAGGGTTGAGTGATGGCAACAGGCCATCAGGTTTGGATGTATGAACAGGGCACATGCATCAACGTACATGCAAATATGTATGAACCAACAAGACAGTTGTCCAGGGGTGTTAATTGTGAATACACATACCCATTTCACGTGGAATGGATTATTTGTGGTTATAGGGTAGGGTGAAGAAATGTTTTGTTAACAACTTCAAATACCTATACATATGCTGTACATTTCTACTAGCTGCAGATATATACACACTACATGTCTGACTACAGTTTCCTATGTGACAACTTATTCATGTTGGTGATAGGAATGTTACTGCTACATCAATATACATTTCATTTTTATTCATACACATTCATATCTGGCTCTGTTCAGCTACATCATCCTGCTACATTTGCTTTATATGGCTCTAGACAACTGTGGAAGTTTGGTATTTCATACAACCATACTATCTGCATATTGCAAACTGAGAGCAACATATTCAGATTTTGGGACACACATTCCAGCTTCAGTACTTTTTTCAACACATGTTGCTGTTTGGTTGTGCCTGTCACATTCATTTCATTCTGTACTGACTGCAGTATACTTTATTCAGGAGTTATTACTACTTTATTGGTGGATTCATAACTCTTTCTCACAATTCAGGATGGTGCTTAATTCTAGGCTTTATTGACATGTTTTACTTAGTTATAACAATCCTTTCCAACAGTCTCACTTGTGTCATGTTTCAGAATTTCAACAGGGATATATTTCACACATGTGTTTTACTCAGCTTCTGTAGCTGTACTTTTCAGCCTGCTGCAGGTCATGTACTATTACATTACAGGTGGAAAATCTTTATTTCAGACTTGTTTCATTTTTATTTTTGGATTACAGGCTGCATCACACTTATGTAATCAAACAATACTAGCAAAATCTCTCTTACACTGTTACTTGCACTTTTTATTAATAAGTGACTACACTGCACTCTTTTGCAAGCTGTCATACTTACATTTTTTTACAGTTACAGGGAGAGAATTACTGACCTGCCTGGTGGCGCAACCGCACCAGCCTATCGGCATAGGCTCGATGGTTCATGGAACGGACACCTGCAACTGTAATATAAATGAAGTAATATTGGAATACACATCTCCATAATATCAGCTAGGTTAATTTCTTATATAAATAATTACATGTAACTTACTCAGTAGTGGGGCGCTGGGCATTCGCCGGACCTCCTGGATCCAATGGTTCAGTTGGTCCTGCTTCCATCTCTTCAGGTCCGCATGGTGGTGACGGACCTGTTCACCAGTCCTTGGTATTCCTGTGGCACTGGTGAGATCATGTGCCAACCGGTCCCACGCCTCAGCCCTATATGCTCCCCACAGGACCTGGCCCTGCATGAGTTGGGCCTCATGATCATGGACGAGGAGCCAAACCATATATTTGGACTCCTCAATGCCCCACCCCTGTGCTGGGAAGCAACTACCCTCTCCTACACCTGCCAACCTGACTGCAACTCGGTTCCACACTCGGTTATGCTGTGTATTCCTGCCTATGCGGCTTATATATGCCATTTTGGAATTGTATCAGCTTCACAAAACCTGCTTTGTCATGCTCCTCTTTCCATGCATTCCTATATATATGCTATTACTGCATTTCTAGGAGTAACTGTCATGTCTTAGTGGTTCAGTACTTTGACTATGGTGCATGGTATCCTGAGTTCGAGCCTGGCCATTGCTTTTTATATTTTATGACTGTCTACACAGGCCAGGAGGTGTGTCTGTGTAAAGGCAATTTTGATGCAGCTTGCTCAACGTTGCTCGTCGGTTAGCTTGTTGGCGCGGTGCGCAGCTCCGCGCAAACGGGGCATGCTGGCTTACGCGCCGTTTGGCTGTCAGCACGCATATTACACTCAGCTCAGCTACGGGCACACAGTTTCAGCGTGTTGGAACTCTGCTCAACCCCGGCCACTCCTTCTACACCTGTTAAACCACTACTCACCTATGGGCACTCATTTTACACCTGTTAAACCACTACTCACCTATGGGCACTCATTTTACACCTGTTAAAACACTGCTCACCTACGGGCAGATATACTCAGCTTGTTAGAGTGTAGCTCAGCTATGGGCATTTCTGACATTTCTTCTTTTTTTGTTTCATGCATTTCTTCACAATACATGGCCCATTTCATTACATTTTACATAAAAATAATTTTATACATGTACATATATGTCAGGGAATTGTTTCATGCTTATTTCACTAAAAATAAAAATTGCTGTTGTGGGAGCTCGAACCATGACTGCCTCCTCTTCAGCCGATGTCTCTACCGCTATGCTATTGCTTCTTGGCTTACTTTGCATATTTAGTTCTTATATGCTTTTCCACTGACTGCTAACTGTGGCTAAGTGACGGGCACGCCCACGCAAACGAGCGCACTCATGGGCAAACATCTTTAAAACTTATAAAAAAATATATAACATGTTCATTTTTACATTTTATGTTCATAGTCTGTGGGGGCATGTGTTGTGTTGTGTTTATTCACATTTACACGGACTCTGTCGTGGGGGTTTACTTTCGGGACTTTTACTCTTCTGGGGGCATGTCCGTTTGCAGGGCTCGCCCTACGGACACGCCCCCTACTGTCTTACACAGATTGTGTTAACCTTAGGTGTGATTCAGCATGCCCTCATGCATATGCATGGCATGCTGACGTCACACCGTTTAACTGCAGCCTCCATGTAAGTCTTGTAACTCTTACACGGAGGCTTCGTGAATCCTGCCCAGTATGTCTTCAAAAGTAAAAAATAATCTGTTCTACTTTTCAGTTAGATTTATTATTGTATTAATTAGATGCTGGTAGTTGACTAATATTGATTGTTTATAAAAGGATTCAATGCTAACTCCTAAGTATTTAATATGTGTTTTATCCCAGTTAAAGTTTTTACAGGAGTTTAACTTTGCAGATACTTGTTTATTTATCAGGAGTGTTTTAGTTTTATTATGGTTAAATTTTAGACTTGACACTTTCTCAAATAAATTCATAGCATTAACTAAGTTTTCCAATGATGTCTCAAAATCACCACGTTATTAATAAATCATCAGCAAAAAGTTGAATTTTGGGAGAGAGTTTATCATTTAAATTATTTTTTTTTTCAATAATCATTTTTTATTATTTTTCACAACCATATTACAAATTCACACATTATATACAATATATACAAAATGCTTCCATTGGTTAATTTCACATATATATCAACCTCATGTATTGATCAAAGGTACAGTACTAACAATCAAAAAAAAAAAAAAAAAAAAAAAAAAAAAAAAATAACAAATCCAAGCCAACAATCTGTATTTTCTGTACATTTTCTATCTAATCTAAGGTTGATTTAGACTATATTCTGGTTCCTGAGAAAAAGTGGATAGTAACCTCTTAAGCCAAAATAATATTAAAAATTTGCTCCCAGATTTTTATGTTGTTGATATTTTTCTTGTGATCACTAATTAACAGTTTATGCGCTAAGATGTGTTTTATTGCCAACAATCTGAAATTTTCCCACGATGTCTGGGCTGGGTTCAACCAATTTATGGCTATATATAATTTCATTAATAGGCAAATATTCATAATTATAATCGTTTTTGATTTATTTAGATTCTCCGGGGGAATATGAAGAATCATAAACTCCCAAGAGAGTGTTGAATTTTGGTAACCCATTTTTTGTAACTGCAATTTTAATGAATTCCACAATTTATAAATGCACTTACAACTCCAGAACATGTGAAGCAAATCTACTGTCTGATCAAAGCAATGTGGGCATATGGGTGAATTCTTTGCATCAAATTTGTGCAAAGTGAGACGAGTATAGTATGCATTGTTAAATATCATCAGCTGCGTAAATACCAATTTCTGAAGGGATACGGACTTTAATGTTAATTTAAATGCCTCCAATATCTTATTGTCGTCTGGGAATATCAATTTCTCTCTCCAGTAACTCGATAAAAGAATATAATTATTATACTTCCTCTCTTTTATCAATTTATATGCTGTGGTTATATATTTTCTATCCTGCAACAGCTTCACATAGATTACGAAATGATTAAATCTTCCCCTTTCATTTCAAAGTTGTTAAAATAGTTTATAACCAAGTCTTTTAGCTGTCTTACTATAATTAAATAGGAAATAGGGAGTTCTATTTCTTCTAAAATATCCTGTACTGATACTCCTAGAAAAGGATATAAATCAGTACAGTTAACTCCATGATTAAAGGGAATTTCTTTAGATCAATCAATTGACCACCAATTGTTAAATTTGGGTAACTATGAAATGGTTGGAAAACCATCATATATTTTAGTAAATTTAAGGAGAAAAGAGTTTGAATTGCCGTTACATAACTTTTGATGTGCTCCATTAGCTTATATTTACTCATTGTCCAATTATTCAAAAGGGTAATGCTTTAGCATTGACTCACTTCATTTATATGCTTGTATCGTTAAGAGCACCCATTTGGGTGTCCATTTTCTATTATCACTATCAAGTAAGACGTCTTTAAAATCCTATTGGCCTGAATCACTAAATAGTACATTTCAAATCCGTAATTCCAGCCCCTTATTTTTGAAGCCATCAATTTTCATATGAAATTCTCGTCTTCCTAGGTTCCCAAAGAAATCTTCCAATCTTATATGAAGCTGTTTGAAGAATGTTTTGGTAATTCTGAGTTGTGCAGCTCTAAAAATATATAACATTCTAGGAAGAACATTCATTCTTATGATAGCTGCTCTTGCCATCATCGGTAACTTCAATCTACTCCATCTTTCAAGATCCAATGTTATTTGATCTGTAGTTGACTTTACATTAATAAAAAAATCTCTATTTTCAGTTGAGAAGACAATTCCCAGATATTTTATCTTTTCTTCTGTCAATACTTGTCCTATTAATGGTAGCATTGAAAAAGGTGTGGGTGTCTTTAATGGGAATATTTTAGATTTTTTACAATTTAGCTTGTAATTGGAAATTCTCTCAATCATTTAAATTATAACCTTTTATGTTTTTATTATCTCCTATATAATTAGCAAATCGTTATATGGTGAGTGAAAAAATATGTGGGACAAGGGGCATCCTTGTTTTGTACCTTTTAACACCTTAAATGGACTAGAAATGAGGAAAACAATCTTTACAAAAGAAATAGAGTTTTCATAAAGTTTTGTGATTAATACTATAAAGTCTGAGGAAAATATATATTCATGCAGTACTTTTAATAGATAGGACCAACTCAGGGAATCAAAAGCTTTATCCATATCAAGACTTGCTAGTGATAATGCAGTCTTCTTTTTATTAGTTATATCTATTAAGGAAAAGAGCCTTATTATGTTATCATGCACTTTCCTGTTTGTTATGAATCCTGTTTGGTCTTGATGTATTAGGTCACAGATTATGGTATTTATTCTTTTTGCCAATGTAGACATAAAAAACTTATAATCTATATTCAAGAGAGATACTGGTCTGCAAGGTGAACATAAAGTGGGTTCTTTATCAGCTTTTGTAGATAGAAAAAACTAGAGAATTTCCATGAAGGAGGTATATTAGATGTAGTTTTAACTTCCCAAAATGCATTTAGAAAAATTTTTAATATATTGTCAGGGAAAGTTTCTATAACTTGAGGATTACTCCTTCTATTTCTGGTGCTTTGGTAAGTTTTTATGTTTTTGATTTGATCATTTAGTTCTTTAAAGGTGAAGGATTTGTCTATTTTACTAATTTGTTCTTTTGATATTTTTTGAATGTTTTCTTTTAGAAAGCCCTCAATAATCATGGTGCAACTTATATTCAGCTTTGAACCATTAATAGTATCATAATACTTATTAAAACAATTTAATATGCTTTTTTAAATCTGAGACTTTGTTTTGTTCTTATCTTTATATATAATTTATTTTATTGATACAAGCATTTGATTCTATTCTGTTACCTTTACTTTTAAGACTCCCAACTCCTAACAAATACCTTTTTTACTCTTAAGACTAAATACCTCCTAACAGGTGCACAGTATACTACAGACTGCAGCAAGCAATCCTTTTATATGTGCATATATTGCACATATACATGTTCTCGTTATACTGATTACAGTTTACAGCAGGCCATTTGTGCCACTGGTATTTAGGTCTGAAGTTAAATTGCAATATTGTTGAAGACTTAACAGTATTGTATAATGGAAAGTGTAGTTTTTGAATCCACAACTTCTATCTAATTACTAATATTGTACTGTTGTTTTGACCTACAGACTACTGCATGCATAATTTCCTTTTACACTTGAGACATGCATGCTCAATTTGATACAACTGTAAATAAATCAGAAAAATCTGTATTTAAGTTTTAATGCTACAATAACAGTACTGTTCTGATGCATACATACCCCATGCTTCTCGCATCCATGCCAGTCTAACCCCATAGGTTCTCATATTCAGTTCTGCCTCTGTGGCAGCCATGGAAAAAAACAGAACAAAACAGAATACCATTATAAATGCTAACCTTGACTATATTCAGGTTTTTAACTCTTACAAGTACTGTCTGTAATTGATACTTACACATTTGTGGGTGCCCAAAGTCCTACATTCCTCAATCCAACATTCAAGGGTATCCTTCCTCCTACTGTGTAGGTCACTATAGTGGTGTCTAGATTACACAATAGTGCAGGAAATAATGTTAGCACCAGTCACAGCCCGAGCAAGACTATTCCATGCCTCTGACTTGTAATCTGATCCACAATAGTCTCTCTGCAATAGCCTGGGCCCATGTTCTTTCAATAGGACTCCAAAAAACACTTCGGCCTCCTGAACACCCCATCTTAGAGCATGAAATCTCACTCCCACACCAGAAAAACCCGCTATGCCTACCACTGATCAAGACCAGTATGGAATGTTGTTTTCCTGATAATTGCAGTTCTTGTGCTTACTGGCAGTGGACACACTGTTTGAAGTGTTGTATGATGCTTACCATCACGCAAACATGGTGCTCATTATTGTGCACCTTCAAGCCCCACATTTGCACAATGTTAAGCAGAGCAAATTACATAATGGGTTATTGGATCTACATGCAAAAGTATTTGAAACTGTTACATACACCTGGATTTGAGCCCAATACCATCTGACCCAAAAAAGGAATGGATCAATGCATTAACAGATGGTGCCACAGACTCAATTGAGTAGCAGGTGTATTTTAGAGACTGAATAGCAAATTGAAGGTTTAACTGCTGTTGCATACATTTGCTACTTCACTGACTCTCTGGCTGCAAGTATTAATGTGCTTAATGGAGTGACACATTCCTTTTTGGGGCCAGATGGTACTGGTTCTGAATACAGCTGTATCTAATACATTTAACTGTTTTGTATTAGCATTGCTTAGTGACGGTGTGTGATGCTCACCATCACTCAATAGTTATTTATAAAAAAATAATGGGGATTATGCAATAATGCTTTATAAAACATTAATGGAGATCATGCAATAATGTTTTATAAAAAAGTAATGGGGAAGATAGGACAGTGGTGATATGGGGAGCAAGCTTGGGGAGTACAAAAGGAAATCTTTGCTAAACTGTGACAGTTACTATTGAGTGCATAAAATACATGTGCTACTTAACTGACTGTTTGGCAGCACGTGTTAATGCATTGCTGTTAGAGGCAGATGTTATTGGGTTTGAATACAGGTGTAGGTAGCATGTTTACAAGTGTGTATTATACTTTTAAATACATTTACTTATATTGCCACCATTCACTGTTGCTTTGCATTGGTGTGTGATGCACACCATTGCACAATTATGCTTTAAAGGAAAGAAACGGGAAAGATAGGAAAGTGGTGAATAGGGGAGCAAGCGGGGGGAAACAAAGGGAAAGCAGAACAGGAATGTGCAGGATGGATAGATGAAAGAACCATAACTATCCATTTCTTCAACAGTAAAAAAAAGATCATATATGCAGAATATTAGCTGAATTTGGAGTGTCACCTCCTGAGGGAAGGTTGACCACAACAAAATCATGCTGTATAGCCAAATGGACCAAATCAAGGGTGTCAAGAAGACACATGTTTGAAATGGACAGCTATGCATGGGATGAATTTTTTTTCTTTTTTTTTGGGCGGTGCAGGTGACAATTTATTTATTTAATTTTTTGAGAGAGAGAGAGAGAGAGAGGAATGTTGGGGAAGGGATGTAGGTATGTCTAGGTCAGGTAAGTTGGGTAGGTGAGGAACAGTCACTGTCAGACAGGACATACAATACAAGACACAGGGAAGGTGAAGAATACAAGAGGTTGGTGAACACCATGGTTGGGGTGAGGGTGGAGAAATTGAGTTCCCATGCATGTCAACCTGGGTGACAGTATGAATCAAGTCCTCACCCAGTGGACTATAATCACTGTCACCTCACTATGCCAATGGCTGCTGTGCCCAGTCTCTGTATCTCCTTTTGATGTTTTATACAATAATGGAGAGCAGGTGCTTCATGCAGCATAAGGTGCGCACCAACAGTGAGGGGCACAATTCTATGCACCAACCCTGGTAGTTCTTCATGGGTGATAAAATCACCACCTCCACCACTGCTCCCGGAGGGAACCATTGGTCTATTCTACAGAGCAGAACTACTTGTGGGGGGCCAGGTAATGCAGGACAGCACAGGGGTTGCTGCCAGGTTGTGCACTAGATGTGCTTGGCAGCAGTGCTGTAGCTGGTGGAGTGGGTGCAGGTGGTTCCCGTGGGACAGGGCTACCCTGTTGTGTGGTGGGGAAAAACATAAAGAAAAAAGAAAACAAATTCAAACCAAACAGCAAAATATAAAAATAAAATAAAAAACAAAGAGAAGATAAAGGTCGGGGTGAGAGAACAAAAGGGAGAACAATTGTAACTTCATATGTGACATACAAAGCACTGATACCATTATTTGACTCTGTTGTGTTATTTTTACTTTTAAGACTACAAACTCCTAACAAAAATGTATTACTTTTAAGGCTACACAGTTCATAACAGATGCACATTACAGTACAGATTGCAGCCAGCAATCATTGATGTGTGCAGATATTGCACATTTGAGTGTCCACATTATACTGATTACAGTTTACAGCAGGCCATTTGTGCATCTGGTATAGAGGTCTGAAGTTACATTGCAATAATGATGAAAAGTTAACAGTATTATATATTTGGGAAGTGTGGTTTTTAAACCTTCATCCTCTGACTACTCTGTAATACTGCACTGTTATTTTGTCCTACAGACTAATAATACATACATACTTTCTTTCTATAGTTGGGAGAGACATGCTCACTGTTATTTGAGAATATGGAACTGTTGCTTTGTGCTACAGACTAAGGCATGCATACTTTCTTTTACGGTTGAGATAGGTTTCACAAGGAGTACAAAGGGTTGGCAACTGGTTACAATGTTGCATTGGTGGCATTGTTGTCATGCATGGCCAAGGGGCACTCTCAATATGCCACTGGGATTGAGGTCTCGACAAGCCAACCAAGAGATGGTTGGTTACGCTACCCAGCAAGTGGCTGCCTGTAGCACTGTGGCTTAAGAATTTAGTTTATCAGTGATGGACTGAGATTATTTGTGGTTTATTGTCTGGAGAGTTTGGTGGCTGTAATGCTATGGTTATGCAATAAACTTGTATTACTGGCATTACATTTTATATTTTATTCATGGAAGTCTTGCGGGCATAACTTTTTTTTTTGCATTAAGTTATGTAAGAAGTAACCCGGAACAAAATAGCATTAAAACTGAAGTCAGTATATTTCTGTTACAGAAATGAGTCCCAACAACCAAAAGGAAGAAAGCAGTAAGCACCGTGGTAGTCCAATGAACCTCTCCAAGCTGTAACTGTAGATAAATCCTTTATTAAACACGAACAACACAATAAGGTAAACGAAACACTGATAAATCAAGCGCTTTCGCCTGCATAGATGTCAGGCTTTTTCAAGATGAAACAGCAGGGTAACCAAATTCATTTAAATAGAGGCTTTCAGTGATGATTGTTTCAATTAAACAATTACATTAATTAAATTAAATTAATTGAATTAAATTGATTGAAATGATTTGACCAACACCAAGATGTAAAATATACTTTGTTCAGATGGAAGCATGGTTGTGCACAATACTTTTGATTTCAAGCAAATAAAAACATGTTAAAATACAAATACGTAGGTGTTGTCTGACAAGAGCTGTGAATACTATCTTTCTCTATCTAGGAGAATTTTTTAAACAAAGAAAAGGTGTAGCAATGGGCACACCCTGTGCCTCCGCATATGCAAATATCGTCTTATTCTACTGGGAGAGACAATTTATTTTTAATTCAGCCTGGAAAGAAAATATCACACACTATCAAAGATATTTGGATGATATTTGTTTGCTATGGAGTGGCAACAGGGAAAGTCTGGATGAATTTTTGAAGTACATAAATAGCACCACTGATTTTTTAAGGTTTACACATAATATTAGTGATGACACATTAAACTATTTGGACGTTAGTCTGATTAAAAACAAAGAGTTAAAGAGGTTTGAGTCATCAGTGTACAGAAAAAATACATTCTCTAATGCATTTCTACATTTTGCTAGTGGTCACCCCTATTCACAAAAGAAAGGCATTCTGAAAGGACAATTCATCAGAGCCTCAAGAATGTGTAGTACGGATGTGTTATTTTGTAGGGAAGTGAACACACTAAAGAACTTATTTTTAGAAAGAGGATACCCTGAAAAGTTAATAAACAAAATGCATCAGGAAGTTTTAACCAAAAGAGACAACACATATTCACCTTTACTAGGTACATCAAAAGGGGAGATAACAACTGGAATTGCTGAAACACAAACACAAAGTAAAGAATTTGACTCTAAAGCTGCTTTTGTATGCACATATAACAATAATGCTGTGGATTTAAGAAACACCATAACGAAATATTGGCCTATTATAAGATCAAATGAAGAAATTAACAAATGGTTGCCCAGTCAACCAACATTTGTCAACGCAAGAAATATTAATCTCAAAAATTTATTTGAGAGACAAAGGCAATGCACAAAACAAACCGTAAAGATTCAGGCAGGTACTTACAAATGTAATGCTTGCAAACAATGTGCATACATTATGAACACAGGTTCATTATACATTAAATCCAGAAATTTTAGAGTCAGATCAGAGTTACATTACAACTGTGCATCTAAAGGGATAATATACTTAGGTGTGTGTCAGATTTGTGAAAGTTTTACATTGAAAGACCGAAAGGACGTTGCGTAGGAGAATCTACGAACACCTTTATGACATCCAAAAGAAGAAAGAATCAAACGCTTTTTATAGACACCAGATGGTCTGCCCTAACATGTCTGTGAAATTTTTAGTCTTAGAACAGGTTCCCCATAACCCAAGAGGTGGTGACTGGGAAGCCACCATTGAGTACAAAGAACTAATATGGCAACTCAGACTAAATGCAACGAAACCACCTGCCTTAAATGATGCTATCAGCATCAGTAGTTTATTAAAACTTAGACGAGCGAAACTATAACCATAATTAATATCTTATGGAACAAGGAATAACATAGTTGCTCACAGGTTGACCATTTGGAAATTCATCTATAAAAGATGTCACAGGTTGAATGTAAGAAGTTTCAAACATTTGTATGTTTTCAACAAGTTTTTGTATAAAAGACGCACTATTACAAAAACATCATAACACACGCACATGGTTATAAATTAATAATTTATTAATTAAAACCACATTTTTTAGACATTTTTTAGATATTTTTTACACAACAGTAGACTTAATACACAAGTTTAATATATATTATATTTATTATATTTATTATATTCATTATATTTATTGATATTTATTATATATTAACTAGAAATAATATATATATATATTAAACGATCTATTTTTATTTATATTTATTTTTATATTTATTGATATTTTATTGGCACTGAGTGCATAAAGGAATTTTTTAATGTTCATTTTAATTGTATATTTTTATATGCACAGTTCTTAGAAGGTTTCATTTTAAAAAAACTAAAACAAAAAAACACAGTTGTCACACCACTCTGATTTCATTTTTTATTCGTCCATGTTATTTATAATATTTAAAATATTTAAACTTAGAAAGTTTTTTCAATGACTTTAGAATGTACTGATAGTATTCAGTATTACAAGATAGTATTCACAGCTCTTGTCAGACAACAACTACGTATTTGTATTTTAACATGTTTTTATTTGCTTGAAATCAAAAGTATTGTGCACAACCATGCTTCCATCTGAACAAAGTATATTTTACATCTTGGTGTTGGTCAAAGCGTCGGGCGGCGCAGTGGTGCAGAGGTTAATGCTGTTGCCTCACAGCAAGAGGTTCTCTGGTTCGATTCTCGGCCGGGGTGCCTTCTGTGTGGAGTTTGCATGTTCTCCCTGCATTCACGTGGGTTTCCTCCGGGTACTCCGGTTTCCTCCCACATTCTAAAGACATGCATCTGGAGCATTTCTCCCTGGGCCTCCGCTGAAAACAGGATCTGTGGAACCTAGTCGGACTTTCCCAGTCAACAAATGTTAAATAAAAATAAATAAATAAATAAAATAAAATTTCAATTAATTTAATTTAATTAATGTAATTGTTTAATTGAAACAATCATCACTGAAAGCCTCTATTTAAATGAACTTGGTTACCCTGCTGTTTCATCTTGAAAAAGTCTGACATCTATGCAGGCGAAAGCGCTTGATTTATCAGTGTTTCATTTACCTTATTGTGTTGTTCGTGTTTAATAAAGGATTTATCTACAGTTACAGCTTGGAGAGGTTCATTGGACTACCACGGTGCTTACTGCTTTCTTCCTTTTGGTT